>NC_088712.1:14778026-15378026 GCF_963576615.1 Watersipora subatra
GATTACAATGAAACATTATTTGGTGCACAAGTATAAGATTTTGGTTTGGGTCAGGGTTGGCATCATAAGCCGAAAATATTGTACAGACTTAGAGAGTGGTACATGTGTATAAATCCATAATAATTATCTAATGCAATAACCTCCTGATAGAAAGCATCAAAATCATCATCATTAAAAGTATTAACAAATCAAAGGTTAACCTTGGTAGCTACAGTGACCTACAAGAACTTTAGTGCATTTTGTGGTCATGATCGGCAAGAAAGTTTGAATTTACAATGTACTACGTGTATAGTTATTTTTCTTTTCAATACAGTCGTGCAACATAAACGTTGAATATAACTTATATAAATTAAGCATACTAAACACATACATGAAAAATATTTTAGTATATATTTTAGCAAACTTCAAATGTTTAACCAAAGTTTTATCATTTATCTGTTTGCCTATCCGTTTTTACTATAACAAAAGATGCTGAGCTGATAAACAGTCACCAAATTTTCATTTCAAAGTAAGTTATTGTTGATATTGTATGGCAAAACACAAATTCGGGCTAGTATTGCAAAAACAGATCTGCATCGTGTTTCATAGAGCTAGGCTAAAATGTTTTATAACCGGGGCATTGTGATGCGCAGGTGCAACGTATCAATTATTATGTCATTTATCGTGTGCAATCGAGAAAAAGGTATATGGTATATGATAAGAGTGAGAGAACTCTAAGGACTGTGTAGCTTAGTGGTTGAATGTGTGGTTAAAAACTTGCGGTTGCAATCGTTGAAAGTTTTGAGCTCAAATTGAGCTTTTCGTTGGAAGATTTTAGTAGCTATAATTAGACACACCAATTTACAGAATCACAGAAGAACAGACATGCAAACATTGAGATTTACAGTATATATAGATTATGATTAATAAAGATTGTTTAGTAAATACTCATGAAAATTCAATTAGCAGAGCAATGCATTTGTCTGCGTGCTATTCCCACGACCACACGAACGGAGCGGAAGTGTGGGAGTTTTTATGATAAATGCATGTGCACACAACTTACGAAAATTATTCATCAACAATGAGACGAATCCTCGTCAAAAAATTTCATTAAAAAATTTAAGCATCGGAATTTAAAGTCGTTAAAGTATAAAAAAACGATACAAAACACATTTAAACCTATTTAAATATGTTACCAAGTCTTTGTAAACCTATGATAATATCTTAAAACTTACCCATCTGATCGGATTATACACAAATAGACAGATTAATTTGAACGAAAATTGCCACAAAAGCTTGAAAAGCTCGGTTTAATAAAAGTTAAGACCGAAAATTGAAACGCCAATAAAGCCGTGCGACCGATTGTAGAACTATTTAGCAGTGCGCATTTCACGAGAAAACCGTGCTCATTTCATCAGTCTATGGCATTTTTTACTTGTAATCGAATTTGTTCGAAGGTTTCTGTAATAAACGTAGATCGTTTGAGGCGTAGACCGATTTACAGGTACGAAATTGTGGTACACAGTTTATCAGCCTGTGTTTTTTGTCCAATCACCGAAGGTTTCATTATTTGAAACGTTAGCCAAAATTCTTTACAATTTATGTACAAGCTAGGGCCGAACTACAGCGCCCCTTCATGACGAAAACATTTTTTATTTTGCTACAGTTTTATACGCGTGAATGCTCTTACTCGCTTTCTGTTAAAGATCGCTTATCAAAACCATTCTACATTCAACGCAAGCAACTTTCAAACTGTGTATAGTACACAGTAGCTTGCCATTTTACTTCTAATTTTGCATTTCAGAGTTATAATAAACATATTTTTTCATTGTTGTTGAATTACATACACAATATTGGTTATTTTAATAATATCAGTGCATTTTACTTATAATATTGGCCAACATTGCATTTCTCCTATTGCAAGGGAGAGATATAAACATGTAATATTTTCCTTTCATTGTTGTTGTTTGTCATGACCAAACACTTTTTAAATAAATTTTCTAAAAACCTATATAAATACCACAACTTCTCGATATTGCTACCTATGACGTTTTGAAATGTAAACAAAATTGTGTATTGTTTTTCTATTATTACTATATTAATAAAATTGATTATTCTAAGAATACCAGTGCATTTTACTTCTAATATTGGCCAATATTGCATTTTTCCTATTGCAGGGGGAAAATATAAACATCTTTTCCATTCATTATTGCTTATTGTTGTATATAATAACACCCACACCCAGTACATTACAGCTACCATTGCAGTTATCCTATTGCACTGCAGAGCCATTTGATTGCTAATATTGCATTTCTCAACCATCAGTACCCTTTATTTTTTTGCCAATATCTCTGGCCATCTCTTTGGTCGTGGGCTGTATGACAGTGGAATTTCTAGTTATAATATTACAAAATCTAACAAAAATAAGCCTCTCAACAACCACATCCTTTGCAGAATGAATTAGTACTTGCTCTTTGTTAGAATTGAGTTTATATAAGCACAAACGGGAAAGGCTGTGATATGGTTGGTATGTACAGCTATCAATCACATTCACTACTAATAGATAAGTGGTTAGTTATCAAAGCCGATGTAGGAAGAATAAAGCTTTTGTTATCAGCTTCATATCATAGCAGTGCTCCACCTTTTGCAAACTAGAGAGGCAATGCATTGCGGCGTATCAATTAGCTAGCTGCTATCTCCTGGCTGAACTTTTTATTTTGTTGGTAAGTTTTTACTTTACGAAAGTAGTGTGAGAGTGATCATCAAAAATTTAGCAATACATACAATGGAAACATTAAAAAACAGTTCAGTTTGTGCAAGAGCGTTCAATTCTTTCTTAAGAAGCTTGTTTGTGATACACAACTAGTGCCAAAACTGATTTTAATCCTGGATACGCTTTTTCGTCAATTCATTATTTGCCTAGAGCAACCGTGACGTCTTCATCTATATTGCTCGTTATACATACAAACCATCATTTTTAGTTCAATTATCAAAAAACCACCAGTAGAAATACGAATGATAACAACTGGTGGCATCATTGCTCTTAAAAACACACAGCCTTTGCTTCTAGAAGGCTAAGCCATCCAGATCTTTAAGACAATTTTACGTAACCTATATTCGTAGTATGCTACTAAAGGCCTTGCTTAGCCGTCAGTAAAATAAATAGTTCACCAAATAAAATATAATTCGAGTATTTAGTTTACTTATCTGATAAATAAAGTAAATATTTTTATCAAAACTATTCAAAGTAAATAATTAAATATTTAAAGTAAATAAAAAGCGGGAGTGTTTTGCAAGTATCAAGGGAAGACAATAGACAAACCATACAAACAATATATTATCCAAGACTTTGCGTGATAAAATAGTATAAATATAAACGATTCAAAGGTTTGGCTGCTTTATACATATCCAACAGTTTCTAGTGCATCTCTGTTAAGGTTTGCTTGTAGTGATAAAAGAGAGTTTGCAAAGTTTGTCAATAAAAGTTTTGCTACATAAACTGGCGCTGGCAAGCCCAGGCACTTAACCGCATATGATATATATATAATTGTATATATATAAATATATATATATATAAATATACATATATATATATAAATATATATATATAAGTATATATATATAAATGTATATATAAATATATATGTATAAATATTTATATTTATATATATATATTTATATATATATATATATAAAAAAAAAATTGTTTCCTCACCCCGGATACCCCGTATGGGTGGTAAATTCTGCTCTAACTCGGGTCTCCTACCAGAGACCTGGGAGTTTGAGCACTCGTCTCAAGATCTTAGCTGTTCCCAATAGCGCACTTTTCTGCAACTCACCTGAGTTGATTGTTGTTGGTATTTGGGCAAGCCACATTTTATGCGCCGGTGTTATTGCGCCCAGTGCCCCAATGACTACTGGGATTACGGTTGTTCTTACATTCCAGCATTTTTCAATTTCTTCTCCAAGAGGGAGATAATTTTCTACCTTTTCTTTTTCTTTGCTGGCTATATTGTAGTCATTGGGTACTGCTATATCTATTATAGTAGCCCTCTTGTTCTCCTTGTCTACCACCACTATATCTGGTTGGTTTGCTAGGACATGCTTGTCAGTTTGGATGTAGAAGTCCCAGAGGATCTTAGCGCGGTCATTTTCATTCACCTTACCAGGAGCTTCCCACCGGTGTTGTGGTTTATTAAGGCCATACTCATCACATAGACTTCTATACACAATACCTGCGAGATGATTATGCCGCTCAGTGTATGCGTTCCCTGCTAGCTGTCTGCATCCACTGATGATGTGTTGGATGGTCTCAGGTGCATCTTTGCACAGTCTGCATCTAGGATCGTCTCTAGTGTGATAGATTTTCGTTTGGAGTTGCCTTGTTGGGAGCACTTGCTTCTGGGCTGCCATGATTAGCAACTCTGTATTGGCCGTTAGGTTTCCTTTGTTCAGCCACATATATGTCTGGTGAAGATCGCCAACCTTAGATATTTGTTGGTGGTAAGCACCATGAAGAGGTTTCGTATGCCAGTCAATTTCCTCATCATCAGGGCGTAGGTCCGTTGTGAGAGCAGCCGATTGAAATTCAGCTAGCAATTTATCTGAGATGGCCATGGAGGCTGCATATGTTTTGATGCTTTGCTCCTCCTCTTTCACTGTCTGCTGTACACTTTTGAGTCCCCTACCGCCATCTTTCCTATCAAGATACAATCTAATAGTATCAGATTTTGGGTGGAGTGCTCCATGCATGGTCAGCAGTTTACGAGTTGCTATATCTGTTTCTTTGATGGCTTCCTCAGTCCACTTTATTATGCCTGCTGGATATCTTATTACTGGCAGTGCGTAGGTATTTATTGCCATGATTTGGTTCTTGGCATTGAGCTGGCTCCGTAAGACCTGCCGAAGGCGTTTCTTGTATTCGGTAATGGCTATATATATATATATATATATATATATATATGTCAATGACCAAATGGAAGACGGAACTGGAGACTAATGGCAAAAAGCTGGCGAGTGTACAAATTAAGCGAGGCATCTATCAAGGTGACTCCTTATCACCGCTGCTCTTCTGCATATGCCTAAACCCTCTAAGCAATATGCTGGAGGAGACTCAATATGGGTACCAGTTTAAGAGTGGCACCAAGATAAACCACCTCTTCTACATGGATGACATCAAGCTGTACGCTAACAAAGAAAGGGACATTGATTCGCTAATACACCTCACTCAGGTATACAGCAAGGACATCGGAATGACCTTCGATATTGAGAATTGTGGAAGGCTAATTCTTAAGAAAGGCCACTCTATGCTCACAGATGGCCTAAGAATGCCAAATGGTACCATCAAAGATATAGAAGAAGGGTACAAGTACTTGGGGATTATGCAAAGCAACATCAACCACGAAGCCGAGGTACGTCACAAAGCCATTACCGAATACAAGAAACGCCTTCGGCAGGTCTTACGGAGCCAGCTCAATGCCAAGAACCAAATCACAGCAATAAATACCTACGCACTGCCAGTAATAAGATATCCAGCAGGCATAATAAAGTGGACTGAGGAAGCCATCAAAGAAACAGATATAGCAACTCGTAAACTGCTGACCATGCATGGAGCACTTCACCCAAAATCTGATACTACTAGATTGTATCTTGATAGGAAAGATGGCGGTAGGGGACTCAAAAGTGTACAGCAGACAGTGAAAGAGGAGGAGCAAAGCATCAAAGCATATGCAGCCTCCATGGCCATTTCAGATAAGTTGCTAGCTGAATTTCAATCGGCTGCTCTTACAACGGACCTACGCCCTGATGATAAGGAAATTGACTGGCACACGAAACCTCTTCATGGTGCTTACCACCAACAAATATCTAAGGTTGGCGATCTTCACCAGACATATATGTGGCTGAACAAAGGAAACCTAACGGCCAATACAGAGTCGCTAATCATGGCAGCCCAGGAGCAAGTGCTCTCAACAAGGCAACTCCAAACGAAATTCTATCACACTAGAGACGATCCTAGATGCAGACTGTGCAAAGATGCGTCTGAGACCATCCAACACATCATCAGTGGATGCAGGCAGCTAGCAGGGAACGCATACACGGGGCGGCATAATCATGTCGCAGGTATTGTGTATAGAAGTCTATGTGATGAGTATGGCCTTAATAAACCACAACACTGGTGGGAAGCTCCTGGTAAGGTGAATGAAAATGACCGCGCTAAGATCCTCTGGGACTTCTACATCCAAACTGACAAGCATGTCCTAGCAAACCAACCAGATATAGTGGTGGTAGACAAGGAGAACAAGAGGGCTACTATAATAGATATAGCAGTACCCAATGACTACAATATAGCCAGCAAAGAAAAGGTAGAGAAATATCTCCCTCTTGGAGAAGAAATTGAAAAATGCTGGAATGTAAGAACAACCGTAATCCCAGTAGTCATTGGGGTACTGGGCGCAATAACACCGGCGCATAAAATGTGGCTTGCCCAAATACCAACAACAATCAACTCAGGTGAGTTGCAGAAAAGTGCGCTATTGGGAACAGCTAAGATCTTGAGGCGAGTGCTCAAACTCCCAGGTCTCTGGTAGGAGACCCGAGTTAGAGCAGAATTTACCACCCATACAGGGTATCCGGGGTGAAGAAACAATTTATATATATATATATATATATATATATATATATATGCAAAGCAGCCGGTAACCTAAACAAGACCAACCTAAAAATGTAAATATACTTTAAGTTTTTCTTAAGTAGAAAAATGTTTTGAACATTCCCGCTATCAGAAAGTTTTCAGCAATTTTTCGTTTGACGCTTCTAGGTAGTAAATATGTGCAAATTACATCATGTATCATATAATGTTTCATATCATTTAAAGCAAGAAGCTGAAGGTTTTTGAATGTCAAAAATAGATCAACTTGAATATTATCTGGCTAAAGAAAGTTGAATCAAAACTTCAAAGCTTTATTTTAAGATGAATTGACTCAAAACTTCACCACAATAAGGATATTTGTTATCATTTTCGATTATTTTTTGATTTTTAAAATCTTCTGATTGCCAGTGTGTTTCAGGTTTAAAATCAATAAAATTTGCTTCTGAATAATACTCTCGAACCAATCACAAGTACGATGAAGAAGTCAATTTTTGCAAATACAGTGGAACCTCGGTTTTCGAACAACTCGCAGTTTGAACAAATAGGAGTCCAAACAAAAAATTCAAGAAATTCTTGCTTCGTAGTTTGAACAAAAATCGGAGTTCAAACGCCGGTACGACGCGTGAGTGCGTACGTGAGGGTGGGATGCTGAGCGGCGTATGGGTGTAGATCGCTCTCTCTCTCTGTGACCAACTGTTGTTGCATTGTCCGAGATTAGGCAAATGTGTGGCAAATGGGCCGAGTTACAGATTTCGTCGAACTCCACCACCCCGATAAAGCTGCAGCCACCAGAGTCATCAATGACTTTAACGACACTATCATGAACCACTTCCGAAAAGTGCTAAAGATAAGGCAGAAACAAGTGTCATTGGATAGATATTTTAAGAGAAAAAAACATCCTGTAGCAGAGTAAAAAATCCTACTCATAATTCTTTTCTTTATCCTTTTGTTTTATTTTTACACGTTCATATTAGCATAATCTTTCGTATGGAAGATTACGACAACGCGAATGTACGATTAGCCTGGGTAAATTTATGTTTATGTTATTTGTGTCTTTGCCATTTTGCTTAAAATTTTCTGAGATATATATTGCTTTTTATATGTTGGTCAGCATTTTAATGTGCAAATTCATGCATGAAGTAATGTATAAAATACTAATAAGGTAAACATTCAGGGTTTTGGAATGGATTAAAACTTATATATATTAATTCTAATGGGAAAACCTGTTTCGGATCTCAAACAACTCGCTTTTTGACCAACCTTCTGGAACGGATTGTGTTCGAAAACCGAAGTTACACTGTAGGTCGACGGAATAGAGACGCTTAACGCTACAGCTTGAATGCAGTAGTCGACATCAACTTTAGCAATGATACTGACTTGTGAGAACATTTCACACTTAGTCTCGATCAAATTTTTATTAATTTTAATCTTGAAATATGCTAGTAACCAGGTAACTTCCAACACTAAAAGCAATCGAAGATGATGGGAAAAAGCAGATAGTATTTGGCAAAATCTACAACAATTTTGTGTAAATTTATTTTTAAACGGACATAGAAACTGTGCTTTGTAACTAAATGTATGACTTCAGTTCAAATTGGGCAATCAACTAGTTATGTAAGAAATCTCTCAAAATGTTGGTTTAGCCACTAGCAATAATCAAGTAATTTAAAGCAAAGTCATTCTTTCTTACATGGTATTGTTAACAACTGATATTAGAATTTTTATCATCCATTTTTATCTTTGGTGTTTGAAGTAATCTCCCTGCTAGGATGTTAATAGATGTTAAAATAAACAAAACTTGATAGCGAATAAATTGGGAAATCTTTCTGTAAAAAAATGTTTTTGGCTTTTTTTGAGTAACTACCATAATTATGCAACATATTTAATTAGCTTTTGTCAATGTAAATAACAGATGGTTTAATCAACACAGCTAAACAAGCTTACAACTTTAATTTGTTACAACTGCTTGTGTGTTGTACCATATTCAAACCATTAAAAAAATCTTGTACAAATATTCTAATCTTATGACAAAAAGATACACTAAAAAGGTTAAGTCACAGCTTGAGAAACTCAAATTGTGAGAAATTGTGAAAAATTTTAATTTGTATAATTTGTAGAGAGCAGCAAAAAATAGTAAAAATAGCTACATAATAAATTTAAAAAGTTGTTAATGACATACACTAAGAAACGAGGAATAATATTTAGTTTACAATGATGATTTAGCTCTTATAGGAAATGCTAAGGTTTTGTTAGACCATATCAATACTGGCATAAACCCGTCAAAGCGTCTCACAGAGTGTACAGTGTTTGCAGAGTATCTGTAGCAATTGGGCAAATATTTAGGTTTTTTGAATGTGTTAATTTTAACATGCCGCTGATGAATATTATGGTGCAAGTTTGAAGGTTTGACTTATTTGTACTTTCAGACAGGCTAAATAACTCAATGATTCATTCTGCTACAGTGATTTCACTTATAAAAATATACTTTGGCCTTTTAAAGACGTCTGCATGTTGTGTTGCATTACAACGAGTTATATTTTTTATGTTGTTAGAAACTTTTTAGTTTTATTAAACAGACTCAGAACATAGTAAGGAATAATAGCAGGCTTGAGCTACTTACCCCTTCCTGAATCGGCGTCAGTAGAAGTTTCTAGAAAGTTGGAACACCAATTAACCATTATCTTTGGTCAGGCTTCTCAGCAGTGTGCTGTCTGTTTTATTGATGTGATTCAGGTTGCTTTTCATCATATCTCTTGGTCGGTAGGAATGTTTCTACCGCCATAAAATTGATCCATAAGTTTTATGTTGGTCTTTACAGTGTGTCTAAAAGTTGTTTTAAAACAGATGTTTGGCATAAAATGTGTCAATATTATATCATAGTGACGCTATGACGTCACTATTAGTTAGAAACAGAAAAGGAAATAAGTTAAAAACACTAAATAAACTTTGGGTTCCTATTCTTCTTGCTAACAGGGACTCAAGACAAACTTTGGGTAGTATTGCTCTGATTATATAATCTGCATCTAATGCCAGAATGAAAGGAACTTTTACCATTTTTTTTAAATAATGAGCATTGTTTTGAAGTGTTACTTTAAGTGTTTTTTTATTATTCAATGTGAAGCAGTGATACTGCAAGATATCCCCCACAGCAGAGATTTGCTGCGAAGGGTGGTTTCATTAGTTGATCAAAATGAAAATCAGGCTAGAGTCAAGCACTGATTAGGTCCACTGACAACTTCGGTCTCAGACTAATTGGTTTTTTCACATGCGGCAACCTTTGACAAGTAAGCCAAATTAATCAAACAATATGCATAAAATGAATTAGTATGAACACAGCTTGAGAATGCAGATCACCTCAACCAACGTTTCAAGCAGCTTACCATTTAAACAGTATGTTATGAAATATTTCAAATTTCATAATTTACTCTAGAACTGAGCTCAAGCTGCTCACATCAGCAGCACTATTTCATGCTCATAAAAGTGTATTACTACCAGAGTTTTTTTTTCAACTAGTTAATAAAGCTACCCAAGAATTTTCAAAGTTGTGGAAAGACTCTAGCTTTTCTAAACAGGGCAACTATTGGCTATACAATTTTTTATGTTGCGATATTTAACTGCATTTTTTAGAACTTGGTAAATATACAGTGTTAAAAATTTTATATTTTTAAAATTTTGGATGATATGATTTGTATAGATAGAAACGAGTTGGCTCCATGACACTTTCCTCTCTTTAATAAGCAAAATTTGGTGCATTACAAGATTTTACCTCTCTTTCACTAAAGTAATGAGTATTCAGCTAAACATTGATCAACCACTTCAGTTCAACTTAGCAGTAATTTGCTGGCCGATGAGTATTTTTAAGCAGCTTTCATTACGCTAGATAGGTAAACATGAAACTAACAACACCTGTTGCCATAAAAAATAGTCTCAGAGTAGTTAATAACCTTTGTCAATAACTTTCTTTTAACCTTAACAACATGGTGTCTATCTGAAATTCAAATAAGTTTTAAAGCTCAATAATGCAGACATGTGGACTGAAGCTTTTTTGTACTAATTTTTTTCTAGTAACACCAATTAAAGTATTATACATTGAGAGTAGGAGGTGGTTTTTTTTTACAGGCCAATGAATTACAACAGAACTGAGCTCAAACTGCATATTGTGGCAGAGCTCTTTGCTGCTCAAAAAATGTTACCATTAACTTGGTTTGAGCTAGGATAATAAAGTTGCATAAGGTTAACTAGATTTCAAAACCTATAATATCCACAGTTATGGAGCATTTTTACTATAAATGCTTTTATTTTTGTTTCCTAAATTCATATTGCTTAAAATGCAAGATTTTCTTTATTTTTTTGTGGTTCCTAAAAATAAAAACAAGTTAGTGATACGAAGTTTTACTCTCTTTATTAAGGTTTGTGACATAAACAGTTTTCACCGACATGTATCTCTCCCTTGAGTAATGCATATACAGGTGAATATTGATAAAGCAGTCTAACTTATCTTCACTTTAATTTAGTGGCTGGTGGGTGTTTTCTTAAAGTTCTCAGCTTACGGTTAGCTCAAAGCTAACAGTTCTTTTCAACAAGACAAAATTTCAAAGCGATGAAGAATCTTGGCCAATTTTACTTCTGTTAAATGAAAATGAATTGTTTCATTTACAGAAGTTCTAATAAGCTCCCAATACAGACAAGTTAACTAGAGGTTTACTTGGTTTACAAACTTGGTATTCTGTTTTATAGTAACATTAATTAAGTCAGTATTTATTGCAAGTAGAAGGCATCTCTTCTTATGGGCGTTCAATTTCCTGATAATAACGCAAGACAATGACATTTGTCTATTCAGTAGCTAAACACATGGATAAAGTATCACATTAACATCATTACATTAACCTAATGCTTTTGATTGACACAATTGCCAGCAATTACTTGTGGGTAGCCTAAAAAGCGAACTGTATTACAACATCAGTTTCAATGTTTGCAGTCTTTGTTTTTAAAAGCTAGTGATCAGTGTGCTGGTATACTGATTGCATGCTAGCACACTAAAAATAGTACCGAACACCGGAATGCTATTATTTTAGCATGTATCTTTTTGCTGAGCATTATAACCGCAATCAAGTTTTATCGATTTTAATTTTAAAACATTTTAGTCGTCGAATCCCTCAAACAGCCGGAACAATCACAAGTGATAGAAACATATTGATACTTTTTGATAAACTCTACCAAAATTTAGGCCTGTTCACTGAGCCACGATAAATCATAATACTGTGGTTAGTGTGCTAGCATGCAATCAGCATGTCAGTGGTTTGAATCAAAAAAGGACAATTGGGGATGTTAGGAAGGACATTCAGTGGTGAGTGCAAATACCATGAGCAGAGGGTCACTTTACATGTTAAGGCTGCACCAGGCTAAAAAATTTGCGGTAGCAACCTCTAAATACAAAATAAAAAAACAATGTTTGTTATATGTGTGGAAGACGAATATACACTGTAAATACTTAAAAATATATGGGGCAATGCGGAAATAGACGCACAACAGTCCTTATAGCTAGTTATAAGAAAATACAAAATCTTACAGTGTCAAAAGCATGACCTCAACAATGTTGATAACCAACCCTTTCACCTACTACTTGAGAGCTCTTCACTTTATTCACTGATAAAGAAAGAACTGGTAAAGTCTTTGTGCAGAATGCAAATAAGTTTGAATGGATCACAAGTTGATAAGCAAACCACAAATAATCATTAGGTTGGGATGAGTGGCTACGCAAACATTAAACTGAAACGACAAATTTAAAAGTCACTAGGTACTAAACTAGCAGTGTTTCTCCATTTATACTAGTTAAATGACCTGGCATTGCATAGCTAAAAAAAACTTTGCACAAAAAAGTTATTTTTAACCAACATACATATTGTATTTAATTACTATTATAATTTTGAAACAAAGGTAGTTGTTTATTTCTGTGTGTCTAGCCGATTCATTACTAAAATACTTGAAAGCCTAAAGCGTAGCTAAACACTCTCTCATCCTTCTGATGATACATACTCGTTCATGATTTAAAACAGCTTATGGGAAGTGGCCTGTAATGTTGTAGCTTGTGGCTAAGTTTCTTTACCCAAAATTTTGAGTAACTTAAGCTAGCCTAAATATTTGCTATAATATGAGTTGTGTCCGTCCTTTCATACAATTCAGCTTTCAGCTTGCCACAAATTGAAATGATTGTTACATGTTATATTCAATAACATCATAATCTCTCATGCAATCATGATCTTCAAATGTATAAAGTTTTAGCAGACTTAGTTACGTGTAATTATTCTGTAGCATAGCAATTAGACCTTGTGATAGCACGACTGTCTGCAGAACTGAAGTCTCCTAGTCCAGTGTGAAGCGGTTTTTCATTACTAAATTTTAATCGCTAATAATGAAGAAAAAACAACAGATGACAAAAAAACTATTTATATAAATAAATTGATAATCAAATTTTTGTAGTTAACAAATAATACTTCTAAAGAAGTTATCATCTGCTTACACAGTGCAGAAATTCTCTTCGACGCTAACAATGTGAGGAGTCCTCTGAAGCTGGCCCTCCTTGGCTTTTTGCTCACCATCATGTATGAAGAATGACAAGCATACAGAGTAAGATTTTAGCCTTGGTTTCCTTTGATTAGCTGTTGTCAAATGTGGGATCAATTGGCATTTTAACGAGAAACAGACACAAATTTCAGGAGATTTTATCGAAAGGTTCAATATTTTTTATCTTTGCGAATAATTTATTTGTTTGATATAATTTGACAACTAAGGTGTTTTAATATTAAGATTGATAAAACTTGATTGCGGTTACAATTTTCAGAAAAAATGTACATGCTAAAATGATGTCACTAGTTGCTTTTCTAAACATTGTATAGGCGTAACTAAATAAAAAAGAAAAGCAAAAATGGCAGCCAACAGAAATTATTTGGTCTCGTTTTCACCCACTGTCTAGAACTGTCAATTTTGACATTGTAATTCGTAAGGCTGTGATTTGTTGAAAAAATGATGGTACAGCTTAGCATAGCATTTATTTATTTCCAAAACTGGCTTTTGACTTTTTTTCACTATCATTGCGGAAAGCAAAGTATCATTACAATGCTGCTTCCAAAAGATGTAAGCTTAAAATTGTTTTAGCACCACTTTAAAATCTATCATAAATTGTTCCAAAACTAAAAGCTTGATTCTTCGAATCCAAGTTAGGTAAACACCTTGTTTGTTGTCGTTTTGTTATCTGCGCATATACTTGCTAAACACCGTGGTTTATCATAGAAAAAAAGAAATAATTTTAAGCACATTTATTAAAATCAGATTGAACCCTGTAATAAGAGCAGCAAGAACTGAAATGCTAAAATGCAGTTTCCCTATTAAATTTGATATAAAGTTGTGCAAATTTTGAGTAAGGAAGCAATAAAAACATAACGCTAATCATGCCAGTACATGCTAGTGTGTGTATTTCAATGACAGCTCATACTACCTCATAATCTTATAGCAAATTTTCCATTTTTATTTGAATATAATTATCAATGCTTCTCTCAGTAACGTATATTATTATATAGCACACTTTGGTAATATGATAATATAATAAGGAGGTATTCAGTGAGTTTACAATTTAATACAAAACATTGATGTACTCGCTACATTCAAAACATGATGACAGAGACTTACATTTTAAGGCAGAGTTTATATGGAAGCACTTGTTCACCATAACTGCTTAAAGCCCATAGTAAGTTATGAGAGGCAAGAAACACTTGTGTTTGCGGCAAGTAGATTGAAGAAAGCGCATTTTGTTTTAAGCCAATGATATCGAACGAAAGTTTGCAACAAGCCAATTACATTTGCTTCAATTGTTACAATACCAAAGAAAGACTTAGTGCATTGAGCCGGTTGTCATAGAGTTAGGAAAGCGTGAAATGTGTATTTTCTACACACAGCTCTTGACACCATGCTCTCTATTTTAATCAAAACCAAGCTGTATATCAACCTCAATTGGTTAGCCATGCCCCGCTCATGGCTAAAAGATTGGTTCTCTTTATATCATTTAGATTTGCCAAACACAAACTGCGAAAAACCTGTAAAAACCTGAAAAACATGTAACTTATAAAACCTGCAAACAACTGACCTGTCATAAAACCATTAGTACCTTACTGCTATTATTACCTCTGAAAGTTCTACATAAAATTTCAGAAATACATGAACAATTTTGTTATATATACTGTATGTTGTTTTGTCTAGCGCGTACTTGCAATCATTTTACTTTTGTCTTAAAGACTAAAACTTGTGTCAAACTTTATAGATGAACAAAGAGGTTTATTTGAGTTATAAGTAACTATGAAAATTTACTGCCGCTGTAATGCATTTTAGGTCTACGCATCAGAGAGTACTTATTACCTGTGTATTATATACCATGTGTAATGTACCTCTGTTTTAGGACTTTGAACTATAATTGCTGGATTATGGTTCAAAGAGATGGTTTATGATTTGTGAATGTAAATGACTGTATTTTAGGTATAGATTTAGTGTTGAGAATAAGCCTGGTTTGTTTCAGCTGAAAAACTTTAAAACAGATGAAATTTATTAAAAATTCAAACTTTCAATAGCAAAAAACCTTAAATATATAAAGGCTAATCAAGTCAATGGTTGATGCTAATTGCGCAATTCTAAAAGTATAAGAAGTGATACAAGAGCAGAGTAATACTTAAAGCATGAGTAAGATATGGAATTCAAAAGGTTTCTGGTTTACGCATGCTTATATATGTTTGCCTAGTCATTATGACACATATCAGCCAACCGCCATATCTATAGATCTCAAATGATTGGGCGCGGCAAAACTTTCTAGGCAGTAAGCGATTAAGTAAAAATAAGCAATTAATATTTATGTTATGCAGTGAAATAGCAGGTGCTAGAAAATCAAAATAGCAAATCGGTGTGCCAGGCTACCAAAAGTCCAAAATTCTGTTTCCTAATTATGTCAAAGATGATTAAATGAAAGGGTATGAGTGGTTCTGAAAAAGGCGTATAATACTCTAGTGACAGGATTAATAAATGTTAATATGAAAGTAGAATAAAACTATAGCTTTCTTTGTTTCACAATGGCACTGTCTTGATGGGCTGTGTAACCAAGGATTACAATAAGCTGGGCGTTTCACACATGTACTTCACTGTAGAAAAAGTATGTAATGCAATTACACTGTATAATGTATGTTTGTGACATGCTCACTCGTGCTACTGCACTGCGAATGCAACTGCATAAGCCACACAGGCAAACTATTTTTGCAGTTTCAAGGCATTTTATATCTGTGCATCAGTGAGAACTATCAATGCGTAGCTGTGCCGTTTTCTTAAAAGTCATGATCCTCTGCTGCTACACTGAACCGTTTTAGACTGTGTTGTTATATAGGTGTAATATGTTCATCTCTTTTGTAGCTTTCTTGCTGCTACTGGCTGTTATAAAAATAAAGTTATGCACTATTCTACCTGCTCTTTAGGTTCACAGAATAATTTTTTCTAACCTAGTAGGCAGTGAGCTAGAGTGCTTGACCAGATAACTGTCTGAGGAGGTTCAATTATTTGAAAAACTAATGGCGATGAAAAGAAGGACATATAATGTTAAATCCCTATTTCTAGACAAATTAACATTGGCTTTTTGTTTTTGGCAACTATGATATAATTCAATGTGTAGCAAAAAATTTAGTGGCCACACGATGTCAATGATGTCAACGATTGTCAAATGGAAGGCAGCTAAAGGCTTCGCGACAAAGATTGATAACTCCAATCAGCTCAGTATGAATCAAGCTTGCGAAAGGAATGTCAATCAATCTTTTAACATTGTAAGTAAAATAATATTGTGTGTATGTGTAAAGATGTTCAAAGAGTTTACACGGCAACTCATGAAAATAGAGGCTGTATGTCTATATATGGTAATGCTTTGTTTAAATTTTGGTATTGTATTGTCAATCCTTACCCTAAAATGACATTTTATTAGGCATGATATTCAAATAGAAGGTGACGCTGAGTTTTCCACTAGCTTGTCCAAATTTCGGAAAAATTGATATCTTTTGCGGGCAAACGGATGCTAATCTTGCCCATATTTCACACCCTCATTTAGGCAAAGAAACATTAATGCTGTTTGCCTCAGCGTTTTTGTTAAACAGTTTTATATATGCCAAAATATCAGACTGAGTTAAACAAGAAACTGCTTTGATTGAAACCCTAAAGTTACTATAGGTATTTAATACTCTGATGGTGGCAGTTTTAAAAGTTTAAAGAAAAAAACTTAAAGCATTCAAGTTGCAAAACGAACCTCGCTATGACATAAAAATGACTGTTGATATGCTATACGGTATTTTTGCAAAGTCTTATAATTGTTCATCCAAACTCCTTAAAGTCTTCAAGTCAGATTGTAAACTCAATTATGAATGTATCTGAGTATGATGGACATAGTTTAGACCTTTCTGACTTTCAATCAGAGAGCAGTTTTTATAACTGCAATGATTGTAATTCTCAAGTACACCCTCACCAAAACCATGGTAACCTCTACAGCAACTACGAAAGAATTAATTGTTATCGATGTAACAGAGTTATTATTAACCAATTTGTAGGCGATCTTCTTCTTCAATCTTCACATACTTCCAGTTTCTAGGAATAGCTGTGCACATACCTATACTCTGTGCAAACCTGACAGCCTCTCAAAGCACACTAGACTGTTAGGGTGCTCACCTTAAATAATGTATATGCTAAAAATAAATTCGGGAGGAACAATAATGATAATAACAATGCAAAGGTAAAAGGTCAAATTACGGTGTAAGGTCTTGCCAAGATACATAGGTACCAACACCAATTGAAGTAACAATATTTGGAACATGTATTAGACAAGGTTCTTATAGGTTGACAAAATTCACAACAAAGTTATTTGGTAACAAAATATTTCCCATGTCTTACCCCGCTGTGTTGTAAGTGCAAAATATGTGGAAAGGTGATTACAAGCTCTTAAAAGCTCAAAAACGAACAGTTAATTGTCGCCATCACGAAATCGCCATAGATCGGAATCAATTTTTTTTTCTGACGTAGTCAAGCAATTTGGTTATTGTTTTGGCACGTGATTTCTCAAGTGAATTGAAAGGCCAATAAAAGGCTCAATATAAAAATTCTTGTAACACTAATTTATGACAAACACTTTGGATTTTACCAACAAGCTCATATCAAATATAAATGCACGCGACTTTACAGTTTTGGTTCAACTTGTTTAATTGTCCAGTCATAATTTGATCATGTAACCCATATACACCCTGCAAAACCGAACAAATAATTTCTGCAGCATTTTTCGACTATCACAGGTGACCAACAGGCCTGTCATGTTTATCTGAGAATGATATGCACTCCTTTGCGCTAAGGTTAAAAAATTAAACAAATTTTCACAGTAAATTTTAAGATATCAGTGCTCAAAGTGACAGCATTACAATGATGATGAAATGGAGGCGTAAGGACACTAGATATGGTTTTATTGAATGCGTGAAGTATAATAGTGAAAATATTTTGACAAATGAAAGGACATGTAGAGTGCAAGCAGCAACTTTCTTGTTCAGATACGTCCCAATTGAGCCATTTTTAGATGGGATTGTGATCTACGGCAGTTTTGTGATGGCGGCGATTAACTGCTCATTTTGAGCTTTTAAGAACTTGTAATCATATTTCCACATATTTGGCACCTACAACACAACAGAGTAAGGCATGGTAAATATTTTGATACCAAATAACTGTAATGGGAATTTTGTTGCAAGTCAACCTTTAAGCAAGAAGTAATGTCAACGTGACTGTCAAATGGAGGTGGCTATAAATCAGAGAATGGCGGAAAAATTTTTAACTGTTCTCCTATAATGGCATTCTAATAGAGGTGGTGCTTAAATAAAGGCGGCGTTCAAACAAAGTTTTTACAGTATCTCTATCCTCAAACAATTAGCTGCATTAGCAGTAAGCGTTTTCTGAGTGATTCTTATCAGAGTCTGATTTTTGCCTGTTGACCAAAACATGCTATAATAATTAAACTATACTTACCAACTAAATTCTCAGCTGACATCATTGGGCAAAGCGTTTGCTGAGTTTATTTAATGAAACCATTTCAAGTAAAGTTAAAAAAATTCTTCAGTTGGTTTTTTGACATAAGTAGCATCATAACTGGGATTGTTTGGAACAAATTCTAAACTCACACCAACACTGCTGACTAAATAGCAGCACCTAGCTGTCTTCCTGACAGTACAACAATAGTATTGATCATACTTATACTAACAGCATGTTGTTTGTGAGCAGCAGCGATGGCTAGTGGTATGTCTGATTGCATGAATAATGAGTTATGATTTAGTTTTTGATACATTTATTATATTGCATTATCTAACAATAACAATAAAATAAAATATATTTTTAGTAGAATAAATATATATAGCTGATTTCTTATGTGATGGTACGTCCATGTCTTCTACTGACACATCTCGACTCTATAAAACCATATCATGTTTTATAGATTGAAATTAGGGTAACCTCATGGTTGAAAAAATTAGTTGTTTTATGTATTTTTGATTTTAGCTTCTATTACTATCATTCTTATTGCAGCTATTATTATTTAATTATTATTCTTATTATTATGATTATTATTATTTTGTGTGTAAACTTTTCTACAACCTAGCCAAAGTTATTTTTTTCATAGGCAACTAAATCAAATCTATTCTGACTTTGCGAAATAAGTGAAACTTGAGCATTTTTTTAGCCAAACACCCATCTTGGCTGTAATTCTGAAATACCAGTATTTAGCCTGCAAATAATACAGCTAGTACATATCTACTGTGTGTTTTTTGTTGATTTTTAGTGGAGATCCACAAACCATAAGTAGATTACAGCCACCTTGTAATAATTCACATTTCTTATGCCACAAGTGTCACAATTTCAATCTACATGACACGCAGATCATTATACATGTATCATTATACACACTAGAATTGTAGCAATTGTGGCAAATGAAATATAAAATATTAGAAGATGGCAATGTGGGTATATAGTTATTGAGAATACAAATACAAAAAGGAAACAAAGCATAAATTTATTGATTGAATTAAATGGATTGAAAAAATTATGCAATTAAGTATTGTCCAGCGATTCTGATTGACTAACAAGTAGATTTACAAAACAGTAATGATTCAACTAGCCTGTGATTTATCGTATCCCATTCATATGATGTACACTGGTGTAAAAAAACAAAGTATATATCCTTATTTACCTCTTTTGTGTGTGTAACCATTAGATGCGTATTATAACCATGGGTTGAGGGCAGGGCCAGTTTTCTACCAACTACAAATCATTGTAGCTCTTATACAAATAGCCGCTTAAAATAGTTGATAAATCCACTTTTACCCTTTTAAACTTGCTAAGGCTAGTTCTCTAAGGAATAAATATTCCTGTATGTATGAGTATATTCACTCAAGTCCCCAATACAAGGCAAACTGCAACTTTTTTAGATGTTTCTACAAGCATTAACTACATGTAGCTTTAGATTGCCGCACTGCACCAGCGTTCACAGTGTACCAGTGAGTATCATCATCAATAAGTGGCTAGATTGCCAACCTCTTCAGATTGCGACAGCAACACAGTGCACGACCAATGTTATCTTCAATAAGCGACTAGGCTGGCAATATCCTAATTAGCACCAGTGGCATAGTGCACCAGCAAGACAGTTGTAAGGACTCAAACGAAGGTGCAATTTTGCTTTATAAACAACAGCAAATTTGGAGTTGCGGTTCCTCGGAGGGTCAGGGATCAGACAACTTTTCTTAGCCTACTAGCCAAAATCTACTTCCCTTTTGAATGACCTCATCTACAGTGCATGTTTCAAATTCAGGTCCGTGATGTAACTATAAATGGCATGCTAGATGATTTCAAATGTTCTTTGGCAGTAGCTTGTGGTATGTACTGTACCGCATTATTTGCAGATCCCACAATGCTTTGCTAGTACGTTTGCTTGTTGTCAAAGCTAGTGCTGCTAATTTAACTTTTTAGATCCAAATTTAGCTCACATATGTCAAAAGCAAGCACTGTGAAAAACCTTTTGTGCAGCCCCTGGGATCATGTTGGGGTATTATTAGACCGGTTTCCCAGATTGCAGCATTCCAGCAATCTTCCAGTGCGGCACTATTCCAATTCCCACAATGCCTTGCAATGCGTGGCGCTGCAATTATTTCAGGGATTCTATTCCAATACTGATTAGCACTCTAGCTGTGTAGTGCGCCACAAGAGGTCATTTTGTGCGCAGAAAATAAGGAATAGAATGTCAGTTTACGAAGCTGAATGTTATCATGTACAGTATTATGCAAGCTTTTATTCAAACCTTCAAGCCTAGCTTTGGGAAGATTGACAAACACGACTCTTGATATGGTAAAGGCTAGTGCAACAATCAGCAAAACAGCCACAAAACTAGCTACCACACACTCATGAAACTTGGCAAACCGGAAAGTGAACATTGAGAATCAGGCACTAAACATTGTTGACAAAATGAATAATCTAGCTGTGTTATGCTATTGTTTTAAAAAAGTTCACAGAATCACTTAGCTCAAAAACAAGCTACAAACGATTACTACAACTATAATGAGTGCTGCATTCGTCCATCTGTCTGAAATCACACTTACGACATTACACATGCATTTACATACATTACGGCATCACACAGGAATTGACAATGGGAATTTGGCTTGGTAGATTGAGATGCTATGATACACTGGATCACTTGGCTGCCTTGCCATGGTACAGCAAAATAATGCACATTCTTATTACATATAACAATTGCTCTCGGCACTCGAAACTGCTAGCATACTAGTGTGTATAAAAACCGAACGTTTATATCGATTTGCTAGTTTTTTGCAGATGGCTTCGGTTTCCATTAATCACAATGAGTGAAAGGCTCCTATAGCCAAGTCAAGTGAAATAATTTTAATTTCCAATCAATCATTGTATGGGAAAAGCAGAATTTCCTTTTTTTTGTTTAGATATTTATGGCAACTCTGAGATTGAGTTGATAAATAATCTGGACTGAGCATCCTAATTTAAAAATTAAAGCGTGCAAGTCGACTTGACACAACATTGAAACAGCAACTATATGCAGCAACAAAAGATTGCTCAGAATCTTTTTTCTATTACATGCATTAAACAGAAATTGGCAGCGTAGAGTCAGCATAGTTTATAAATGTATGGTAGGTTTTCTTTTGGTTATATTATGTGCAGATACACAATTTAGGGTAGGGCCCATGTTGAAACCATACAAATAATAAATTAAGACACTCTAATTTAATATCTTTACAAATATTTTTATGTTTCAATGCGATTATATCTAAACAATTGAGTTTGGTATATGAATTTATTCATAAACCTTCCATGGAGTACTTACCATTTTAGAAGTGCAATCATGAATGCAGCCACGAACCTAGTGGTCTAAAATAGTGCTGGGCGCGGGTAATAAAACTTGCTGAACTCTGACCTTTATTTTCTCTCGAGTCTTGAGTAATAGAAATTTTGAGCATTTACATCTTGCTGGTTCGGGTTTTGATTTGCAAACTCAGGCTTTGGTTCACGAACCCGTCGAGTAGAGTGAAAAAAACGCTGTCTATTGTACCCTGCGCTCTAAGCACTGTTTAACAACTCGCCTGTTAGCGCTGCGAGCACAAATGTCGGTCGATAGAAAATAGTAAAAAATTAGAAATAATTTGAATAGAATTATATAGCATTGTAAATTTTAAGATATGTCAAAGGTTTGGACGTTTTAAGCATAAAAACCGTATCAATAAACCCTATACCCATATGACCCATCAAAAAAAAGAACTCAGGCCAAGCACTGCTAGATAACCCATGCTCACAAAACTCGAACAGAACGGGCGAGTCTAATCCCGCTGGCCAAGAAGTACTCATGCCCAGCACTAGTCTAAAACATTGCACCTGTCGTCAACAGGTTAAGGTCGAATTGTCAAAAAAAGCCTCTTGTTGTGACAGGAATGACATCCAACCATAAATTGCTCTCTGCAACCAGGCATGTTTCTAGTGATTGAGGTTCCCTGGCCCCTGAGCTCAGACGCATCCAGCCAAGATAGCATAGTCATTTTTTGTGCGACAATAATAAAAGGGCCCACAGTATTTTCAAACACGATAAAAATGAATAAAAATTTTAATATCAAAGCAGTAAAAATAATTTATTAGGCTCTTTCATGTGTCTTCAATAGACTAATTATTATTTCAATCATATTACACTAAATGTAAAATGTCAAGAATAACCAAGTTTATTGGTGGTTGATTGTATGAAAGATACTTCTTCAATTATAGGTTGCTAAGCAAACTACTATAAAGAGACCATAGAGATGGTAAGCACTCTATAGATTTATTAAATAAATCAATAAGTTGATTCTATGTACTTTTGTTTAAAACTTATCACCGTTGGATAATAGTATTCATTTCAAAGCGTTTCAAATTTGTTTCAAATTGCTCAATTTGTTTCAAGGTAATCTTAAATTACAAAAAAAACCAAGTTTTAAATAAAAAAATTATAAAAAACCTGAAACTGCTGAAAAAGCTTGAAACCTGCTGAAATTTTTAACATATTGATTAGACTGCCCATGTGCAGCAAATCTCCAAAATATAGTTTGTTTAAAACAAATCTTTATTTTCTATCACCAAATACACATACAGTAAACACAGGAAATATTGCATTCAAGCAGTGTTGGTATAATTTACCATAGAGAAAGTTCTTAATGTAGCTTAAAAGAATGTTCCATAAATCTCAGCTACATGGCAGGTTGGCTAGACTTACAAGTAAAAGAAGGCCCAACAACATCAAAAATGAATAACACAACAACCATGCAAACTAACAGATATAAAAAATTGAAGCTTTTCAACAAGTGATTCCGCAAGAATAAAATAATTAAAACAAATTGAACTTCAAAATTGGACAATTAGATTCAATATTTACCGGATGATCATATCATGTTTAGCCGCTAAAAATCTCACACCAGCACAAATTCTGATTATGATATTTTTGAAATGTATCAGTCAGCTATTTTTTGCAATCCTAGTTCAACAGTCTACTTTCTCAAGGACATAAA
The DNA here is from genome assembly GCF_963576615.1 of Watersipora subatra. NCBI lineage: Eukaryota > Metazoa > Bryozoa > Gymnolaemata > Cheilostomatida > Watersiporidae > Watersipora > Watersipora subatra. The sequence continues at coordinate 14,801,799 of NC_088712.1, forward strand.
TATAGAGGCTAGTCTTTAGATAACAAAATAATCAACCATTAAATAAATTTTATTTCAAATTAAAATGCTTCTTTTAATTTATTTGACTCATTCTTTTAACTTAACGTTACAATTAAAATAGAAATGTTTTCAGAACCGCTCACAGGTTAGAAAACTCAAATGTAAAAAATCAATAAAATAGAATGAATACAATTATAGTTTTGCCTCTTTTCATATGAGTCTGGGCATAAGAGTACCAAAACTCTGTTAAAAAGGTCTTGTCTTGCGCAGCTATTTTCTCTTGTTGTGATATTTCCACTCTTATTCTAGACTTTTGCTATTTCCTTATGAGACAGTGTATGAGCAAAGTCTTGAAGACTTGAAGATCGAGTATGATAACTGCTTAGCTTACCGCAAGCAGAGATTGTGCATGTTTTTAAAGTGTTGTTGCACAAACAATGACTGGAGACACCTCCAGTTACAAAAAGCAATTCAAGGCTGGATGGCATTTATGTTACCACCGGTAGCGCTTTGCTGGAATTGAACCTCAACATGTAGCTTGCCAATCAGGTGTTTTAGCCTTGTCTAGGTTACTAAGTGAAAGATTCATCAGAAAACAATTTCTTCGTCCCTGAACACTAACACTTGAATAATTAAAATTGCTTAGTGATGTAATTAGACATTTAGGTTAATCTTGACAACTTAATACTAAATAACTAGTATTTGATACAATCCTTAATCTTACTTCGCAATTCCTCAATGAGGTAACTTCGAGATAATCAATCATATACTCTTAGCCTAGTGCGCATAAGAAATGAGTAATTAATCACTTGTGTCATATATAAGAACTTTGTAAAGAAATTCATTTAATTTTACAAATAACAACTTGACTCTAATAGATGCTACAACAATTGTAATAATGACGACTATGTTGGAGATTTTAGATTAAGTAGTTTTATTAAACTTAAAATTTGATAAAGTTGTGGTCTTTGGTTTTAATTCTAGAAGCAGTAAGAGCCTTAGTTTGTGATCAGCAAATTCTAGCACTGTTTATATCTGCAACATAATGTGCTGGACAATGATGCACACAAAAAAAACATATAGTTGTGGTGTGTCTTCAATATGGAGTTTTCATGTTTCTCCAAGCTCCATACACACATTTACAGTTAATTGCAACATTGTTGGCTAGCCAATGCGTAAACCATTTTATTTATGTTCCTTTCATAATATAGACTAGGACTGAGATAAGTGGAGTTGTCTACCCTTATTACTGAGCCTTTTTCTGCCATTGGGCAATTTCTTGTTTTTGACAAACTATTTTGCTATGCATTCATGTATATCATAATTACCAAAGACTAAGAACCCAATATTGCTTTGGCTAAAAATAGAGATTAAACTTTATATGACCTTTATGGCACCATTCAAGTGGTCCCATCAATCCTGTCTTTCCAAGAACTCTGCCTCATCATACAGTTTCCAACTCGTACACTCCAGACCACAGATTTAACATCATATGTTTTTTCTGTCACCCCCGGGGACAGGAAAAACACTTGATGAAAATCAAAAATCAGATTCATAAATCTGATGTCACTACAAGAAGTCTTTCTAAAATTTCAGCCTCTCTATACAGTTCTCTGCACTCTACACCACTGATTAATAGGTTAGAAAAAGCTATTGTGTGAACTTAGAGAGCAGATGAAGCAATATTAATTTCTTTTTCATATCAGCTAGTAGCCGGATAACTACTTAAGGATGATCATATCATAAGTAGTTAAACAGACAAACATGATTGGTGTACAGCACAGGGTCGTGACCTTTACAAAAAATCACAATGCAGGGTGATAAGTACTCACTGGTGCCCAGATGTAGATGCACTAAAATTGTAGCAAATCTTTGTCTAAATGTCTATATAGTTGCATTGCAGTATAGTAGCAGTATCAAACATGTCAAAACCATGCAGTATGCAGTATAATTGCAATGTGTACCTTTACTATTGCAGCATATGCATTATTCATGCAGTACATGTTGTATATGTACTAGTCGATGACATAGACCAAGGTCATTTGTTTGTTTTGCATGTAACCATTCAGACTCCTTGGTCATATCTACCCACTCATTTATTATGTAATCATTATGTAATTATTATGCAAATTATGCTTTTACTCGCTTGTCTCATCTATGTAGTTAGTCAGTTGCTGTTTAGCTATCAAATATAAAAGTCTAACAGTACAACTATTTTTCAATGCTCAGTAAGCAGCATTGGTGTGATGGGGTATTGCCTACTGCACAATGTGCAGTGATAGATACAATGAATACTAGTGCGCGTGTCGCAGCATTTGATGCAGTAGGAACTTTTGAATTACATTTTAAATATTATTAGAATGTTTCTGTGATAACTCTTCGCGTAATCAATTGAGTTGATTGGTTGGATGTCAATACTTTTCAGGCTCGAGGATGAGGGGACAAACAAATTGATTATCACTCCCATAATGTATATAGTTGAATTGATAATATAATATAGCTTAAGGTATAATTATAATAAGAAAATATAAAATGATGCAACCTTGTTTACATGAAAGAAACAATATTCTATAATCGTTTGAATAAATTTTGAAAGAAATACAACACAAAGATCTCAATTTCATCAGAATGGTGATAACGCTTTTCTCCCTTACTCATCCTCGACATGATTTGGGAGTTATAACGCAAGATCATTAAGTTGCAAAACTCAGCGCCTGAAAATTTGGTTCAAAGCAGGACACATGCTTAAAAAACCTGCATTGTCATTTTATCCACAGTATCAACTTCATACCAATGCCCAGCTGCAGTGCACATGCAGTTTCAAGTTTTGAAAAGTTTGCATTTCCAGTTTGCATGAGTTTCCTGGTTTCAAGTAGTGTCATAGAACTAAATGTGCAGTAGATCGCAGTGGCTAATTTGCTGTAAGAGCGCATTATCAGTAAAAGTCTACTACAAATTAGAAAGTCGTAATGCTTTGCTAAATTACTGCGTACTGCACTGCAATGACTTAGTACAGTTCTCAAGCAGAGCAATCACTGTACAACAGGATAGGCAGCACAAGACAATGCTTGTACCATTTTATTGAAGATTATATCACAAGAAAACTGTCTGAAAGGCACTTTTAAACTCTTTACTTTTACCCTAAGATAGCATATGTGACAGATATCTAACAGGTGACTTTGGTAAAATAGGCTACCCTATTGGCAATTGCATACCCTTAAGTTTAGAGTTGCTTTAACATTGCTATTTTCAGCAATACCTGACCTAAGCAGTAATTTCACAGACAACTCCTCAAAAAGCCACAAAAAAATCTTTAGAATACAATTTAGAACATGTTTTTATTAGGCTATTGTTTGAATTTTATAGCCTAAATCAATAAATTATTCATATGAATGTATTGCGCACAGGTCCCTTTCTCATCTCATTATTAAGTATGCTCATGTAAGCTAAACAAACCTAAGCCAATGGCAACTTTTTTCGAAAACGTGAAAAGTATGCTATTGGAATTAGAACACCTGATGCTTATGAAAATAAGGTACGAGCTATGTGTAAATATTCTACCAGCGAAGAAAACGTTTTATCACACCATAGATTTTGTGCAAGAGCCACTATAAAAAGTCATTAAAGAGAGAATTTTAAATGATAGAAAACTCTAAAATGTCAGTGACCAGTGCTCAAAACTTGTGACTAACTAATGGTAATTAGTAATTGTAGTTGAAGTTAATTTGTACAACTAACCAAAAATGCTTATAGAAAAAAGTAAACAAAAAGAGAGCATGCGAAACTTCTCATTTGCTATATAGAAGTCCAACTTTCTGTTCTGTTTTAAGCTCTAAACACAGTGCAGCCCAGCCAACTGTAGAAACACCTGAGATCAGTCTGTTAATTTGCAAGCTGTTAAAATAAATTTGTTAACAACAGCTAACAGAGGTTCTGAAAAGGCGAACACATAAAACTTCTTCATTGCGGGTGTGCCATAACATTATGCAACTAAGATAGCTGGGCTAAAATATATTGCAACTGTGAAAAAAACTTAATGTAAAATTAAAATTTATAGTTTGAACTAAGTTTTAAAATTTAAACTTCTCAACTTTTTAGCTATTTAAAAATGACAGCGTTTCAAAATGCAATCTTGATTTAGAGTTTAATAAAATTTAAAATAGTAAAAACTTAAAATTAATGAATAGAAAAAGAATACGCTACACAAAAACATGTTTATAAAATCTCACATATAACCTGCACAGTTAATAATATCATCAAATTACTGATGATTTACTGGCTGGTTATAGGTTTTAAAGGTTTTTACAGGCTTGTTACCGATAGTGGTTAGTAGTTCTAAATGTGAAGAGAAATAATATTTTGACCATGCAAGGTGTATGACAAACCAATTGAGGTTGATACACCTTTTTGGTTTCTGGTCAGACTAATCATGGTGGCAAGAGCTACATATGGAAAATGCACACTTACCAGATTGACTAGGTCTATGATGAACCATTTTATGCAGTAAATCATTTTTCCGTGTGGAGTAATCTTGATTGGCTGGTTGTAAGCATTTATCTTTGTTCATTGGCTTACAGCCAAAATGCGCCTTTTCAATTGGGTTAATGCAAATTCAGATGTTTCTAGCCTCTCATAACCAAGAATGAGCAATGATGCAGTGTAAGTGTCTCCCTCTAAATTATATATACAATGTAAGTCTCTTTTTCTTATTTTCATTGCAGCAAGTAATATTTCATATTATGTTGTGAATTTACTGAATACCTCCTTACTATATTATCATAGTTTGTTTCAAAATAATATAGTAAGAGAAGCATTGATAAATTTATTTAATAAAAAGTTGAATAATTGATATGAAGATTTTGATGTATGAGCTTTCAATTAATTACACAAACTAGCATGTACTGCATGATTGGCATGATGTTTGTTGTTGCTCCCTTGCTCAAGTTTTACACATCTTTTGATTAACGCAACAAGTTTGCTAAATGGCTTAAAAGTTAAACTGTATTTTAACTTTTCACAACTTGCTGCCTTTACTCCATTACTAAAGTTTACTTCAATAAAAATGCTTATAATTATTAGTTTTTCCCTATGTTTAGCAAATAGGTATATCTTGTTGGTTTGGTTATAAAACAAGAAACAACATGGTTACTAGGATTTTGTTAAATGAATGAATCTTTCAGATTTGAAACAACAGCTAAGGGGTTATAAAGTTTACCTGACAAGATTTTAAAAGTCGATCCATGTAAATCTGTAAAGTCATGATATTTCGCTTTCGGCAATTATTTTCCTGTTAGAAAAAACAAAAAGGAAATTTTGGAGACAAAACAATTCACTATGGAAACTTCGAGCTGTGACACCAGTTCACAAATAATTTCTACAAAACACAGACTTATGAATTCCAATGTCAACGCTGAAGGTTATCCAAAGCGTAGAAAGAAAGCAGAAGCACTTTTTTTAGCCATCATTATTAAAAATGTCCAACATTTAGGGGCCATTCTATGCGGTTATACTTAATAAAAAAAGGACAACTGATTTACAACTAAAAAGGAGGTAATCAACCAAAACTACTGTAATCAGACTCTAGTCAAGGCATCTAAAAAGCTGGCTAAACAAACCTTTGATAACAAAATAAACAAGAAAACATTTTTTTGCTGTGTTGTCTTTGTTCACAATGCTGAGGGAAAAGCCAAAAAGCTTTATTTTTTGGGGAACTTTTCATCTTGTTAGGATAAAGAACGTATTAGGCCCACTTTAAACAAATGGCAACTCAGTTACTAACACTAGTTCTTAATTATGTATATATCAAAATTGACAGTCAGTGCATCTGTAAATATAGTGGCAGCACCATTTAAGTACATAAATAGTGTATGATAACAACTTTTAAGAAAAAAAACGTTTTAATTTTTTACGAAAAATACTACAATTTTGAGTATGGGTCTAGTCGTAATTCTCTAACCAAACAAGTCTCATGCAGTATACCGACTCTGTTTGGGCCTCTGTTACTGGTGCTCTTACTATATATGTTTAGCTCAGTACAAGATGGTTGATTCAGTAAGAACTTCTTCAATTTAATAGAAGCTCCTATGTTTTAACATGTTACTTAAAACTACTGATGTGGCAAGGCTGTCATATCCTGGTTCATGCCTGAGTGCATTGATTTTTTGCCAAAAATCTTAATGTTTATTAAAGTGCCAACCTGTTTGCGCCATCCTTCTAATAAATGGTGCAACTTTACTCTGGTGATCCATCAATTTGTTAGGATTAAAAACACTTTAGGTACTTTTTAAACCAAAGGAAACTTATTTACTAATATTAATTGTTGACTAGAAAGGAACTGACAACCAAAGAGTGAATAAACAGAAGAACACCATCCGTTTAGTAAGCCTACTTAGCGAGTGACTGTATGAAATAATCACTCTTTTTTGTTTGCTTATCAACTTGTGGTTGTCTAGTTAAACTTATTTGCCTTTCAGACAAAGACTCAACCAAATCTTTATCAGGAACAAAAGATAAGGTCAACAGGTTAGTTTTCCAGGCCGGTGAGCTCATCCGTTTGACAATGTAAGCCTATGGTTTCTTGTAATTGTCTCCCTAACTGTTGACTAAAGTTGACAAGCTCCATAATAAAAAGCCTTTTCAGAGCTTGTCAACTTTTGACTAAAGTTGACAAGCTCCATAATAAAAAGCCTTTTCAGAATTTTAACCACAATCAAGCTCTGCCAATTTTAATTTTAAAATATCCTGGCAGTCAGGCTACTTTAAAAATGCAAACAAATTCCATTGAAAGAAAATGCCGATGCTTTCTGATGAAAGCTGTACAATTTTTGTAAGTTTATTTTAAGATCAGCTTTTATACCAGGTCAATTTTTTGCCTAAAAGGTTTAGTATGATAAACTTAACTTTGCATTGCTACATTTCCGCAGAAATTATGCGCATCTTATTGGTATAGATCGTTTTAACTGGCAGTCTCTTTTTTCTGTATATCTGATTCTGAAATGAAACACTAAAAAAACCTCAAAAAAAGTAAAATAAAAACTTGTGAATTTTTTATTACAGAGTATCATGAGAGTCTAAACGCACTGAGCAATTACAACGTAATTCAAAATATTTATTTGATGAACACCGTAAATAATACGATCATTATTTTATTTATCGCAAATTAAATATACCCTAATATACAAATTATGAAATGTCCAAAATTTAACTGAAGATATGCAGCCAAGCAATGTGAGGGGCTACGTCAAATAAGGTAGTTAGTTGTGCCTATTTAAAAGCAAAAAAGTAAATGATAAACATCGATCATCCTGTTGCTACTCATACTTTTCTTGCATCCGAATCGCTTGGAAAACTTGAGTAACATAAACTGACCCTTATGTATGTTTTTTTACGAGCGCAAGAGGTTAGTAAAAATCTTTTTCAATTTTAATTTTTGGAAATTTTGCCATATTTTATAGAAAAAGAGTTTTTTACTATTTGCAATAGTTTCTGAGAAAACAGAACTTGTTGAACAATTTTTGAATAGCCTTATAAAAACAAACGCTGATTAAAAATTCTGTTTGACCCAAGTCAAGTAGGTTTACATTGACACTGATGTTATCACACAATTCTTTATTCAGCCTACATGAATGTGTTTGCTTATGACTGTACTATTCAATAGCTTTAGTTTAAAAGATGGCGGGAAAAAATCTAATCAACTACTAGATAAACACTGTGAAAATGACATTCTCAGTGTCAAGCTTTGCTATCAGGCAATACAACAGCTCCCGTCAACATGTCTGCTCTGGTGAGCTTTAATGCTTATTACGAATTCATGTGGACACCTTGTTGTTTTATTAACAGAGATATAATAATCAAGGTAATTAATCACTCTTAAAATCTGTCATGTTGTCACTTTAGTTTCAAGCTAACCAAACTAGTGTGTTGAAAATTGTTCAAAATACTCACCAGCCACTAAGTTTGCATTGAACAGAACTAAACTGGCTTATCAATGTATAACTAATAATCTGTATTTTGGAAGAAAAGAGGTAATAACTGCTTATACTATGAACCTTATCTACTAAATGGATTATAATGGTTTACTACAAACTTGTTTCTATATTGATAAGTTTTATTAGTCAAAACTATAGAATCTTACATTTCATTTTGAAATTATAAAGCAAAAGTAAAACCTCTATAGGGGCTAGTACTACTGGCTTTAAAATCTAGAGCATTTTTTTACAATTTTGGTAAATGTTATGTAACTTTATTACAATGATTGAAACTATGTTGATGGTAACACAGGTTTATGAGCAGCAAAACAAGCTGCTACAATAAGCAGCTTGAGCTCAGATTTAGAGAAGCTACATGCAGCGTCTCTGCAGACGACTTGCATTCTCCAGCTGCATTCATGCCTGCCGATATCATGCTGATTTTCTAGACGATTTGGTCAGCTGGGCAACAACTGCCTCAAGTGAAAAGAGCAAATGAGTCTGAAACCGATTTTTTTATTCAGTTGACAATTATTGACCAATTTTAATTGGAATGATTCATGAAATTGCTTTTTTCAGCAAATCTCTACTACGGAGAGATGTTTGGTGGCATCACTGTAATACGTCGAATAATAAGTGAGAAACCTTGTTAAGCAGTTTAAAATACTGTCCTTTCATCTTAAAATAATGTTCAAAAGCTCCTCTCACAACGCCATCGACTGAAAAAGCAAGTCAAGAATGATACTACTCTAATCTTCTCTAGAGTCTTTGTTAGATAGAAAAGTAGATACCCAAACACCTTCTGATGCTTCAGGCCTGTTCCTTCCTTTTCTAATTACTAGTGAGGCCATTGCTAAGTAATTGAAGTAGAAGCTGTTAACATATGGTAGTTCTCCCAATGGGTATCTATTATAGGTGATGAAGTGGGCTGTAAAAATTAATCATTATGCTAGCTAAAAACATATTTGGAAAACTTTATAGGAAACAGTAAAAGAATGTGAAGCTTGACTCACGAAAGTATATCAGCTGTACCTATCTGACTCAGCATAAAAGCAGGCAAATTTGGTTCCAACTCGGTGACCATTAACTACCATAATATAGTTCAAAGGCTAGCTACAAAAGCTTGGTTTACAAATCGGCTGGTGTAGACTGCATTAGTAATTATTTTATTATATGTACTTTAAGTTAGTTAATTTGGTTAGTCAAACTGGCCACTTGCTGGGAAAGGCTATAAACAAGGTACCATTGAATATTTTGAAGTAAAACATGTTTTTGAAACAACCCTTTTAGTCAACTATAAATTCCGTTTATTTGTTGTAAATTATTAACCCTTTGACCAGGTATAAGCCCCCCCAAAAACAACCGAAACCCATGTAGTTTATTTTTGAAATTTCAATAAATTCGATATTTTATGAACATGCATAGCTCAAATCTTAAACTTATTTCTATGAACATAAATTTTTGTACATATACATTTATTCACATATGTACTATTCAAAAAAATACAACTATGAGCAATTGTCCCTGTATAAAAAGCTTGGAAGCATTTTTTTTCGGTAGAGTCAAACGCTATAACTTAGCCGTGCGAGCCACCATTACGATCGTTTTCTCTGTATATTACAAGTATATTAAAAGACCAAAAAAGTTTACATCACTTCCATCATTTGAATTCTATTCATTCTGATCAGACAAAAAATCACTAACGATCGCAGGATCAAGAAATCTTTTATTTTACCGTTTAGAAAGTCGAGCCGATGTTGACTGGTTTTTCCAACTTTTATTATTTTCCATGGAGGCGCGACTTGTTTAGCTTTTAGCACAAAGCAACGCCTCTCAGATAATTGTTTCATATTGTAAATCATCGACCGATATCTTGTTGATGATATTTAAAACTTACTAGTGTTCATATCCTTTGTTTAACACTACTAGGCAACAGCTTTATAAACGTCTACCGCAATAGACATAAATGTCGTTTCCCCACGCAACTGATAAACGACATTCTGGTCGTTTCCCTGCCAAAGGGTTAAAGATAATTTCATTTCAAAAAAATATACTCTCCAAATTAAGCTGTGCGAGATTCATAAAAAGGCTCATAGTTAGTCAATCAAATCAAACATATGATTCGATTGACTAGCTGTTCCTTTTTACATGATTCTTGTATACTTATTGACGTTTTTGTACTATATTGCTTATACTCTGATCTGTCAAAATTGTAAGTCACCAGCCTAAAGTTAGCAAAAAAAGCTCTCACCAAAAGCAAGAATGTTGCCTTTTAATGTTGCTTGTTCGATTATGGCTAGATATCTGATCTAGTACTTTAGGAGCAGCTCATGAGACACTAAATGGTATTTCTCTATTTTCACACAGGTATTTGAAGTATTTACAAACACATAAACCTGTAAATCAAGTTTATGACCATAGAAACATTCGAATGATGCAAGAGGAATGATGAAAAATAAACACCACCCCACAAAAAAGATGAACAGCCTGCTGCTGAGGAGCCTGACAAAAGAAAATGGCTAAATGACCTTCTGAGTTTCTGGAAACTTCTACTGCTGTCAGCGTACTGAACAGTTAGTAGTTTAAGCCAGCTATAACACTGACCTCTGACCCGAGAGTGTTCACATAAATTGAAAACCATCTAAAAGTGTCATGAATAAAACTTGTTGTAATACAAAACAACTGACATCTTAAGAATCCTGAAGTACATGTATTTTAATGAGTGAAACCATCAAACCATATGTCATTGTCTTGCTTTGACTTATGGTGAGTGCTATTAAACACTTCAGAGTTGCAGGATTTCATCTTTCAGTGCCATGGTAACAATATCCCTATTAAAAAAGGCATGATTTCCACTTTTGCCACAGTTATTCTGAGAATACTGTAGAGCCTACATAAAGTTTTTACAGATTTAAGCTACTATAACGATACAATCTGATAAAGCTTTGACAACTGTTATGAGAGCTAAACTTTCATTTTAAAATACATAATACTAGTTGTAAAACCCAGCGTTGTTCGAGTAATAAAAGGATTTGGGCAAAAAATTGATTTTTATAAAACATATCACCATATTTACCATTCTCACTTTCAAACTACGTATCCTGAGAAAATCTTTGAGGGATAGCTTCTGATGGAACGTAACCCTTTTTTATACACAAACCTCTATGCAATAATTGTTATTATTAATCCATTATACTAAGGATTTATATTTGGTTTTCTTAGTTCATATTAATTGTATCATTACCAAATTAAGGAATTATTTTTTATTGCAAAAGTAGCAAAACAAAACAAACTTAATTTAGCTTTTACTTGCTAATTATTTCACATTTATATTTAAACCAATTTAAGGTTGTTTGTTGCTCAAAACATTTTCCTCATGATATGAAGTTTGAAAGTTGCAGTTGTTTGACAAAGTTTGAAGCATGCGTAGCTTTTCTACTTTTTAAAAATTTATTCCAACTACACAAAACACCACAAAAACAACTACGCAATCAGTACTGGCGTGAATGTAAAATTGAGATATCACACTGCTTTTGTCTGACAGAACGGAAAGGGAATGTTGAAGCTCTTCATATAAACTTTCGTGTGAGAAGAATTGGCATTGACCCTAAATATAGTAATTGAACCTTACAAAAAACCTTCTTAACAGGAGCATCGTAACGTGTGGGCACATGACTAAAATAATTAGTAGGTAGTTATGGTATGTCGAATATGATAACGCCTTAAATCAAAATTTCCTAACAGGGGTATCGTAACGCGTGGGGTCAATGCTAAAATAATAGCTATAGCTTGACAATCAAAATGACGAATACACGAATACACATACGACCAACTTGAGAAATAATATTTCTCAAAATTTGTTGTACATGTATGTGTATTCGTATTACTAGCAAATTATTAATCTATGTATTATATAGATTAATAATTTGCTAGTTTATGTCATAAACACTCCAGTGTACTATGTACATTTTTTAGTCTTTTGTAATTATGATGTGACTATTTTCATAGTTTTTATGGCACCTAAACTAAACTGCAAGCAGAATTCTCATATTTTAAGGCGTTTTGGTTTTATGTAGGTCTGCCGGTGGACAACTTTAGTTTACTACAGCACATGCTTCTACAACATAAATAACTTATTTCTAGAGTTTTATTTGGAGAACAAACCATAAAATAAATTTAATTTGCCTTATTTGGTTCAATAAAATTTTAAACTCAGCCCTTTAGCTCTTCAAATAATGCAAAAAAATTATTTTTATAATATATCGGTTGTAGAGTAATTGTGATAATTTTGGGTTGTGTTGATAACTTTTCAATTTTTTATCACTTTTTCCTAGTATATGGTTTGTAATTATGACCAATTTACGCTAAGATTAGGAAAGTGCACACTTTCAATGTCAGATAAAATCAATCTTTTTTACTTTTTTGACAAAGCAAAATCTAAGCTGTAAAGAAAAAAGTTGTATGTGTCTAAAATAAATTAAAACAAAATATATATTTAACATAATTGAAGTAGAAGCTATACGTCCTTCTGTGTGACCAAAGCCTCTGTTATGATAAAACACCGCTGTCAATGGGACTCCAACCTATGATTATTTAGTTTCACCACACTAGAATGAGATAGATGAATCTACAGTTAATTGCAAGGTTCCTTGACATGAAATAATAGTAATACAAAAAAACTAATTAGCCTAATACAAATATTTGAATTCAGTTTAAATTTGAAAACAATTTACATTAACTGATGAGTGGCCAAAAATGATTAAGAATTCAAAGTACTCCTTTTGCTACACCCTTTGCTACATTGAAACGTCGTCTGACTAGCATCTGATTAATTCCACTACGGCCAGATATCATAAAATTGTAAAGAAGGTATTAATAAACAAAAATTTTGTTTGTTGCAAAATGATATTCTAACCTATGTCTTTATTTACTTTTCTTTTGAAAAATATTCAACCAATGACATTTTTTGCTAAGGAATTAGCCAAATTGAATTAACCAAATGTATTTGTAGACACGATTAAGTTCATATAAACGTCTTTTTCAGTCTGCAAACTGGAAGTTTGTGGATCACGTCACTGTTAGTTTGGAAATTTTCAGAAGCAACAAAGTGCTAACGGTAAAATACTTGCTGGCCCAACTACAGTCCTTAATGTCATGCATATCAAACAAGACATGCGACTTTGTTTTTGAATTTGTACATAGTTTTTCATTGAAATTGTAAATGAAAATTTGAAAAATTTTGGTCTTATTGCTGTTACCATCGCTAACTACAAACCAAAAACTCTTTTCCCAGAAGATGTTAAAAGCTATCAATACGATCTGCAAGTCTAGCAAAACTTTTTTATTTTTTTGGTAAATTCTGATATTTTATTGCTTTGATAGCAAAGTAACGCAATTGGTATTATTATCAAACGTTGATTACCTTTAAGACTCTTTATTACTCAGCAACTTTTAGACTGAGCCAGTGTTTACTTATGGTGATATTTTAAACAAAATTTTTAAGTTTTCAAAGAAAATCTCTTTAATACATCTGAAATTAAATTAATGTCTTAAAAAGTCTTCAACTTGCAACTTCTGATGATATAAAACATGATATGGTAACTTGGGTATGCATACCAGCTAAAAACTCCAATTCAAAAGGGGCTTACAACATTTTGCAAACAAGATTATTCAAAACATTTTTTATCAACAGAAAAAATAAATTACTTTTAGACTATTATATCAATTTTGTATAAATATTTTTGTTTGTTTGCATAAATCAGCTTGATGATTCAGCTGTTGAATAAAAATCGATGCATGCATAAGTGCCTGAGGATGCAGAAAAAATATTTTTGTGGAAACATTTTTGGCAACAAACCGTTTCCACACTCTGCAATCACCATCAGTAAGACCATTTAAAAGGACATTTTAAAGACCATTTAAAACCACAGAACAATTGAATCACAACACAAGAAGCTTCTGATTTTTATACATTTTACAGAAGTTCTTGCTGTCATGAAAAGCTGCCCATAAATACAGATCTCATAAAACAATCTGATAGGCATACTGTAAGGATTTTACCGTGGTGTTCACTAAGATACCGGAAACAATGTCTTTACCATAAGTAACAACATTCCGCTCTTGAAGAGAAACGAACGCATGTAAAAGTGTTTGAGGTTGTTAACGACATTTTGTGGTAAAATGTAATTAGAAAACCTTTCTCTACATTCTTATGTCACTACCAGCAAGCATGAAGTAAACAAAATACACACAAGTGTCTAATCCATATGTTGAACATAAAGCCGCTGAGCATGGTTGTTTAAAATTCTATTATGCAACCACTGAAAAACGGTTTGGATGGTCTATAAGTCTTATTTACTGTGATTTTCCTTGACACTTGTGACAAAATCTCCAGTTTTTTGTTGACCGATTGCAGTTAATATGCTTACCCTAGTATTTTTGGCGTGCTACTTACTAAATCTAGTTTGGCAACTTATCCAGAGTTCCGAACGCAGTGGTATTTACATTAAATTAACTTGAACTTAGCCAAATTTTAACGATCATGTACGCAGCAATAAATCTATTCAATATTCATATTGTTAGTTTAGCGAGACTTTTGCGTCAATGAGTATTTTTCATTTTTTGACTTATCCGCCATTTTTAATCGCGTAAAGTGTCACAAATTTTTATCATTATGGTTACGTGATGTGAGACCATTAAAAAATAAATTTAGTTAGGCAAATGCATGCAGCAAGCCAAATGATGCGCAATGGAATGTGCTTCCTTCTCGACGCATTGGTTAAATGAATGCTATAACAGAAGCTCTACTACTTGTTAAACAAAGGATATCTTGGATTTTGTAACTTATGGATGCAATATACTAGTTGTTAATGTAACTCATTTGGTGTTGTTTGCCTGATTAGCAGCTGGACATGCCAGTCATACTACAGTCATTTATGCTCATGTTTATGTAACTTGATGCAAAATACTTTTCGCTCTTTTGATTAGCCGTAATGTTGTTGTTGATGGGCGTTGCACGCTTTGTCTCTCGTAACAAAGAGGTGAAAAGCATATGTACACATATTAAAATAGCTGTCTGTCCTTTGAACCCTTTTCCATTCAATCTATAGACTGGAATGCTTGAAGGTTTAATTGTGTATTTTAACCACAACGGACTGTCAGACTGTCTGTTGTGGTTAACAGGCAGATAGATGGCTGTGTTAAGCGACACAGTTAGATATCTGTCAGTTGACATATATGTCTGTTAAAAGCATTTTTGTCAATTTTAATCTAGGTCTAGAGCACATCTATGGGATCTACTAAATTTCCTATTTTTATCAATATGCTAAGAGAAGTCTTTGCTTTTTTCCGACGGTTTAATCTTAGTTCTATCATAAAGTTCTCACAGAAGGTTTCTTTGACGCCCAGCTTTTTATAATCCACTTTCTTGTGCGACATAAAGTCAGACAAAGCTATTCAAAAATGACTGTGGATGAATGACCAGCCTGCTCTTTGTGTAAACTGCACGGTTACTGTAATACATAGTATTTTGTCAGCTTATTCAGCTTTCTCAGTTCTTTTCCTTCCTTTTCTTCTAATTTCTTCTGCACGATTTTTGCTTCACACATTCTCTTAATGTGTCTATCTCTACCACAATTATCCTTATCATTTTCAAACTATAATAATTAATAAAATTATAGCTGCCAACTGTTCACAGAACCATAGAAACCATAATAACTTTAACATATGACATTTCCTCAGCACCATAAAAGTTAAACTAAATAAGCGATAGCTTTTTCATAATGACAGCCTACATCCTGCATGTTGAAACCAACAGAACCTAATGCATAACTACCATCATTACCAATTTTTTGTGGTAAAAAATAAGTTTTATTTGAGCAACTAACTTATCATTACAATCATAATTTTTGCCTAGCTTAATTTAGATCAGTTCGAGCGCAATCGGGAGGCTAAACAGGCAGTTTTAAAAACATCTTCACTACCAACCAATAATGAGGCATATTATTGTTGAAGTTAATGGTCATATTCAGCACAATACATTTACTAAGTCACTATGACATAAGCTCTACCATCACCCGAAACTATTAATGACACCACGGCGCGAAACACTTGCAACACATCACAAGGTACCAGCACCTGCAAAGTTTACTGAAGCAAAAGACGTAGCTCTACATTAAGCACGATGATGCTGTACAATAACACATCACTTCACTAATACTAATTACATTGCACAAATAACAAAAATTATTGTTTGCTATTGTTATTGTTATTTGTTATTAACTTGCCCCACCAAAGTTGATGGCATTGCGTAAAGCAATTATTGCAATTACTGGGGCAAGTTGACAAGCATACAGTGGCAATCACTCGCAACCATCGCCACTAAATAGAAGATCAAAGCTTCTCAAAGGTTTTGTATTTATATATGCTTGGTGCATCCAAATCCATTTAGATTCTAGGCTCTTTCAAGTCTACACAATGAAGGTGTGGGCTCTTACAGCAAATCGTATGTTGTTAAACCAAGTTCTTGTAATGCAACCGAGCAAAATGCTGGCGCACATGTAAATAACAGCATGGACCAACATTTTAGTGTATCATGGAAGAAAGCCATTTACGTTCTTTACAAGAAAACAGTTTATCACGGGCATACTAAAGGTTCAAAAGATGTTTTAACTATTTATAGAAATGTATAACATTACTTTAAAACAAAACATCTAACAGAGATGTTGCAAAAATAGCAATTAATCTCTGAACATGCTTTTTGCATGTTCATTGTGCTGGTGCAATTACGTTTGCAATGGCACCAAAAAAGCCAGAACAAATGTATGACAACAAATCAATTGCTATTTAATAATAAATATAATAACTAACTTTTTTCTAGATTTGCCAAAATACATCAAGAGTTGCATTTGAAGTTGTTGGTGACCGAATTCACATTGGGAAGCATGAAAATATTTCAGGTATTTATAATTACGGTTTGGTTTCTTAAGAGTTAAATATCACTACCGCGTTATATTGCTATAATTGTTATTAATGTAACATAACTTAGCAGCTAACTGAATTTGATGGTACAATTTTTTGCAATCTGTAGGCAATTTTTTAGCTACAAAAAATCTACATATACAGTAGTTTGTTCTTTTGAGTTACAAAGATTACTAAATTTATATAAACGCATTTTAATTCAATGTTAAAATTGTTGAAACTTTTTTTAACTTCTTCGTGCTTTTAAATTACTTAGTAACTAGTATTTTGTGAGAATTTGCTTTTTTGTCAAACCTGATGATTCTATATAAACATGAATATAAAACTACAGTTGATGTTATTTCATGCAGTTATTTTCAGGAAATAATTAGTATTGCTGAATGCCACAATGATTGCTTCAAGAAAAGTACATGTAGTTCTTTTTAAATGTGTTGAATGAATGCTTAAACATTATTTGTATTAATTCTATATGAAAACTATATCATTTTATAAATAGGGGAAATATAAATTTTAATGCTCTGTAACAGTACAAAGCTATCTCGAATTGAGAGTGGCAAAGTCTGATACAGTTAACGTCTATATTTACAAGAAAGCTTCATTTTAGTAAACGTTCTCTCAGACTATTTTGTTGAGCACTTCAAGATCTGAAAATCAGTTTCATCTTCAGCATTTTATGATGATATGCTTGTCGCCATTTAGGGTTCTTGTTGGTGTTTCACATTTCTACTGACATGGCTCTTGAGTCTGCTAGGATATTTTCTGCTAAATGCGTGGATGGCTGGAAAAATAAACAAACACTCCATGAAAGAGGTATGAATTCGTTACTGTATGTCCTGTAAATTTTTTTAGTTCCAATGTGGGTATTATAAAAAAACCATTTATTGACAGCTCTTTTAAAAAAACTAAAAAAGAGATTATATCTGAATTTAATGATGACTCGGTTTATATAGTTGCTCTACTAATTAAAAATTAGCCTCGTTACAGGATAATTCAACTGTTCAAATTTTTACCTTTCTCTCTGAGCCATAATTTTCATCTCTCTACTATTGTGTATTAGTCTCTATATCTTTTCCTCTCTCTTGCTCTCTTTCTATATTTCTCTATCTCTCTTCTTCTGTCTATCTCTCTTTCTTTCTATTTTTTCTATCTCTCCATCTCTCTATCTGTATATCTCTCTATCTCTCTATTTCTATATCTGTGTATCTCTCTATTTCTCCATCTTTCCATCTCTCCATCTCTCCATCTCTCTCTCTATTTCTTGATGTCTCTATCTCTCTATCTTTCTATCCCCATATATCTCTATATCTCTTTAGCTATTTGACACAATCCATCTCAATTCATCTCCATTCATCTGAATTTGTCTGAATCCATCTCAATCCATCTCAATCTGTCTTAACCTGTTTCAATTCATTTCTATCAGTCCCAATTCGTCGCAATCCCTCTTAATCTGTCTCAACCTACCACACTTTGTCTTTATCCGTTTCAAGCCGTCACAGTCAGTCTCAATCCGTCACACTGTGTCTTAATTTGTCTCAATCTGTCTCAATCCATCACAATTGTCTTTAGTCGTTTCAAGGTGTCTCAATCAGTCTCAATCCGACGCTCCGTTTTTTCATCTCTCCGCGTCTTAGTTTCTTCGTTTCCCCATGTCTATATCTACTCGTCTATCCCTCTATTTGTCTCTCGATTTCCGTCTTTCTATTGCTCTATTCTCTTTTGCATTTGGTCAATTTGACAATGGCTCTTTGATAGTTTAGCTTTCTGTACTGACTATAATGCAGCTCTCTGTTTGCGTTCGCTTGCTACACAATCTGTCTTGTTCTCTAAGATACAACCATAGACTACATATTTTAAATACCAACATATTGACATCTACATTTATCAATTTACTGTTATATTTTATCATTAAACTTTATTTTTTATCGGTGACAAAATTAATTTTATTCTGTGTGTAAATGTATAACTGTTTTATGATACTTTTGTTTTTTTCAATGTTTTTAATTGAATATGCACCTACAATGTATATTTGAACCATGTATGCTAAAACCTGAATTCTCAACTTTAGCGTAAAATCATAGCACTTGTATTATTTGTGCTTACAAAATAAAACTAATAAAAGGCATCTTAATTTATTGATGAAATAAGCTCATGTTAAAAGAGACTCATTTATGAGTTTAGTTTGAAGTGTCATCAAAATGATCTTATTATTAGATATAAAGAATAAACTAAATACTCCTTAACATTTCTCATCAAAATTCAGGACATATTAACAAAAAATAGATACATATAAAAACTTTATATTGGTGGATTATGGTGAATCAACAAATGATACCAAATGGCCCTTGATTAGGAAATGAAGCAGAGCATTTTTTGCACCTAGTTTGTCTTAAAATAGGCAGTTTAGCTTGCTCGAAGATAAGAGAAACTGATGAAAAGTATGGCGATATCATTGGAGGTCTAAATTTGCCAGATAATTTTATTTTAAAACTTCTCTGGCCGACTACCTCACACAGTTGTTTTGGTATGATCAATAATTAGGCAAACACTAAAACACTATAAGCTATTTTATAACTCTTGTCAATATTTTTGTGTGATTGCTTTTGTGTTCTTTGATCATTTTTGTTTAATTCAGTTAGCTAAAATTTTTGTAATATTCTAAAAGGTAGAATACAATATAAATTTAATTAATGCTTTATTAATTAAATCAATAACACTCTTTCTCTCTCTTCCTCGTTGCTAATCTGCTTTTTGGTATGTACCTACTTTCAAACTTATCTACCTTAATCCATAAAAGTGTCCTCGAATCGCAAATCTTGTGCAGTAGTAATTTTTAATTCAATGTTATTGCCACTTTTGTTTCTTTATATATATTCTTGTGTCATCATGACACCTCTTACGTTCCTGTTATTTCTTATTTTTAAAAGTTGGGTGCATTATCTTTGTTTTGAGGGAAATCAATTCTGAAAGTGTTATACCAACCTTTAATGAGGAAAGTAGTCTTTTTTAGTTTTTGCTATTAATTGCAAACTAAGAATTACATGAAGTAATTTCCAATTTTGTATAACATTTGCTTGTGAAGCCTGCTGTTAGACCTATCCGAGTGGGTTCTGCAAATATAAATGCATTCCCCACTTTTCTATTGTAGCAAAAAAGGCAGAAACAGTCTCGCTATAATATTGATTGAATGGGCATCTCAAAACTAATGTTAGACAAAAAGATTTTTCTTATTAGTCAACACATACCATATTCAAAACTGCTTTGAACTACTACCATTCTTGTAAAGTCTGCTCCACACAGGCCTGTATTCCCTGGTTGCAAATAGGGGCAGCTAATGTTAGGCGACTAGTTATGAGCATCTGGGGGTTTGGAGGGGCGGTATCAGCCCCCTAAACAGGTTTCCTTTATGTAAGGCCTCAACCGGGCATGTCACGTAAAGTTTTAAAAGATTTTATCGGAAAGTATAAACAATTTTTTTATTATTTGAGATTTGTTTGTTTTAGGTGATGCGACTGCTTAGATGTTTTCAAAATAAAGTAGGTTAAACTTGACCGCAGTTGAAACGCTAAGAAAAAAAGACATCTTTTTTCTTTTGAGCGTTTCAACAAAGATCAATTTCGCCGATTTTATTTTTAGTTCATCCCAAGGTTCTTTACGCTTTCGTTGGGCCATTTCCAAATGGATGTTTGATAAAACTTGACCTTTTAACAAACCTTTATAAAATTTGTTAATAAAAATATTTTGCCAATCATGATAATAATGGCGTCCAAGAACTATTAAAAGTTAACGTTTATCTCTATGGCTTGGAATAAAGTGATATTCTACAGCGATAAAAACCGTTCCCGTAGCCGTTGGGCAAATAACTGTTCGAGTTAATGATGTTGAGGTCGAGTTATCTAAAGCAGCTTATCATTACGTGGGAACGGACCAAACAAATCAGTTCGAGTTAACCAAGTGTTCGTGATAAAATTTTACATTTTATCCTAGGGCGAGTTTTCCGAGTTTGACTATACTTAGCCACCGAAACTTCCTAAAAAGTTGGGGCGGCTCAGCCGGCCAGCCACCCCAGGGAATACGGGCCTGGCTCCACAGAAAATATTTAGATTGTTTGCAAACTAGTTGTATTTGAAGCAAGTGTAATTATATGTTCATACTATTATAGCCGATATATATTTTTGGAGAATTTTAAATGTTTGTGATGACTTTCAAGAACTACTATTTAAGGTGTACTCAACAATTTTTTATTTTAGCAGTTCAAGCTCGATTTTATTCTATTGCAACCCTCTGATGCCTATGAAGAAGAACTTACAAATACAGATGTGGTTCCTCTTGAAATTGAACACGGGGAAAGATTGGAAGAAGTCAACGATTTTCCAGGGTTTTTGACAGCAAAGGGATCACATGGTAATGCAAAAACTTATCCTTTTTCATATTTCACTCTGCCTGCTGATGATAATGAGTACTTGAAAATGCCTGATTCACTTGATTCAGTTGATAGAGCTTTTGTGAGGAAAATTGGCTCAATGATAGAACCAGGAGAGAAAAGCATTTTTAAAACCAAGAAACATCAAACTGGTAAATCAATTTGGTATACTGTTTAAATTTTTGGATCGCATTGTAAGCCAAGTTGATTTATCCCTAAACTGCTTCAGAATAGGTCGTTCTGTTGATAAAATGTAAAACAAGGTCATCCACTACAGGCAACGGCATAAAGAGACAGAGCAAGCATTATCATTTTTGGCAGCAGCATTTTTTATGAAGACTGCTGTTACAGACACATCTAATACATTTATAACATTCTACTTTACGCTTACACTATATACAAAGACTTAAGCCATCACTCTATCCTAACGACTTTATTTGCACCTAGTTTCTCTGTCACTATGGGTAAAAGATGTCATGAATGTCTGCAATCTATTTTGCATTGGTGTTTTATCATCTTAGCAGTTCATATTTTAGGAAATGACTGGTCTTACCGAAGTTATGCTATTTTCCCTGCGCTGCTTGCATTGATTGCATGCAATGAAGGCATCTCCAGACAGTTTTTGCTCTTTGGCAAACTCTGCAACATGCCAGTGGCAGTCTTTAAGGTATATCTCTTCAATATGTTTCATACTTTACTTTTGTGCCAAATTCATAGTAAATAGTAAATACCTTCCCTCATGATCTGATCGATCATAATAATCTGACATAATAATCTTTCTCTGACAGTCTAATAATCAAAGTAATGATGATATGATTTGGTTGCGTAAACATCAACTTTACTAGATATATCATGGACCTTTTCATTGGTGCTCCTACTATGGCTGTCTAGCTCAAAACTGAGAGGTTGTTTTCAGTGAGAGCTTCCAAACAATAATTGGAGGCTCGTCCGTCCGCTTTTATGTTTTATTTGAAGATACTGTGTAGTAGTCTAGTTGTAAAGATTCACTCGCTTGTTCATGCATGAATGCCTTTGTCTGTTGCCACAAGTTTAATCCTTTATGAAAGCTGTCAACTTGTGTATGTAAAGCCTGGTTCCCAGATACGCCGTCGCAAAACATTGGCCACGACACCACACGCTATTGCAATGAAATATGAACCTACAGGTCGGGTACCGCCGAGTACCACCGGTAGTTGCCGGCAGTCAATACAAAAGTTTAGGGTTGTTCAATTTTCGCAAAAAGTCGCAGGCCAAACCCTTTTGAAATGCACTGTACAAGTGAAGGTCACCATTATTGTGACGGCATCGCGAGCAAAAATTTTATGGTGATTAGATGATTGATGATTGATGATTAGAAATGCAGCTTTCTTTGTAAACATTAGCCACCGAACCTAGCGTCTCAAGCATTTTGCTAAGCACGTTACCGCCAAGGTCTGGCAATAGATATGGGAACCAGGCTTTAGCCTCCTCCTACAAGGTGCATGGATATGGTTTTAAATAATATTCTATAACCTGGCCAAATCAACGTTTGTCTTAAACAACCTTATTGCACTGTTGCTAAGCTATGTCTAAATCTATTCTCTACACATTGGTTTGCAATCATTCTCTTAGCAAATTTCACCTCAAAATAATTATTGTTGAATATTTTTCTATTAGGAACCGCCACAAGAAATGAACCGATTTTTTCCACAATAGGTGGTGTCTTGAATTCATTTCATGCACCATGGGTAAAGTTAAAACAAACTCTTTTATTAGCTTTGATTGAAGGCTTTATCATTAAGGTTCGGCTCTAAGGTTATATCTTTTTGTTGAGTTTCTCATTTGCCAAAATTTTTTGATTATGACCACTAAGCTTTTGTTGTACAGCATAGGCTTTTTATGATAGCGTATTGAATCTGACTACTTAGCTCAACAGTAATGACGATATCTGCACGATATCTTTGCATGTACATTCGATTATTTGGTCTCAAAATCTATCGAATATCGAAAAATATCGAGCATTGGAGTTGTCTTCTTTCGATGTATGTATATTGTTAAGCTTTAACATGAACGATATGAGATGATATTGGCTAATATCAGTTGAAAAAACAGGAGTTGTCACCTCGTTACAATAGAGAGAATAGACAACTCCATATTTGTAAATTAAAAAGCTGCTATTTCGATAAAATATCGGCTTCGATTTTCATATCGACTTGAAAACTGACCAAATATAAAATCATCCACTGAAATATATCGTCGTATCGAATTATATCGTGTTATCGTGCAGTACTAAACGAATCAACAAGAAAAACTTAATTTGACTCAACATTTATAACCGATTGTTAAGCAAGAACTATAATCCCAGTTGCATTCCTTGACATGTTCAACTTTGTTTAAATATGAGGCTCTATTGCCATAAATTTGAATCTTCTCCGCTCAGATGCATTCAACAAGTTTTGCCTTAACTTTTCTTTGCATACAGGTTCTTGTTAGTTTTCTTTTAGTTAGTTTTCTTTTAGAAATGATTGTTCAATTTTCAATTTACATGTAACACTGTTTGGCCAATGGCCTCTAGCTTTCCAATATTACTGATACCTCACCTTTTTATCTTCTATCAGCAAGTGTAATTTGCCTGCTACTTGTGTGTTTTGTGCTACATGTAGCATCACAAGTACATTATATATACTTCTAAACAATTTTAAAGCAATGGACCATTATCAGGTATAGTTTTCAATGTTTAACACTTTTTTGCTAAAGCAGGAAACTCTACCACTTTCAGTGCAAGTACTACATTATAAATCACTAAAGTTTATCCGTGTAAAAATAAATATTGTCATAATTTTTATAGCCTTTGTAGCTCTCACCATATTTATTTACTGTAAAACCCCTGTTTAAATTCCGTGGTCTTTGTATCTCTCATTGCATTTAATAACTGTAAAATCTGAATTTGATCGCCATGGTCCTTTCATCTTTCATCACATTTGCCTAATATAAAGCCTCTGTTTAGATGCCATGGTCATTGTATATCTAGTCACATTTACTTACTGTAAAACCACTATTTGAACACCATGATCCTTGTTTCTCTCATTACATTTACTTACTGTAAAACCTCTATTTAAAGGCTTTGCTACTCTATGTTTTAAACCTTGCTTGATAACGGTTTTTTGTTATTGGTAATCTTCAAACAGATACCGACATTGTATGTTTAAGAAGGCTCGTTAAAATTTTAATTTAATTTAAAAAATTAAAATTTAATTTTAAAAATTAAATTTAATTCTTAAACATACAATTCTTAAATGTTAAAATTTTAATGAAATAAACTTAACCCTTGTATGAGTGAAGCAGGTTAACCCTTAAGGGACATTAATCCTTTTGAATGCGACAGATCTGCAAACTCACCTCCAACATATCATAGATATATAAATAAATATACATTGGGAAGTTGACAAATATATTTACTAGTTAATATCCATTGCTCGCAATTAACCTGCATTGATTTTAAAGCCTGTGCCTTGCACTACAATTGTTTGAGCTTTCAATTTTTACTTCATTCCAAAGTTGGAAGAATATCTTTATGTTATAATTATATTAAAAAAAGTTGCATAAAAAATCATTGCACTCATTGTTATTTTTGCTTGCAGTTTGCAGTTTTACTAGCTTTTTATGTGCAAAAGAATAGGAGTTATGAGCATCAAACTATTGCAAGCTGACTGATATCCGCAAGGACGCTAGGAACAAAATGCTGTAAATATGCCAAAATTATAATTTATTTACTGATAATCTATCAAATTCTAACAATTTACATGTACATCCAAGAAATGTGACATAAACAAAGTATACTTATAATACATTTGGAAACAAAATTGACATTTTTGAAACAAAAATATTTGCATCGCTTGATTGTTGCTTTCCTTTGGGATGAGTTCATCTTCCTCAAACTGTTCAATGCTGCCCACAATGTCTTCCGTTTTCAACTCTTTTTATGCACTGCTGAAATATTCGGTATTATTGTTCAAACAACTTTTTTAGCAGAGCAGAGCTTTTATGTGTTGCTTTTTGCAAAACTAGTGACAACCTTTTAGCCGCAGGCGTACTAATCACAGCTTTTAGCCCAAGTCTATTAGTACATATTCCATTGTGAATGTAAACCATTTTTCACATACATCGAAATATCAAGACCTCACTAACTGAATAGCTACTATTAGCCTGATACCGCAATTAATTATTTTCAACCAAAACCACCAAAACAATTTGGAATTGGAAAACAAACTTCAATGCGAACAGAAAAAAAATGAAAGAAATAGTTGTTATTGATGCAATGGCTTTTTCAGCATTGCTTGGTACTAGTCAAGTCATTTCTTGTTTCAAGTATATTTCTTGTTTTAAAACTATCTTGTTCTTGAAAACTAGCTCTTTTAGCACCCACTTGCTGACTATTTAAAAATCAAAGAACTTCAGGTTAATTAATAAAAACGTGAGAATTTGGAAGAAAATAATGTATTTCAATCATTACTTCTTTAATAAAAAAATAGCATTTATGTAATTGCTCAGCAATCACTTTGAATGATTTATGCTTTAGCATTAAAAATAAAATAAATTTCACAAAAACTTCAGTTGTCCAGAAGTGTTGCCAAATGCTAGAATTTGTTTGCAATTAACATTTTTCATGCTCCTAAAGGTAGGTTGTAGCGCAACTAATCAGGGTGGAAATTTGTTATTTTCAGACAGCCCTTCCAGCTTTAAACCTCATTTTGGTTTTCATGGGGTTACAGATAGAAAGTTTTCACAGTCCTCAAGTTGCTCTACTGAAAAGGCCAGAAAGAATGGCACCGCTTGAGGTATGCAATCTCTAGATTATTTCCTCAAAAATTGGGATAAAAACATCTCCATATTTTTATCGATAAATTTTCTTTATTCATATTTTAAGTATACGACTTAGCATAATGCATTAATCTTGAGATTATCTAGATCAACATAACTTATTAAACGGCCCAACAATTTGAACAGTTTATAATTTATTCTTAGCTTATCGAAATCAGTCAGATGATGAAATGTTATGAAAAGGTAACCTCGCTAGCACACTTTGTATCATTTTAAATATATTTAAACAATTCTTCCCTAAATCTTTTTTGGCAATAAAATTTCTGAAATAAAAATAGTGATGGTAAGTGTAAAAATAAAAAAAAACAATAATATTTATAATAATAATATTGATGATAATGACAATTATACTGGAGTTGAGATGAATTAGCTTGTCTTTGTTTATGTGAGCTGCTAATAGAACTACTCTTAATAGATTATCACAAGGGTTAATGATCCCTTTTCAATGAAATTAAATTATGTAATAATTGAAGTGGTTATGTAACATAATTTAGCTGCAACTAAAATATTTAAACATAATCGGCTAGCTGCATAGCAAAGGCTGATTTTTCAGTGACATAAATAGTTTTAGCAGCTGACACCAGAATGGTGAGAGTAAAAACAAAAAAATCACAGTGTTATTCATAATCAATATGGATAATATTATCAGCAATGAGAATGGTAATAGTAACAGTTAAAAATCATGTACTATTATGGTGCTAATTATAGCAGTTACATCATTGATAATACTGGTAGTAATAAAACAATCTATAAAACATTAAATGAAACAGTAATAATAATAATGCTACTAAAAGGTCATGAACTCTGTACTGCCAACACTTCCTAATTACAAGTGAACAAAAAACTAACTCTAGTTCAAGTTTCCTCTTGAAGATACAATTATGAAGTAATTTAAAGGTTTTGAAAAGTGATGTGTAAATTCATAAATTTTGAATGGTTACTAATTTGCATTAACTGTCATTACATAAAATAGAGTGCACTGATAATATTATAACTTACCACTAAAAGCTTGACAAAATTAATCATTATGTTGAAATTAAGATGAGTTTTTTAAATGGCCTCCTCTTTTTACAAATTGTATTGAATTAGCTCAGTTGCAATTGCTTAGCTTAAACTTTACAAAATGCGTAATTATTAACACTGGGTGCTTTAACTGAAGCTTTCCAGTTAACTTATAAACTTGGCTAAAGAAGTATTGAAATTACTTGCATCGTGCTTGTTTTATGTTGTATCAAGTATTATATATAGCAATCCAAGTGAAACTTATCACTATATGTTATACATTTAATTATAAAAATACAAGCAAAGTGAAATAATAAACTATCAAGCCTTAAGTTGCATAACAGGTTAATCTTGCCAGACCAGTTAAAATGATCAGCATAAATCCTTTGTAAAATATTTGGTTTGTTAGCTCACATGCCACGATAAATCAGTTACACATCCATAAGTATATATTAATATATATAAATGAATATTTATAAAAACAAATAAATATTTTTAAATATATGCAGAAATATATATACATGAATAAATACTTGTGTACGTTATATAGATTATATACTAAAAGTATTTGGATCTTTAGATATATACCATACTTTTTCGGACTACTAGCAGGACTATAACTTTGGACTATAACTTTCTTCTGATGTTTTGAGCCATGCGGCTTATGTAAGGGTGCAGCTATTCTGTTGATTTTTCTTTCACCGCTAGGGCACATTAATCGGAAAATCCGCTTAGTACTCCTGTAGCAGTGAACAAAAAAATGAAACAAGGCCTAATGGTACTGTTCCGTTAGGCACTAAGTTAAAAGGTGTTGGTTGATAAAGAACAGTGCCTAACGGCACTTTGCCATTTTAACCAGCAAACTTGCGGCCATGTTCAAAGGCACCATCTTGTGTTCTGCAGCATATACAAAGGTGCGGGCTATGTATTTTTTTAATCTTTTTTTTAAACAGAGCTAATGTGGCTTATATAGGGGTGCGGTTTATAGTCCAAAATGTATGGTATTTAAAAATAAAAAAAATAGTATTTTTAGGTTTGCTAATGCAAAGGTTTCAGTCAAGAGTATTTGGACAGAAAATTGATTTGTATTTAATATATAACAATATTTGCCATTCTCACTTTCAAACTACATATCATGAGAAAAGTAAAAACAGCTGTGAATGTTATAAAACTTTGTCAAACAACTGTACCTTTCAAGGTAGTAGCCTGGAATATTTCCAATGGAAAATTCCACTAAGTTAGTGACTAAGGTTAGGCTTCCAATGACGGTAAGCCATGACTTTGAGTCTGCAATGTTGTCCAGCTCAGGTGTTCTAATAATAGCTGTAGCCGGAAAACCTACAGAATACCTACATATCCACAGAAGGACTTTGAGCGATATATATATATATATATATAGATATATATATATATATATATATATTTACTTGACTAAAATAATCCTTATGTTCAACTTACTTTGACCTTACATTGACCTCAATCTGACTGTTTTCCCATCTTTATTTAACCTTTGTCTGACCTTAGTTTTACCTTTGTCTGACTTCAGTTGAGTTTTTCTGTTTAGAATTGACTGCTTCTGCAGCTGACACCCTCTGATTACCTTATTTTATCAAGTCTTTTTGCATTCTCACAAAACTAACACTGTTGCTTGGCTTTTAGGTTCCGCCATTTTGCTTCCCTTCTGAGTGGCCATCAACTATTGTCAGCAATAAACCAGTTTGTAATATTTTCTTTGAAACTAGCAAGAAACAGTGTTCAACTTTTCTATCGAAGTCTGTTTTGGTGAAGGAACATGTAATCACTGATGTTATACTACAGGTAAACACAAAGTGTTGTCGATATATTACAAGATAAGATATTGTGGAGTAAAACTTAACATCAATCCTTCTATAGACGTTTTATTGTTTAGTTTTAGCAAAGGAAGTGTACCTCTTCAGTTATCAAGTTGCGTTTTCTGTGAGGAGTTTTTTTATTTTCCCTTTCCTTGTCAACGATAACAATTTAAAGGTGCTTGAAAGATTTCAACTTTGTCATCCGTCTACCGCTAAAAGACAAGCAGTTTTTCTTGTTTTGAGGGATTCCAAACTTTTCTTTTTTCCTAACAGTTAAATCAATTACCTTTTAAGTTTTGGACTAAGAAATACACATAAAAATAACACAAATGACATTAAATCAATAAAAAACTCTGCGTTTTAAATCAGATAAGACTAAAACTATGTTTTGCTTAGATTTAATTTATGAGTCAACATCTTTTTCAGAAACTCTATATTTATCATTAATATGATTATATTTCTATTTATGCTGACACAAAATTTAAATGACTAATTTGGTTGCTTCAAACCAAATCTCTAAAACAATGTCAGTAATGTAGTCGTAGTGTATAAAAACTATGCGTTATGAGTGATTGAGGTAATTATATATTTATGCAGGAATCTTAACTTAAAAAAAAATTTTAAATCCAAGGTATTGTTTCTTTTTCATGAGCCAGCTATTATTTGGGTACACATTTATCATAATAAGGCAATAATGCTGCAACAAATACATCAGATATTTAAAAAAAATCATGAAATCAATGGCATTTCAAAGCTTTCCAAATGCGCTCATCAAATGTTTCCATTGCGACAGTTCCACTTCTGAAATAATTTTTTTGTATGACTAAATATAAGTTGTAAAAGATTGTAAAAATATCTAGAAGTTTTTAAAGGCAAGAACTTTGTGATTCTTTGTAATTGCATTTTGGATACGTCAACCCTGTTTGCGAAATAATAAAAACAAGCGATTGCATGATGCAAGATTTTACCTGAATTTTAGATGTAGCGCTGATGTGCTTAAAAAGAAACACAAATGACACAACAATGGTAACCCAAAATAATTCCAAAACAGTAATCAAAGAAAATTTGTATACAAAAATGTTTGGTCAGTGTGAATACCATTTTTGGCAACAGATGCATTTAGTCTCAATTTCATTCATCCGATTTTATACCTTTACTGGTAAATCTTTGCATCATTAATACCTAACAGGGTTTTTACAAACTGCTAGAACTAGTACACTTCATTCAAGTAATAATATGTAGATATACATCTAAAGCTATACACATGTATATACCTAGACCAAAGAACCATTTATGTATATCATGGGTCATTAAAACGACGCAAACTCCTGCTTGCGGTGAGCTAAGTAGACAGCATGCTCAATCATTGAGGAAATCTCATTCATACCATATACAAGAGCAATTTAAGGGTAGATGATATTCTTGTCACCACTAATGGTCTTTTTAGTATTTCAATCCAAACTACCTATTAGCAAATTAAGCATTTTGCATCACTACGCCATGGATGCTATTCTTGGTATTAAAGAATGTATTTACCGTGAAGCATCTATTTGAGTGTAACCTTTATTTGAGTGCCACCTCTAATTGAACACTGCTATAAGAAAATAACTGAAGATAACAGTGTAACTCTTCCACTAAAGGCTACCTCAGTTTGACCTTCACATTGACATTATTTCATCTTTATTAACTCATGATAAAAGAGACCAGTAGAAAAATTTATAATAACGACCTTTAGTTATTTTGTTGTTATCGCAGTAGTTGCCATGGTTTTAGTAAAGGTGTGTCTAGAAAAATTGATTGGCAAAATCATCTGAACTACACTTAGGCTCAACATCGCTAAAGCCTAGCTCGTAACCGCTGTTTTCAGATACATCCATAATGTGGTTTACAATCTTACCTAAAGACTTCGAAGCAATTTGGTGAATGATGAGAATACATTTTAGCAACACCAGATGATGTAATGGTAGGCATTGTTAAATTGCATCTGAGGTAACTTTTAAAATCTATAGCTTGACCATTTTTTTTAAACTTTGAAATTGACCCATAAAAATAATTAATAAGTGTGTATGGCAAAAATGATTTAATCAAAGTAGTTTTTTGTTTAACTCGGTTTGATACTTTGGCACATATGAACAATTGGTTATTGAATATGATGATGCTGATTAAGTTATGTCACTCCATTCAAAAAGGGTTGCAAAATATGGGCAACATTAGCAGCGCTTCGCCAATAAAACTCTAAATTGGTCTCCTACAAATTCTGAAAAGTCAGTTGAAAAATGCCACGCCACTGTCTATTTGAACCTCACCTCTAACCAAAACAAATCATTCCATAAAATTTCAAATAGATTGTCCCTAATGCTGCTAGGATATGCAAGATGAGAAAATTGACACTCTAGCATATTTTGTGATTTTATGAAGTTGTTTATAAACTTTGTTTGGTTTGGTGGAAAGACTAGTAGTCAAAAACATCTGAAAACAACAAGATATAATTCAAATCTTAAAAAAAGCACTTGGTGTTAACAAAAATAACATATAGCCTTAAAATTTTTTTAGCAAATTTGAACGTTTCCAGTTATTGAGGTTTTTGTCACTGAACGTAGACATGCCCAGCCAAAATCACGGAGACATTAATTGCGCAACAATGCTTTTTAAAATACACAGAACTTTTGCTTGCAGGCTGCTAGGCAATAATAACACTAGACTTTTGATTGCTCACCCAGTAGAATTATCTCGATTGAAGCTTTTCTCTAATGAATGTCTATTTTTGCATATGTTGTAACAGTAAGATTTTAAGCTTTTTGATGACAGGTTTGCTGTTATTTAAAAAAGTGCAGGTAAGGTTTTTTCAACAGTCTGAAGCTGTTTGTAGGTAAAAACACTTTTCTAGGAAAAAAAGTTTTGATACATGATATGAAACACTCTCAACTTTAATATTTGAAAATAATTATGCTCTTTTATGAACTTTTTCTATTTTTGCCTTTGAGTAGAGAACAGCGCCTACATGTATATTAAATGTTTTAACAAATTTATTCATTAGTCACAATTCATAGCAAAAATAGGGTAAGTTCATTCAGTATCGTTTTAACTTTCACTATTTTGTGTACTCTGAAAATAGCTTTCAACAGACTTCAGGTAAACTTTTACCAATTAAATATGGTTCATCAGTTATTTCAATTTGAACAGGTTGGATTGTTTTGCTCTGACCTACATGTATGACCTCTGGCGTAGCCATTTTGACCATTTTCAATCTCCATTGAAACATCACACGACAACACAACGTGTGCACAACTCCAAATCTGCATTAACGAGCCCTGCCATGGCAAACTCATGGCGACTGGAAAACGAACATGTACAGGCAATCGGGTGCATTATTCATTGTTTCCATTGTGTGTATGATGCAAATTTGGAGTTGTGCGGTTGATGCAGATTTGGAGTTGTGCACACGTTGTGTTGTGGTGTGATGTTTCAATAGACATTCGCATGCTCGATATTGAAAACGCTCAGAACTATCACTGGTGCAAGAGGAGTAATAACTTATGAACTCCAAATTTCTAAACATATGTTGTGCTGACTTTTTTTATCCAGTACCCAGAGAAGATTTTTTCAGGTTCTCTTAGACACTTTTAGCACAAAATAATCTACATGTAAGGGAAAAAAGGTAGTTCAATGTTTTAATGTTTAATGCATGTTCAATTGGTTTTTTCTAGAAAAATTGCATTATAAAAAGATGCAGGTAAGATTTTCAGCCACATCATAATGTTCTAACTCTTTCTCTAACTCTTTCTCTAACTCTTAGAAAAAACTTTAGTTAGAAAAACAAGTTAGTTGGATATTAAGCTAAACACACTTTTGTTCTCAGTTTCTCTTTTGATTGACTTGATTCTGGGTTTCAAATCCATCTATACCTTTACCCAGCTGACTGTTTTCTTGGCTAGTGTTTTTTGTATGATAACTTGGTTCAAAGAGATTATGCAGTCGTTTATAGTATGTTGTAGTGCAAGTATACATGCATTATGTCTTTTGTGTTTTTTTTAGCTGATTGAAAGCTTAAAAAACTTCATTTAAAATCATCAGCTGATGACAAAATGCTTTTGCCACTTTTTATCAACTTGTATAGTGTCATTGAAGTTGTTTTTGAAAAGTTGTAAGCTTAGCCGAATTCTAATGCCCTTTCGACTTCTTAAGTGATATAAAAATGTCAAATATTATAGATCTGAATTGTTGTAAAAACTTCTACTTTTATCTAATGCAGTAAAACTATTTAATCAGTTTTTAGAATATTTGAAAAGCTTCTGATACCAGGTGCAGAGAGTATGGAAATTTGCTACCGAGAGTTCTATGATTAATGCAAACACCAAGTTGGTGATGCTGTAAATGTATGCCACTTTCTTTATGAGAATTTTATGCCTTTTCTTAAAAACTTAAAAACCGAAAAAGTGATGCCAGTTCAATAAGCTTTCTACATGCTTTCAAATTAATTTTGCTCTTTTTGAAACTAACAAGTAACAGGGACAGTTTCTAATGCAGGTGTGAACACTTTTTATGATTTTTCTGAACTTATATTTCTTTGCTAGCATTGCCACGAGTTAGATTTTAATGCTAGTAAACTAATGCTGCTACTAGACTTTCTGTAGCCAGTCAAACTATTGAACTACCTAATATAACAGTTTTGTAGCTAATCAAGCATAATAATTTATCATGGTTGGTGCCAGTTTTCAATGTTTTTTAAAAGCAACTACTGTATTCCTGGTTAGATTAGCCATAAAGGCTCATAATTTAGTTACAGTTCAGCAGGACATCTAAATAACGTAATAATTTGTTTATTGTTTTATGTGTCAACGGGAAATGATTGCTATGGGCACAATTAATAAAATGTAGCAGTGCACAGTATGAATAGAAAAACAGTAAAATCATTCTCTTCTGCTTTAAATTGTTCTCGAAATCTAAAGATAAGTATTTATTTCCATTAGCTGACCTTAATACTCTACAATGCTTTTATCTGAGCTATTTGTTACCATTGCCTCAGACCCTTTCCAGTTTTGCATTTGTTTTGACTTATGCTTTAGTGAAAGTATAGGCTTATACAACTACATAAATTAGCTAGATGAATGACTGGCATTTCCATGTTAATAAAAATACATTTTACAAACAGTTTCAGGCAATGCAGTGGTTATTGACTAATTTTCTTTTCCTAATGAGTTTTAGTAAGTTGAGCTAGATCGTTACACTAGCTATATTTATCTTATAAGCTAGTAAGTTATTCTATCATTATAAAAACTGTGATTATCATTCTGCTATGTATCATGTTCTTTAACTCAATAAATCATGATCTTTAAGTGCGCTAGTGGAAACCGACAGCGTATTTGGCAAGCACCCCATGCGTGCAAATTTTGATGTAATGTGTGTAATGAGTAAAACTACAACTATTCCATTGTATAGCAATGTAGCTTTTTGGCATAGTGGTTAGTATGCTTGTTGGTAGACCTAGAAATTCTAAGCTCAACTTCAGTGCAAAGCAGAATTTTAATTTCTATAGCTTTATCACGAATGACTGACCAACAAATGACAAAAATTGGGTTTATATGTATATTGTTTTGATATATGTTGCAAGTGGTATTATTTTGCAGAATTCCACAATGACCGCCCCAAAAGCAAATCTTTTTGGTGAACGCCATCATGTTTCATGGTTCGGACAGAAAGTTAAGCCTATCTTGGACTCTTTCAGCGGTAGAAAATCGACGAAAAAAGTGAGTAATTTTCTGTTATGGAGTTAACTTTTTGTTTTTAGTAAAGTATTTGACCAAAACTAAGAATAATTGAACTTTGTGAACTTCATTTAGATTTGACCAATAAATGAGCATATTTGTGAGCAATAAAGTATAAAAATATGCTACTTGTAATCAGTTGCTAAACTGTTTCAGAAACGCCCATGGCAGCAACATTCAGGCAGCAAAAATGACACTGATAGCACCGATCAAAATCAGAGTCAGCGTGACCCAAATGAGCCCGCAGAACAAGAACAGGATACCTCCGAAGAAAGTGGTGACACTCCTACAAGTTCACCATCTAATCACGTCGCTGGAACTACAGGTGGTAATGACGGTGATGATGGCGATGATCCCAGAAGAGGTAGAGATGATGACCGCTGTGAAAGCAACAAAACCAATGAACGAAATAGTCAAACAAATATCAATGTGCCGCTAATGAATTTAGAAGGCATGCCAACTGGAAATCACCATATTCGTAACAGGTTTGTTACCAAAAAACTGCAATGAATTTGATAGTTAACAGCAAGTGTGCAAAAATAAACATAGCAAATGATTTTATTTTGTGAATATTTATAATGTTTTGTGACTTTTAGTCAATTAAAAAATTGAGATAACTTGTCGATAAACAGAAACTTAAAACTTTAACAACATGTATTTTTTACTGGCAAACTAGTCAGCAAGAACATCTCTCCGGGGTTGAGGAAATTTAGTAATTATTGTTTGAGACGAGTTGAAAAGTATGCTGCAAAGGCTGGTTCACGCCATATTCTTTTATTTTGGAGCTGCAGCCATAATGCTTCTGTGATCTTCAATGATAACAATGTTTTCACTTTTAAAAACACATCCACTTTTGCACGGCAAGTTACTCTGTGATGTATGTGCTCACTTTTTTAAAAAAGATTTGCAAAAAGATCTCTTTATTTTTGTGACCTTGGATCAAAAGCTAGTCTTGCGGCAACTATTATAAATGGAATAAAATAAAACATGCAGTCCGTGGCTGCATATGTCTATTGTTAAAATTGTTCACATTGCGCAGGCTGTCGTCGAAGCTCAGAAAAATATCAGCAAAGTTTGACCGCTGCAAAAATTTTTGATGCATCCTCATCAAAAGTTCTCTATGCAAATGTGCAGAGAGAAACAGAAAAAAATGATATTATTTTATGAGAATATGTTTTGCGACTTTTAATCAAGTTACTATTTGAAATAACTTGGCAATAAACAGAACTTTGAAGTTTTTATCAAGGTTTAATTTCTTACTGCCAAAATAGTTGACAAGAACGTCTCTCAGGGTTCAAGTAAATTTGGTAATTACTGTTTGAAACAGGCTGGTTTATACTAAATTCCCTTAACTCGACGTTGATGCCACAGTACTTTTGTGATCATTGATGATGACAGTGTTTACACTTCCACAAACATATCCGTGTTTGCACAGCAATTTACTCTGTGATGTTGGGTTTTCATTTTCTTTATTAGCTTTTTGAAAAAGGATATCTTTATTTTTGACGGCTTGAATCAAATACTACGTAGTCTCACAGCGACTATCATAAACGAAAATAACAAAACACGCTATCTGCGACTACAAGTTACTATTGCCAAAATGATCCACATTGTACAGGCTGTCCTCGAAGCTCAGCAAAATATCAGCAGCGTTTGAAAGCTGCAAAATTTTTTGACGCATTGGCCTTTCTTCATTCATGTCATTGGTTTATGGTTCACATAATCGACGATGAAAACGGAAAGAAAAGTGCCGACATATGGCCGTATAGTGTGAACCAGCTTCAAGTCTCTAACCTTATTATAAATTTGTGATACCTTTTCCTTTTATCATAAAACTATATTAGCATGAAAACGATTTGATTAAAAACATATTTTGAATTGAGAATTGGTTATTAAAAGATTATTTAATACAAAACCGCTTTTTCAGCATTTTCCAAGTTGCAGTTAAAATCATTATAAATTGTTTATTGGTTACCTGAACAATACTGAATTTTGATTAAAGCTGCTATGACCAACATTGATGTTTAGCTAATATTATTGTAAATCAACTGCCTCAAAACTTTTGAGACCACTCTTTCTATAAATATATCATTTCGTAACTCCCTTTTTGTTTTCGGAGAAAAGAAGAATCAAGACCAAACAGTGGGGATATGACTTGAGGCATCATTTCTCCTTAATAGAGAAGAATTTGCGTAAAAAAATGTAATCGACTTTATCGAATATAATTGGTATTTTCTAGCATTTGTAATTGCTTGCGATGTTTGAGGGGAACTGACTGTCAGGATGTTTCTAGATTAAAATTGACAATTCTTGATTGCGGTCAAAATGCCCAGATGAATGATACCTGTGAAATGACATAATTAGCTGTTATTGTCATCATTGATATCACGTCATTATATTATGCGTCGTCATGCTGCCTGCGATTGAGCAACTAGAGACATCATAATTGCCCTTTCAGTTGACTTGAGCATTTTGAACCCATTTGTGTTTTGTAGACTTTAATCTTAAACCATTCTGGCGACACGATCTGAAGGATAGCTGAATTATGACTTTGACTGAGTAATGTCGTTGGTTGCATCACTGTAAATAGAGCCATATAAAGTTTGCATAAATACCCTCAAATATAAAGATAAGTTATGTTGCTACTTGTACTGAAAGAAACTTAATGGTTCTTTGCAAATTATTATCATCTTTTCTGTGGCACAAAAATAATAATCCGAAAAAATCAATTGTTTTGTACAAAACTTTTACAAATTTGTTCTCAATGTTTATTTTAATAAAAGCTATGTCTGTCAGTCTGTCTGTCAGTGTGTCACCAGTTTGTTCAAAACCAGGTTTAAAGGTTGGAGTAGAAGCTTGCTTACTACCGAACTTAAACTAAAGACATTAAGCTTGCTGATTTGACACTTCCACACCTGCAATAATCAACCACCTTTAGTACAATTACCCATGTAGTTACTATCTGGACTTTATGGACACACCTGGTAATCTCCAACCACACGCTAGACTCTAATGTTTTTTATATTTTAAAACGTAACTAAACAGCAAACATGGTGCCTCATGGTGTGTATGACTCATTAAAGTTAATAAACAGAACAAATAGTGAAATCTTTATTGTCAATCAATTTTGACTTGTAACACAAGTCAAAATTTAAAAATACTGTAGCAAATACTTGAGTTAGACTTGATTTACTATTACTTTGTCTAGCAAACCTCTGGTCTTAAGAGAAAGGCTTGCTACAGATTTAAAAAAAAACATATTGCGTAGTATATAGGCTTTCTTATAGGGAGCAAGTATTTTGTGGTATATGACCAGCTACCCTATTATTAACTGAACTTAACTATAACTGAGCATATGTTAGAGAATTTGCATATCGGTAAAGTTAAGACGGCAGCAGTGATTAAATTTTCTGCTTCGTCATGTTTTTTAGAAAACACTATAGGTCAAAATGCTGTTAAATCATTGAGAAACAACTATTTGTAAAACAATGACAGATAACATTAAAATTTTATCAGCAAATTTGTTACATTTTGTTACATTTCAAAAATTCATTTCCCAGCAATTAGAAGAAGGTAAATCACCAATAATAAATTATGATTAACAACTATGTACAAAATAATTTGACATTTACAAAGAGTTTATTGTTATGTCTTTTAGTATATCTTACACTTTAAGTTCAAATAGGAAATAGGAACCACTGCTAAAATATAGCGCTTTAAAATACTTCAATTTCACAGGATAGAACTTCCAATCAATGGTGAACGCGCAAATGAGCAAATTTCATTACCACATGGTGAAGAAGAGCATGCTGCCGAGAGGCATGACAATGACATTGGCGCAGAAGGTCATGATGATGATGTTTCTGAAGGGACTCGTGATAATGCTTTTGGGACCGAAGAATATAACGACAACGCGGAAGAACATCTTAACCAAGCAAGAAACATTGGGAATAAAAGTGCTTTTAATCCTTTTCCAGTGAATGGCTTTGGTGTTCAAGAACGAGGCTTGGACACGGACAATCAATATTTCGTTGATGATGAAGTCCGGGAAAATCGACCGATTAGACCAAAATTGTGAGTTAGATATAATCATGTTTACAACGGTTTCAACACTCCCTCCTATCAATATGTTATCATGATTTAATTGGAACCGTGCTGGTTGTTAGAACCAGTGACAATTCACCTGTATTTTTATTTTAGACAGAGCCCTCATGACGATGATTGACGCTGCTTCAGCTTAATTAATACCTCTTCAGCTTTTTGACAACCCTAGCATATTGATCTAAGCACAACTACACAATAATTCGCTCCATATGCTCACCACGATAACGGACTTTGGTATTTCACAGTTTCATGATATCTTTCCTTCATCATGGAGTGCAAATTAAATTATGGAGTAGATTCCTCACATAATCATTTATGAGCACGGCGTGTGGTAAATCAATTAATTAAAATTACTGTGTTTTTTAATTAGCTAAATTTGTTTATTTAAATGACATACTTTGTTATTCTTTAGTTTCAAAATATTATTTGTATAAATTGGAATGCCTATTGAAATATTATAAATGTAGCATCTTGATAAAAAAATTTATTTTTCAGTTTTACATATATATTCAAGAATGAATAACTCCAACAATTCTCTACAAAACTTAATAAATATAGTCATTTGCTTGCAACACTAACACATAGCAATTTGATGAACTGTTGCTCCAACCTTTGACATATGAATGAAATGGAAGGTCCCTGGTGTTTTTTTAAAGGCAAACCTTATTTTTAAATGTCTACAGTTTTGAAACGATGTAAAGGAATGATGCTGCAACATTGCAAGATTTTTAGTAGTGATTTGTACAAGTGTTACGTAACTAAATGTGTATATTAGCAAGCTTCAACTTGTACATTGAGCTGGACGGGCTTTAATGTTCAGTTGATTCATACCTACTAGCAGGTGTTTAGTCATATTCTCTTTGCATACATCTAATAGCTCAAGATCTGTATGAAATATCTGTTTTATATGTGGTTAAATGGCGAGCATCGGCAAAGCCCTGTGCGTGCTTGTAAACTTTAGTTACATGATATGCGCCACCAATAAAGATAGACAGTAGAGGATAATGTCAAAGCTTAATAGAACAACTATTAACACTCACTAAAAACTTTTACAAGACTTTAAAACTTTAAGACTTTTAAACTTTTATTAGCCTGTCTTGACAACCTGTTGTTTTTTGCAGAGTTGTCCTCCGTCAAGCGGGCGAGCAACAACAGCTTGTCACAAGACGTACTGCACTTGATGCATCAGCTGCACTTATAGGGAGTTGTACTCTTCTGTCTACGCGGCTTGGTTGCGATGTTATATCGGCCACTCCATTGGTAATCATAACGGATTTCACGCAAAAATGTATGTAGAAAAAAAACAGACCAGTCTCTGTGATAAACTTTGGTAGAAATTAAGAATAAAATAAATTGAAAATAAAATCAATAAGAGCAAATAAAACTGACTGATACAAAAATAGAAATAAAACTGACCGATCGCACAAATAACGACATGTTTAGTCGCTGTTGTTGTCTAAGTTTTCAAATTCTACTAAAATTTACTGCAGAGACGGGTCGCTAGTTAAACGTTCTTATCTCAAACTTTCTACATAAATCTTTGCGCAAAATCTGTTATGATTACCAATGGAGCGACCGACATAACATCGCAACCAAGCCACATAGACGGAAGAGTACAACTCCCTATAAGTGCAGCTGATGCATCAGGTGCAGAACGTCTTGTGACAAGCTGTTGTTGCTCGCCCGCTCGACGGGGACAACTCCACAAAAATGACAGTTTGTCAAGACAGGCTAATATTCTATATGCAGAGCTCATACAATCAAAAATGTGATCACTAATTCTTTTGCACCAAATTGCATTACCCATCATTTTTTTTGACGTCATCAAGCCGTTTGCACATGCGCTCGATTACAAAAAAGCCGGCATGTTTTTAGAAAACGATCTTTATTTTTATTTAGTAGTGTCTTTTGGTTTGGTTTTAATATTATGATATAAAATTGCAAACAAGAGCATCATTTTCCAGAACTCATTGCTAAAGCTTTGTGCTTTTAGCAATAAAAATAGTCTACAAAGATGGCCAACAATGATAAAATGACAACATGAAAAATAGAAGGATTGTTGGATCTCTCATCCTTACAAAGATGTAAAATTGAAGGCATTGAGAGTTGCATTATTTTTGGAGAGTGCTGACAACTACTTACATTGTAATGTGATCATGTGGCTTGAATATGAGTGTGCCAACAGAGCCCATAGTACAGGGTTTCTAAACATTTCCACTATTCCATTGCATGAAGAGCTACAATATTTTTTTATTAAGTTCTGATAACTGCTTAACAAATTATGCTCATGGTGCATTTTGCTAATGAGTTTGCTCCATATAATAAATGATTACATTATACTTAAATAGATTTTACCTTATGTTAACAATAGCTTTTTAAAACCCAAACAACTTAAATACATGTGTCATTGCATATAGATCATTTGACTAGAGATCTGTATAATAAAAAGTTTTTCCACAATAATGTTAATGATAAACTTAACATTTACAAAAAATTGAAAGCACTATGCTTATAAGTTACCGGTATAAAATAAAATTTGATTTAACAAATGCAGATAAGTTTTAAAAAATGCCCACTATTTTACATACATGCTGGAACACTATAATAAAAGTTCGAATGAAATAAGTATCGTTTAAAAATAGAGTGGATACACACATCGATTCTTGATACAAACACTCTCCACAAAAATATTTGTTATTGTGAAGGAAGCCGACCAACTGATATCTCTGCTGAACAAAAACCGCCCAACCAACCTCAGCGCTATGTGAATAGCTTGGCCCTGCTGGGATTTCAAAAAGACCCAGCAGCCAGTTTAAAAAGAAGGAATATCGACATGGCTAGAAGACTGACTATCTGAACTTTGACCGTCCCAGGATAGAATGGCTAACGTCTGGGAAGAAATAGGCCTGTGAAACAGTGAGGCTAAACTATAATAAAGCCAAAACCCAGAAATTCATGGCATAGCAAAGAACCAAAAGGAAAAATTGTAGTTTTTTATTGCGCGGTCTAAGTTGTATGATTACATTTGTTAAAACATATTACCTTATTAGTCTAACAAGAGGCAGTTTGTAAGAGGTGAAGCACAACATTTCTGTGAATAGCTTAGACTAAAATGACAACAGTTAACTTTAGGTTTGCAAAGTTGTTATTTAAAACAATTAAAATAAATGTGAATTTTCATTTACTAAGTAACATAAAGAATGAACTATATATGGCTATTCGTTAAAAGTTTACTTGCGACGAAATTTATGTTACAGTTATTTGGTATCAAAAGTTTCACAATGTCTTACTCTACTGTGTTGTAGATGCAAAATATGTGGAAATGTGATAACAAGATATTAATAACTCAAAACAAACAGTTGATTGCAGCCACAATGAAAACGGCGTAGTATAGAATCCCTCTGCAAAACGGCTCAAATTGACGTAAGTTGAACACGATGCATTTCTGTTTACACCTAAATGCAACCTAGTTCGTCAAGATATTTGCACAAATATACTTCAAGCATTTAATAAAACTATTTCTATTGTCCTTACATGTCTGTTTACTATCATCATTGTAATGCTGTTGCTTTAAGCACTGATATCTCAAACCTAACATACAAATTAGTTTAGTTTTTTTTAATCTTAGCTTAAAAGAGTGCGTATCATCATCTGATAAACATGAAAGACATGTTGGTCAGTTGTAGTAGTCGAAAAATGCTGCAAAAAATTGGTTGCACCATTTGACAGGAAGTACGGGTCATATGGTCAGATTATGACTAGATGATTATATCGAGGGGGGGGGAACTGTATAGTAGTGAGCATCTACATTTGTTAGGGGCTTTCCGGTAGAACCCTCAAAGTGCCTGTCATAAACTAGTGCTACGAGATGTTTTATATTGAGCCTTTTATTGGCGTTTTATTTCACATAATAAAATCCTGTGTCAAAACAATAACCACGTCGATTTGAGTATGCCATCAAAATAAAAGGATTCCAACCTATGGTGTTTTTGTGATGGCTGCAATTAACTGTTCATTTTTTAAGCTTTTAGGACCTTTTAATTACATTTACTTATATTTTACACCTACAAAACAGCAGGGTATGACACAGTAAACCTTTTGATACCAAATAACTGTAATATGAATTTTGTTGCGAGTCAACCTTAAGTTATTATGCTCATCATGATAATATGCATAGATCTGTAAATTTAACCTAATAATACTGATGATAATAAAAGAGTACAAAAGGTCATTGAAAGGAATAACTTATAATATGCTGCTATTTTATCTACTGAAAAAGATGGATAGACCAGCAGTAGACGCTTGAATGCATTTCATTGCTAGACATTTGAAGTTACCCGCATTAGGTTTTCAAGCATAAGCAACGAATGATAAGGGTTGCCAATCAACGGTAATTTCCATGATGTATATTGACAATGGTTTACAGGTCAGTTTCATTTTATTTCACGTCAAGAGCACACGTAAGTGCCGTGTTAACTTCTTTTAAAAATATTTTAAATACTAAAAGTTATAATAAAATAGTTACTAGTAATAAAAAGCCTAGCCAAAGCTCTTATTGAACAATGTTGTATCAATATTGCAACCACTCTTTTTGTTGAATAACGCTTCATTCAATTTGTTCAATTTTTGCCGTACAAATGCATAACCTTTATGTGTCAAAGTAGCACTTTAACAACCATGAACAAAAACTTATGCCTAGCTTCTAAGCGTTATTCATACATTAAACAAAGCTTATTGGTATTGATGTGTGAGACAATGGCTGCTCGCCTAGTTTATCTTCTAGCTCACAATCCAAATTACTTTACATGGCTATTTAGAAAAGCCAAACAATTCATTTCTATGCGCTGTTGATGACAAGTTATGCGAGTTTGTTCCTCCTTAAAACTTTCCTTACTGTTATGCAACTTCTAAATGATCAATTGCATAAATATGCCGAATGTATTTTAGCACTATATGCCATTCGGCTAAATTCATGTTTAAAATTACATTAATATGAGCAGGGCTAACAGGCCCTGGACTTGAAAATCTCACAGAACAAAGCAGTTACATGGATAAAAGTAATACTCACTATTAACACCTTAGTATTCTACTACCTTATATTGCTACTGTAAAACTTGATTTATAGACTCATCTATGGAACACAGGCTAACTCATGATTTAGCCTTTTGTTGCTGACTTTCTTATCATGCCATTAACATATCATTTTACCTCAACTATTAGAGGCTAGTAATCAAAAGAAACGGTGACTCACGCGACCAGGAAAAGATTTCGAACAAAGAACAGTCAAAACATATGAAGGCGTGAAATAGTTTAGAATCTATATTGTGTAATAACTTCAGCTAACAAACTTTTGTCTTATCATCTTATTTACAACGAGGTGAGCTAGTGAAGTGGCGGTAGTTTCATGCGTCTGACAGAGATAGCCTTTTTGCCGTAATGATCTACACTAATGGTTTTGGTGGGACTAATAAACAATGCTTTCATGATTTCAATACTAGCTCGCGTATAAAAAGACTGCTGGGCATTGAGACAAAGAAAACAACTCAATTTTAGTATCATGTCAATAAGGAAGTTTTTATTAGAAGTGTAATTTATTACAAAACATACTACCTTTATTTTTTTGCAATGCATAATGATTTGGCTAGACTATTTTCCTAGCTTTGTGTTTCAAGTTTAGGTAT
This sequence comes from Watersipora subatra, assembly GCF_963576615.1. Classification (NCBI taxonomy): domain Eukaryota; kingdom Metazoa; phylum Bryozoa; class Gymnolaemata; order Cheilostomatida; family Watersiporidae; genus Watersipora; species Watersipora subatra. Next base: position 14,846,409 of record NC_088712.1, read on the forward strand.
ATACTATAATCTTACACTGAATATAAACTGAAAGAAAGTTTTTGTAAACAATGAAAAAATATCCGTATTTTTCTATCATTTGAGATTTGTTTTGATGTATGAGTTGTTTCGACTACAAGGTTGTTTCAAGACTAAAACTAGTAAATCTCGAACTCAGATGAAATGTTCAGACTAAAAGTAAGTCTCGCAAAATCGCAAAAGTAGTCATGTTTCCTGTTTTTCTCATTTATTATGACATTGGCTATTACGATTAAGTCACAGTGTTATGAGTCGCTATTGATAATATTATATTGTTGTGGAATCTGATCCACTGAAAGCTGAGCCTAGGGCTGAGCTAAGCCAAGCTCGGCTGTGACCAGTCAGGCAGAATAACAAGGTCACAGTTTAGCCAAGCCAAGCCAAAGCCGAGGCCGAGGCCGAAGCCCGAGTCGAGGCCAAAGCCGAAGCCCAAGTCAAGGCCGGGCTGAGACTGAGTCGAGCCATGGCTGAGCCGGGCCGAGACCGAGTCGATCCATGGCCGAGCCGGGCCGAGACCGAGTCGAGCCATGGCCGAGTCGGGCCGAGACCGTGTCGAGCCATGGCCGAGTCGGGCCGAGACCGAGTCGAGCCATGGCCGAGTCGGACCGAGACGAGCCATGGCCGAGTTGAGCCATGGCCGAGTCGGGCCGAGACCGAGTCAAGCCGAGACCGAGTGGAGCCATGGCCGAGTCGAGCCACGGCCGAGTCGAGCCACGGCCGATTCGAGCCACGGCCGAATCGAGCCACGGCCGAGTCGAGCCACGGCCGAGTCGAGCCACGGCCGAGTCGAGCCACGGCTGAGTCGGGCCACGGCCGGGTCGAGCCACGGCCGAGCTGTGACCGAGTCGAGCCATGGCCGAGTCGGGCCGAGACCGAGTCGAGCCATGGCCGAGTCGAGCCAAGGCCGAGTCGAGCCACGGCCGAGTCGAGCCATGGTCGAGTCGAACCCCGGCTGAGTCGAGCCATGGCCGAGTCGAGCCACGGTCGAGTCGAGCCACGGCCGAGTCGAGCATTGGCCAAGTTGAGCTATGGCCGAGTCGAGCCAAGTAGAACAGAGGCAGAGCTTACCAGCTATAAAGCTCAAACATTTTTGTATAAGGGCAGAGCTTTTCTGGGCCTGTTCATTGCCTGTAACTTGAGCATTCCTGTACAATTTATGAACTAACCAGAAAATATATGTATAAACTCATGCACCAAATCTTGTACTAGTGGAGGAAAGTGAAGGTTGCACAAAACCTTTACAATATTTCGTGTTTGCTGTTGATTGCGAAAATATAAGTTTAAATATGCCTTTAGGTACATTCATATAAATTATTCAAATAAGTTAAATATCGGTTAGGTTAGTTAGAATTTGCCCAAATTTTCCATTTAAATGTTGTGTATATACATGTATTTATTTTAAGTATCAGAGTCGTTGAAACCATATAGCTATTGATTACCTTTAAGCTGCATGCATTACTACTGATATCATTTTGAAGATGTCTAGGCACATCTTTTTTTTTTAAGTTTTTTAAACACAATGAATTATTGTTGATTTTAGTTTTAAAACAACAAATATTCCCAAAAATCCATCAGAATTACAAATTATAGAATAATGCCAATATTTTTTGGTTTAATTTACCTAAATGTTTGAGAAAGTTTAATTTAATTTTGTTATGAAAAATTCAGACAATCTTTAGATTTTTCTTAAAGCGCCACAAGCTCTTGTTCATAGGTTCTTTCAATCCTTATGCAAAACTAGTCAAGTAACAATTTACGCCACTCATTCCAAAAATAGCTGAAAATAAATCACTTCTAACTTGGGCGCCAGTCGTGTTTGTCCCATTTTGTCAGAAGCCTAGAAGTCAAGGATCGAGGTCCACTATCGACTGAGTTTTATCTAGTCGTTGTTAGGAACTCAAAACTGAAACAATACATAATGAATTTTCTTATTTTAGCCGTTAATCATGATATATTAAAAACTAGTTAATTAAGCTTTTACCATAAAACTGCTGCAAACAATGTGAAAATAAAACACACACTAAATGACACATGCACATTGATATGTACTCAATGATGCCCAGATGTAAAATGTGTTATGGTTGAATTAGCTTTTTGCTTAAATATCATTGTAAGCATTAACAAGCATGTAACAAAATATGCTTAGCAAATATCTTTGCTTAAATACCTTGACAGCGCAGTAGCAGTAGTAAGCGCTTCGCAACACATAAGAATGCAGTATAATTGTTTTAAGTACGGTTCCTATGGCAAAATAAGCAGTATTGTAGGAGTAAGCAGTATGAGTATTAGTGCAGTGGGGGTATTACATACCACACAAGGTGCAAAGCTGGATGTAGTGAGAATGTAGGTAGGAAAAAACATTTTTAAGGGCTGCATTTGCGTATGTGATAGGCAGTCGTGTATTATATCGTTGAGTGTACATATATGCACTAGTGTATTGTAGGCGTGTACATATGTGCACTTGTGTATTATATCATAAATTGTACATATATGCACCTGTGTATTATATCGTAGAGTGTACATATATGCAGAGCAAATTTATGCGAAAACTTGTTATATGATCAGGTATTAAGTGGATGTTGACAAAACAACCAAAAAATTGCAATGTGAATGCTGTTTAGTCTTTAAATATAAAGCCTGGTTTCCATAGTTATTGCGAGACTCCGGCGGTAACTTGCGCAGCAAAACTCTAGGCTCGGCGGCATATGTTCACATTAAAACTGCATCGCTAAACATAATTGTGCAATCAAATAAAATGTTTGATCGCTATGCCGTTTCTATAATGGTGACCTCCACATGTACAGTACATTTTGGGAAGGTTTTGCTTGCGTCCTTTGGCGAAATTTTAAGAGCGCTAAACTATTGCCTCGCCGCCGGCGACTACCGGCAGTCCTCGGCGATACACGACGCATAGGTTCCATTTCACCGCTAATAGCCTGCGGTGCTGTGGCCGGTGCTTTGCCACGTATATGGGAACTAAGCTTAAGTGAGCAAACAAATTGATCGCAGTCAGCCCGTTTTCTATTACTGAAGCAAGAATCTCTTGTGTTTTTTATATGCAATGTCAATGAGAGAAGCACAAAAAAACTTTATATAGATGGTGATAATGCTTGACTGCTTACTCTGAAATGATATGGCAGCTAAAGCATAGGTTTATGAGCTTGCCAAAAATAGCATTTAAAATGTTTTTACAACAAATTACAAGGACACTATCAATATTAGCATAATTTTATGTGCATTTTTGTGTTTTGAAAACTTTGCAGTATGTATGAATTATCGGGTCACATTTTGTGTTTCTTGAAGTATGTACGTGTAAATGTACATTAGACTTGAGTGGGCCAATTTTAGTGAAAGTGCAGTTGCAGCAGCAGTAGCAGTGGCAGTAGCCATATTAGCAGCAGTAGCACTAGTAGCGGCAGTGGCAGTAGCAGTAAACTATCCGCTACTTTTTGAATTTTGCATTGTATTGCAGATCTACTCTGTACTGCAAGAGTTGGTAGATTGATAGAGATGTAGTTTGTTCACATCACAACTTTTGTTGCCGCTAATGTTTAACTTTCTAAATTACCGTAAAACTTCGGTTTGACTGCCAAGGTGGTCTACTTTTCAACTCTTCCTCTATATTTGCACTTTATTAACGGAATATTATTATTATTATTGCACTCTATTATTATTTCATGTAGCTCAGTTGACTTTAGTAAAGATAAATTTTAAGTGTTTCACAGGCAAAACAATTGCTGCCCCCATTTGCACTCGTTGTATGCAGAAAATCAGCTGTAACTTACTTATAACTAGTCATAGATCTCGAAATAAATATGCACTAAGAAGCTGAAAAACGTCTCTACCAGTTGATATCTATTGCTTAGATTTAGCATACAATGATTTTATAGTCTGCGTTCTAATTTATTGGAGTTTTCTACTTTTTATCTCTTTCTAAATTTGAAGTCATAATTTTATTTCATAATTATATTGAGCAATGTTGCATAAAAGCTTTTTGCACTCTGTGGTATTCGCTACAGATTGCAGCTAGAACTAGCATTTATGTGCTATATGGAAAGAGATTAATCTATTGAAAGCCAAGTTTAGATAACCACATTGATGTCATAATATAATTTGCTATATATATATAAACCAACACATTTAAGTTATACAATAATATTTAATCCACCAAATACTGCAAATATGTATCAAAAAGCAGGTGACATAAACAAACCATATTTATGGTGCACACAGCAACAAAAGTTGTTATTTTTAAGACGTAAGTATTTGCGTTTTTTGCTTGGCCAGTTCAGTTCTGATTGTTGATTTTTGTTTGAACCCAATCTGATCTTGTTCTGGCTGCTCTGTACATCTCACGATATCTTTTTACTTCAAATTTGTGTCTGTATTTCTCAGCCGTTTGATATTAGTAACCAAACAATTTTTAGCAGAGGAAATCTTTGAAGAGTTGCATATTTCACGCAAATAGAGAAGGTTTTTAGTTATGTGTAAGTTAGCGCATGTGGAAGTAAATATTTTAGTCGCAAAATAGTAGTACCAATCAGACTGAATAGCTGAACCTATTTTCACAGACATCAAAGTATCAAATTACAGTTAAACAGAGCTATTACTATACGGATACAGATATTAATAATTTTTTGGTGGTTCTTTCAAAGCATTAACGAAGAAACCATAAAGATGTTGAGTTTGAAAATGGACATTGGTATGAACAGTGAAAATAAGTAAACTAATAGTTACTAATGTAACCCAGTCTTTATTAGTGTGGTATTGTGGCCTCTTTTTTACTGATCGCTTGCTACTACGGCAGGCTTAGTTTATTACTAATTGAATCATATTCAAGCATTTTATCCAAATGAGTGGCTTTATAAAAACTGCCATATGAACAGTCAATTGTATGTTTTGTTTTATCAATTGCAGCCTGTCAATAATAACTTGTGGTGTAATAAAACACGAAACGTTGACAAAACTGTCAAATTAAAGTTTTTGATTCCTATTTTGACCTTTTCTAGACTTTTTGATGTATCGATTTAAAAGTATTGCAAACATATTGTTCCTCACTACGAAAACTCTCCAATTAAATCTTCCATAGAATCAGGTAAACAATTGTATGTATGCAACAGTTTCACAATAATTATCGCAAAATAAGTAAAACCATTGTCCATTTTATTTTAATAAGTTGCTAAAAGAACAAACTATGAGCTATGAACTATGAGCTATAAACCACACAGTGGTTGTGGTGATTACAATGCCACTCGCTGATCTCCAAAGGCTGGTTCACACTTTATCCCCATATCTCGGCATCGATGCCACAATTATACTTCAGTGATCATAGGTGATGGCAATATTCACATTACCATAAACCCACGCTGTTGCTTGCTTTTGTTTTCACTTTTCTTTTTAATTTTCCCAAAAGGAACAACTTTCTTGATGCCTGCCAAAATCAAATACTGGTCTCTCAGCAACTATCTGGCTGTCAAGTATCAGGCTGTTGTTGATGCTCCGGAAACTATTGAGGAAGTTTGACAGCTGGGAATTTTTTAAACGCATCTGCTTTGCTTCGTCGATTTCATCGGTTTACAGTATACATAGACAATATATGTCAGCGCTGTATGACGATGCAATGCTAACATATAGCGTTACAGTGTGAACAAGCTTTTAATTGCTCCGCAATAAATTAATAATCACGAATATACAACGACCAATTAAGTTGAATAGGGTAACACTTAAGTATAAGTTGATAATCAGTATGGTATAATTGTTCCTACACATCCGCTGAATCATTGTACCTTACAATGCGCGTGTGTTGGAATTTCCATGATCTAGTCGGCTGGCCAGCCGTCAATGTGCACGCCAGTGAAAACCCATTTATAGAAGCTGTGAAAACATAACGATCGAGTCATCATATAAAGCAGTTTCATTTTAGTTTTACTCGCTAGTAAAGAGCTAAATATGCATATTTCATAGTTTATATGATATTAATTTAGTATTAATAAAAAAACTATTATAAAAATATGGATTTGTTAAACAGTTTTTTAAACTATATAATATTCATTTTATTAGGTGAAACTTTTTTAGAGAAGTTCCGGATACTTATTAATCGGAAATTGTCACTGTTTACTGTCTCGAATCTTTCATTGAATGATAATTAAACCACTAAACGATAAATAATTACTGGAACTAGGTAGGGATTGAGGGAGACCGCATGAAAGATTGACTAACCAACGCTTTCATAAACATAATGGTTAATGAGCTTGAACGTTTTGCGCTCTAGTATTGTAACCGCAGTGGCTTAAGGAAACTGAGCGGAATCATTTGCTTAGCTTGAAAGTCTAGTCCTGCGTTAAACAAGCTTTAGTGTCAAAACATCAAAGCTTATAAACAAATTTTATTTCGCTGTGTGAGTAATTCCTGTTGGTTTAGTTTACATTCCAACTCAAAGGACTCGTTAACATTAAACTAGTATTAATAAAAAAGAACATTTATCTCCATGATCCGTTGATGACAAGTTATTTTGATTTTTTATTTCTGAAAATTAACCTTACTGCCATGCAACTGCTAAATGAGTGACTTCAAAAATAAGCAGTTAAAGTTATAATGCTCAGACTCGCATTCCGTCAGGTTCACGATAATAAATATGTTAATAAGGCAATATTGACAGGCATATGATTTAGTCATTCCACAAGAAATTATTTAATTAGAAATAATAATTGAGATGAAACTTATAATCCTCTACTACCGATCGTTAGTTGGACTTAGAAACTATTGACTTTTCTCGTAGACGTGAGTCGCCTAAAGAATTGGGGATTCGCCGCAGACTTGCTTTTGTTGACAATAAGTATTTGTTTGCAAAACACCTTTTGCTCTCGGTAAATAGAGTTTGGTTTTCAAGACTAACAATATTTCTCAAGAAGCAAGCAACAGTTTTTAAGACTCTACAACATGTGAATCACTAGATTCAATTTCATATATACTGAGATGTAAAACAATGACATGCTCTCTCATGATTCTACCACTCCGACTGTAATAACTGTAATAAGACTCTTAGCTTTTCCTATGAGCTAATGTGATGTAAGCTAACAAACTGGCTGTGCCTAAATTTAATGCTGGGTAAAGAACAAGACTGTGACCTCTTTTTCTTTTTGCTTTATTTATGATCTACTTTTAGACTTCAAATCAAAGTCAAGTCAAAGATGGCAAAAAAAGCAAGTTTACTTATATCGAGGAAAGTCAAAAGAGCCACGCGTCGAAAGGTAAAGCTAAAAATAGCTTTTTATAAGAGCTATTTGTATATTGTTCATGCTTATGAAAAGATCTGGTTAGAATTTACAGATTGTTCTGCAAATGTGTTTTAATTTTCAATTGATGTTTGCAAAAAACACGTGTGTTGTAGACAAGTTTCTCTCACGTTAGTGAAAAAATAGTAACAGCAATGAAAAAATGCAAATCAAAAATGTATCATATTTCAAAGACCATGTTTTTTCAACCACATTAAAAGTAACAAAAAAGATGAATATATTTGAAGGACATGAAAAGCACCTGTCTAAGATTTGTCAAGGAAGTACATAGACATGTACTTAGAAGGAAATAATTAGAGTTGAATCAAGGGAAGTTTTGTTAAATCAAGCTACCAAGTTGCATATGAGGACTGATCCAAAAGCTATAGTTTATATTAGCAGCTAAAAGGGCGTTACCCTACAATGAAAAGCAAAGTCAGATCTCATCACACCAATATAATAATTAGGAACCCTGCTTTTACAGCCGCTAGATTTTTATTTCAACTTGTTTCAATTTTTGTGTTCAGGATAAAGTGGTTTTTGCTTGTACACTAATTAGGCCATACGTATTTAAAAATACATTATAATCCTTTTAAAAATATTTTTTAGAAGGAAATATATTTTTTTAGTTAAAATACTACTAAAAACCCCATAATAGTTTGGTGATGAAAAACTGAAAATTTCCATTTTATTTTGCTTCCTAGGTGGTGTTAGTAAAAGTTATAAGTTGAAAACTACTTAGGAACCTTAACCCTTTGAAAACTGGCAGGTCTTGTCAGTGCGTCATTGACCTTGGGCAATTCGTCCAACAATCAAATTTTTTTAAAGTTTTATTGATTATATCCAAATGTGCTCATAATACAATGATATTTGGTAAAACACCAGTTAAAAAGTCAGAAAACCTACAGCAAATCTCATCAAACAGAAAAAACAGTACTTCACAATTATCAGGACTAAAATATGATGTATGTATGATTTTAAAAACTCATAAAAACATTTACAACTTATAATATCTATTGAGCACATGTTAATCCTCATTTAATGAGTAAAAATATAATTGGAAATTATTGTTAGTATCATAGAATTCTTTATTTGTACCACAATCATTTATGACCTACTAAAGAACGAGTCATATCAATTTTTTTCCGATAAAGTTATAATAAAATTTGTTATTATAACAAAGAATGTAGATAAATACATGCAGGTTTGGCAACTGTTTCAAATGAAAGGTAATTGTCAACTCAAAAATCCTGGGCAAGAATGAATTGGATTAGTTTATGATGTTACTTAGAAACTGTTTTTGTAAACAAAGCCATCTGAGTGCTGGAATTCCGGCTGTTAGGGATGTTGACAAACTCTATGTTATGTCGGAATACCGGCGGTTCGGGTTCAAAAGATTAAAAAGGCTTTTGAAATAGAGCGAATGACACTGCTAGCAATAAAACAACTTAGTATAAAACTGCTGAGTATTATTTTAGCAAGCTCATACAATTTAGGTAAAAATTCAAGCTGCAAAAATGAGCTGTTTCACTGTAGAAGTAATTCATGTGCTAGTTATTTGCTAAAAAATGATATTCGACCTACAATTGCTTCAGACTGTTGTAGCAAATATGTCAAAAGAAAATCCTACGATTGCTTTAGACTGTTGTAGCAAATATGTCAAAAGAAAATTTTCTCTTACTGATGTCTTGGCATGTTTAGTTGCTAAAGCCAATTGTTAAATTTAAATTGAGAGAGCTGTCAGCTGGACAATTGGCCAAAAAAGCTAGTCCTCATGGCCTAAGTGGAAGAGGCTATTCTTATTACAAAATATCTGTCTCTTGTGTGAAGGTAACTGACCAATGCGTACAATAGAAACTCTTGTTTTGTTGACAGGAGGTCATTGCAAGCAGCTTTTAGCTATTGAAAATGTATGGGCACAAAAGTTTAGGTATTATTCTATTGTTTGTTGTTCTTTTTGATGTTGGAAGTGGTCTGACCACCAAGTTGTTTCAATATTGAAATCGACCGAACTTTATCGTGGTTAAAACACTCGAAAAAAAAGTACGGGCCATTCTTGCTCAAAATAATGTACCTAATAGCCACAGAGCTGCCTTTTTTCTTGCTCATGTCCACATCAGTTATATCTATTAAAGTTTAGTCCTTTGCGACGCTATTGAGCTATAAATAGCTCTTGTAAATAGAACCATTTGAATGCCGGAATTCTGGCTGATAGAGATTCTGACACAACCTATGCACTGTTGGAATACTAGCTGGTAAAGTTCAAAGGAATAAAAAAGCTTTTAAAATAGAGTGAATGACACTGCTAGCGATGAAACAACTTGGTATAAAATTGTTGAGTATTATTTTAGCAAGCTCATACAAGTTAGGTAAAGATTCAAGTTGCTAAAGATGAACTATTTTGCTAGAGAAGTAGCTAATGTGCTATTTATTTGCTAAAAAATTATATTTAACAGGTAATTGCTTTAGATTGTTGTAGAAAATATGTCAAAGTGGAACTTAAGCTTACTGATGACTTGGCATGTTTTAGTTGGTTATTAAAGCGAGAGAGAGAGAGCAGGCAGTTCGACTTTCTGAAAGAGCTAATAATCATGTCGTAAGTAGGAGCAGCTATTCCTATCACAAAATATCAGTTGCTTGTGTCAAGGTAACTGGCCCATGACACTAATACAAACTCTTGTTTCGACTACAGGAGATTATTGCAGACAGCTTTTAGTTATTAAGGATGTATGGTATGGAGTGCCATTTGTAAAATTTTGTGATATTCACACTATAAAAACATTTTTAGTATATCAGTTTACTTGTTTAATATGTGAAGATTCATGTTTAGTATGCTAACTTACATATTTAGTATGCCAATTTACATGTTTAGTATTTGAAGATTCGTGTTTAGTATGTCAGTTCACATGTTTTATATGGCAAGGTTCATGTTTAGTTTGCTAATTTACATGTTTAGTATGTGAAGATTGTTGTTTAGTATGTCAAAATTCATGTTTGGTATGCTAACTTTAATGTTTTGTATTGCGAAACGCGCATGTTCGCTATTCCGTTGCGATCCTGTTTGATATGCCAATACGCATATTTGTTATTCAACTTTTATTTTATATGCGATCTCCTTTTTATTACATTTCGAAGAAATGCTCCTAAGTCAATCGCGCCCTCTTTTACAAGTAGCCCGCGGCCCATCGCTAAATAGTTGGCAAACTATTTAGCGTAAGTAGTCTAACTCAGTAAGTCAACGGATAACTTCCTCAATATATAGAAAAAAAGGTCGATGAAGAAATCCACGTCGTTGTTACTACAGAACAGCAACATACAATACTCACTTGCTGAGGTAAAGAAAATCAGATATAGAAAGTTGAGTCTTAATAGAATCTTGACTTATCTTTTTTCAAAGTCAAGTAACTTGAATTTGAAAGAATTTTCTATTAAACGAACGAATGTGGCAAAGCTAGCTTCGGATGCACGCGGTGAAGAAATCTCGCTATAGTGTCTTCGCTCTCCAGGGTCATCGATCGAAATTCTCCAAGTTTGCCAACTATTTAGCGATGGGCCGCGGGCTACGTGTAAAAACGGGCGCGATTGACTTAGGAGCATTTCTTCGAAATGTAATAAAAAGGAGATCGCATATAAAATAAAAGTTGAATAACAAACATGCGTATTGGCATATCAAACAGGATCGCAGCGGAATAGCGAAAATGCGCGTTTCGCAATACATAACATTAAAGTTAGCATGCCAAACATGAATTTTGACATACTAAACAACAATCTTCACATACTAAACATGTAAATTAGCATACTAAACATGAACCTTGCCATATAAAACATGTGAACTGACATACTAAACGCGAATCTTCAAATACTAAACATGTAAATTGGCATACTAAATATGTAAGTTAGCATACTAAACATGAATCTTCACATATTAAACATGTAAACTGATATACTAAAAATGTTTTTATAGTGTGAATATCACAAAATTTTACAAATGGCACTCCATAGTATGGGCATGAAACCTTAGTTAATTTTACTAGAAAGTATAGGTATTATTCTATATTTTGTGGTTGTCGTCGATGTTTGAGGTGGTCTGACTGCTAAGTTTTTCCAATATTGAAGTCAACCAAACTTTATCGTGGTTAAAACACCCAACAGAAAAATATGTGCAAGACTTGCGCAAGATAATGTACATAGTACAATAAAATGTTTTAGTGGCGAAGAAACTCATTCACGTGTTAGTTATTTGCTAAGGATGATATTCAACATACAACTGCTTTAGAGTGTTGTAGCAAATATGCCAAAGAAAAACCTTTTCTTACTGATGATTGTCACATTTTAGTCGATGAATAAAGTTAAACTGAGAGAACTAGCGCTTCAAAGATTAGCCAAAACGGCTAATCACCGTGCCTTAAGAAGGAAAAGCCTCTCCTATTACAAAGGATCCGTTGCTTGTGTGAAGGTAACTGGCCCATGTTCACAATACAAACTCTTGTTTCGACCACAAGAGGTTATCGCAAGCAGTCTTTAGTTATTGAAGATGTATGCGCACAAAACCTTAGTCAATTTTATTAGATTGATGACTTGGTATGTTTTAGTTGGTGCCCAAAGATGATTTGAAAGAGAAGGCAGTTCGACAATTGGGCACAAAAGTTAATCGCCGCGGCCTAAGTAGAAGAGGCTCCTCCTATCGCAAAAAATCTGTTTCTCATGCAAAGGTAACTGGCCAAAGTTCACAGTACAAACTATTGTTTTGACCACAGGAGGTTATTGCAAGCAGCTTTTAGTTATTAAAGATGTATGTGCGCCAAATTTTATTGTGATTAAATCGCTTCAAAGACGAATATGTGCCTAGATTTGCCCAAAATAATTTACATAGCCATAAATCCGCCTTTTTTCGAGCTCGTATTCACATCAGTTATAGCTATCAAAATCAAGTTTTTTGCAGCTCTATTAACATACATTTTAATATTTATTTGCTCATAATTGTCTAAATAAAAGTTTAAATCTACCTAAATATATATTGCTATTGATTTTTTCAAACTTCTCACATGCGGTAGCTAAAATTTACTTGATTAGTTTTTTCTCGATGCTGCGTGAATAAATTACTACCCAACTATAATCCTGCTAACCTACAGTAGTTGACTACCTAATTATAACTCTGATAGTCTCAGGTAATTTGGACAACGAGTAAACTTAACTCATCAGGCCTTTATACCAGTTATGTTCTCAGTTGCTACTCACACGGGAAGCTATTTGGTAGTAACTGGATAAAAGTTAGCAATCTGTATTTTCCAAAAAAGAATGTTTACTTATATGTGAAACCTACCGCATTCTTAAAAATTCATATATATTCAATGTTATCTAATCATCATTTGTACAAATTTGTAAAAAAGATTTCTACTGATCACTTTTGAATAACTGATAAAGTACCAAACAATTGGTTTTTTAAGCTCACTAAAAAGTGAACACAAAACATAACACCAATTAAATTTAAATCAATTTACTAAGAATTTTACTCTGAAAACTGAGTTGTGTGGAAAAAGGTTAGTAAAGGTTTCTGAACCTGGCTGGCTTAGGAAAAGAAAGAGAGAGAAGAAGGCAACGATTGAGAGAGAAGAAGAGAATGAACGAGGGAGAGAAGAAGAGAACGAATGAGAGAAAGAGAGAGAGATAGAGAGAGAGAAAGAAGAAGAGAATGAACGAGAGAGAGAGAGAAGAAGAGAATGAACGAGAGAGTAAAAAGACGAGAATGAACGAGAGAGAGAGAGAGAAGAAGAGAATGAACGAGAGACAGAAGAAGAGAATGAACGAGAGAGAGAAGAAGAGAATGAACGAGAGAGAGAAGAAGAGAATGAACGAGAGAGTAAAAAGACGAAAATTAACGAGAGAGAGAGAGAAGAGAATGAATGAGAGAGAGAAGAAGAGAATGAACGAGAGAGTAAAAAGACGAGAATGAACAAGAGAGAGAGAAAGAAGAAGAGAATGAACAAGAGAGAGAGAGAGAGAGAAGAAGAGAATGAACAAGAGAGTAAAAAGACGAGAATGAACGGGAGAGAGAAGAAGAGAATGAACGAGAGAGAGAAGAAGAGAATGAACGAGAGAGTAAAAAGATGAGAATGAACGAGAGAGAGAGAGAGACAGAGAGAGAAGAAGAGAATGAATGAGAGACAGAAGAAGAGAATGAACGAGAGAAAGAAGAAGAGAATGAACGAGAGAGTAAAAAGATGAGAATGAACGAGAGAGAGAGAGAGAAAAGAAGAGAATGAACGAGAGACAGAAGAAGAGAATGAACGAGAGAGAGAAGAAGAGAATGAACGAGAGAGTAAAAAGACGAGAATGAACGAGAGAGAGAGAAGAGAATGAACGAGAGAGAAGAAGAGAATGAACGAGAGAGAGAAGAAGAGAATGAACGAGAGAGTAAAAAGACGAGAATGAACGAGAGAGAGAAGAAGAGAATAAAAAAGAGAGAGAAGAAGATATTGATTGGGAGAGAGAAGAAGAAAACCAATGAGAGAGAAGCAGAGAACAAATGAGAGAGAAAAGAGAAGAGAACGAGAGAGAATGAGAGAGAGAAGAAGACAACTGAAAGAGAGAAGAAGAAAGAAAACCAGAGAACAAGCGAGAGAGAAAGAGAGAGAGAAAAAGAGAACAAGCGAGAGAGAAAGAGATGAAGAGAATGAACGAGAGATAAGAGAGAACGAACGAGAGAAAAAAAGAGAACAATCGAGAGAAAGTAAAACCGAGAGAGAAAGAAAAAGAGCGAAAGAGAGCGAGAGAGAGAAAGCACAAAAGAGAAACAAGGTTGTATTCGCCATGCCTTAGATCATCACGCATATGAATGACTAGTGAAATTTTATTTCCAGATCGACAACCAATGAACAGTCAAAAGAGTGGTTTGTTTCCTATGCTAAGAACTCAACACAGTGATAGACTATCAAAATTGGTGAACTAAGCTAAAAGGCGTTATGCTAGCAATTTACCCAACGCATAGTTTGGCTTTGAAACGGTAAAGAAGTGATTTGGCCAGAACTTCAATAAAGTCTGGAGTTTTTTTTTGGTCAATAGCATATATAAGGTTACTAACCATCACCTACTAAAAAGACAATACAGTGCACCCCCGAGATACGATGTTAATTCGTTCCAGGGTTGGCATCGTATGGTGAAAAATTCGTATATCGGGGTATAGAGACCATTGTAATTAAACAATGCAAACACTCCCTGGTGAAAATCGTCAAATTTTTTTCATAAAAATGTGTACATATTGACAATTAGCAACAAAATAGTATGTTAACTTTAGTAATTATAGTTACCTACAGTAACTGTATTGTATTTAGTGTATTTTAATGGTTATGATCTGCAATAAAACGCAAAATTATAATGTGTGTACCAAATGCATAACGTACGGTAAGGAGTTCTTGCCTTCAAAAGGTACGCATAACATAAACTTTGAATTCACTTCAAGTAAGTTTAGCTTGCTAAACCTACACTTGAAACTAAGTTTTAGTATGTATCAACTTTTTATCACGAAATTTTATCCTTCAGCAGTTCATATCTTCACTTTCACTACAAACTTTAGCCTATCTGTTTGAAACCTTTTCAACCTAAATCAATAAGGCCGAGCGATGCAGTTATAGAAAGCGGCCCCTCGCACACTTGACCATTTAATGGCTACCGAAAAGAAAAATAAAATTTTATTTTCTATACAGGACGTACATACTTGTGGAGTAACGTGGCTTTAGCTGGTACATGTAGCGAGTAAAGCAGAGATGAGGCAAAAGCGTATCAATGCTAATTATGGTGCTGTGCACTTGAAAATAAATTTAAAACGTAATGAATTGGAATTTTTTAGTAGGCTAAAAGAAGTTGTCCATTCCTGTCCAATTCTTCTACCTTTTCTACGAAAAAAATTGATGGTGCAATGCAGAAAATTTCTAGCTAGCGCTTGTAAAAGGATCCAGAGAATGTGGTACAGTAGTTTGTCTTGTATGAAATGTGCAAAAGAATCAATGTAACTATACATACAAAGTTTGTACGTATTTATACCCTAAGGGGGGACAGGGCTTTAGCAAGTTTCAGAAAGTAATGTGGATGCTTCAACTATCCTGAGTAGCTAGTTATATGAGTTACATACATACATACGATGAATTGTATTCACGTAGAAGATAACAAGCCCATATGCAAAGACATGGTTAAACAAGAGAATAAAACATAAAACCAAAAGGAAACAAATAAAATGACTAAAATATGAAAAACATGCCACACAAGAGATAAATAATATATATTATACATGCATTGTTTTAATGTACCAGTCCACATCAGTAAATTAAACACTTAAAATATTTCTGCGAATGTGGGGTTTTCCGTATCTTCTACATCCTTGCCTTTACTAAATGGTTGCTCCTTTTGAATGCTGATCGCGTGCATGACCTAGCTCATTCAAATCTTCTGTCGGAAGCTCTTTCTTGTGCTTGCTTTAATGGAGTTCTTGTTTTAATAATAATTGCATAATAATTGCAAATGCTGATTGGTTGCGATCATATTCCTTGACAATGTTAATAATACGGGTCCCTTCTTATTTACGACATCCAACTTCGTTGACATAGAAATCAATTTTCCTTCGTTTTGTAACGTTTGGATCGGTCTCAGATTCCATAGATAACGAATTAAATGTAGATACTTGTAGTTATATACGTATGCTGACTTGAAAGTTTATAGCAAAAGCTATAATAACGCTACAAATGAATATTTGCTCTCGCTTGTGCATTTAACACGAAATTTTCCACGCGGATATGAGAGAAGTCGATCATCGTGTCTCTTCTAAACGTTCTAAGAATGTTTTCGGCAAACTATATTTCGGTGTCTTTTTTATTTCGACGTGTGTTATGAGCACACCGACGGCCAAATTTTAACTCGGGCGAAACTTTTCTCAAATTCGTATGGTGAAATAAAATTCGTATAGCGAGGTGAAGATATCACGATGTTTGACTTCGTAAGGTGAAAAAATCGTATATCAGGGTAATCGTATCTCGAGGGTGCACTGTACTCACAAACAAACAAATAACAGTGGTAGGCTTATAACTATTTTCTATTCTGCTCACTGGGACGATGACTACTTTCATTATACATCCACCAATAAAAGAATGTAAACTATTTTCATTACCAAGCTTTCAACACTAAAGTACATCATCACTTTTATACACTCTGTAGATATACTGCCTAGTTTTTTTTCCTACTAATCAATTATCAGGTGAGTTATGATTGCAACATCGATGCAATTAACCACAAAATTAATTTTTCTTGATTTGTACCATAATATTTTTTGGCAGTCTAATGCGCTATGCGAGATTACCTGGTATGTTAAGGAAAGTTATTAACATGAACAGTCTTTCCAACTTTATCCGAAGAACATTCTGCCCGCTTCTGCTGTCATACCGCACAAAAATTAAATATTGGCATAATATATTCAATTTCAATAACAATTTAATTTCCATATTAATTTTCCATGCTCAATACTTGCATCATATTCAATATGATGCAATTGCTGAGCAATTTTGAGCCAATTCACATGTTATTCGAATCATGGAAGACGCAATTTACTTTCTCAGGATTTTTGGAAAACTAGTTTGCGTAAATTCGCAAACTAAGCAAGTTTTGCTACTCGTACTCCTTAATAGAATACATCATGCTTGCGAATGATGAAAATGACAAAAGCAAAATATGCGCATTAAAATATCGAGTGGGATTTGTTATTATAAATATTTTTACAATTCAAAAGTTTTAATTTTGTTTTGAGCAGTTCCAATGCTCAATAGAGCAGTTCCAATGCTCATAACGTTGTAGCTCCAAATGCTGCTAAGGATGACAAAACTGTGTTGCTAGCTATTGACTTATAGAAGTCAATAATTCTATTCTTATTACCATAGTGCTGGCGTTAAATGTGCATCGCAAAATTGTTCACCGAAACGCTTATTTACACGGTAACTCCATGCACTTGCCCACAACTCCAAACATGGCTCATGTGTGCCATGGAAACATAGTGTATATGAGAGTGTTGATCTACTAGACTGAATGTTGTGAGTTCCATTCCATACAGAGTAATATTTTATGACAACTCTGTATGGACTCATATAATTAACTTCGGATAGACTTCGTCCTTGTAGGTGCCAGTCGCGCTCGTTTACTTACTGGGTTAGACGATCTAAAGATAAGATATTGTTGAATTTTCATATAGAAGGTTAGCAACATAGTGTTTACACCAAGTTAACAAGCAAACAGACAATATTGATAAGAACACGACGTATGCAATGAGGCTGGTACAGCATGTACCAAGCAGCCTAGATGTTTTATTATGATTATTGATTTGATGATATTGCACTGATACGAATGCAGTTAAGAAAGTACAGGCAAAAAAAGGTAAAAAACACCCTAAAAAATTTTGATATTGTCAATGCAGCCAACAATAGATTTTAAATGCATGCAAAAATTTTGTCATTGAAGTCAATCATTTGGGGAGAATCTCTCAACTGAAGAGGGTTGTCAGTTAACAATAACAATGCCAATAAATTCTTATCCAAGATGTTCTGCATATGAGCATGCTCAAAAACTTGTCTACCTGAACTCATCATATGACAGATAATTTGGAATTTAAATATACAGAACATTTGATAGATGATTAGATCACCATGAAGTATAGAGACTATGTAATTAAATACATGACCGAAAACTAAGAAAAGGCAAAAAAAAGTTCTAGTACCTCGGCTGAATCATATTTTAATGATGGGAGTGTGCTAAGAGGTCAGCTAAAATATTGTGGAAAAGTTCAAAGTGAAAACTTTCTTTTTAGTCTGTTCCAAAAATTGCATAAAAAACATACACTTAGTTCATTGTTTTTGCAGGAAAACGCACACCAACAGAATGTTTTTTTGCCTAGAAAAAACATTTTTGTTGAATCGAAAATGCGCTGATAATATGTATTTTTCTAATAAACACTTTGCTCCACATTGGTATAGAAAAATTGACTGCATCAAAAGCTGCCCTAGATGATTTGCTATTGTTATTATTTGCTATTGTTATTATTTGTGTAGAGAGAATAGTGTTGCACATGACATCGGATAACTTGCAACTTCACACTATTTTAAAGTTTCTGTATATATAACCGAATATACTCTCACTGCTAACAAATATTTGAAAGACACAAGTTGAAACTGGAATTCTCTAAAAAAATTGCAGATATATTGTTGGGCAAATGAATATGTTAATTTTTCTGCTCACGTTATGCTGCGGACTTCAAGTATTTTTTATAGTCAACTATAAAACCCATGTTTGACTCTCTGAACAACATGCTAGATTTGCCAATATATTTCTAAACTACAACCTATTAATTAATTGACGGCTATTTTTTTAATCAAGCATGAACTAGATAGAAAATTTTAAATTTTGAGGTTAAACTAAAATGATTTATCTGTTATACAGTGAATGACAACATGAAACTAGATTGAAACGACTCAAAAAGCTTTCAATTCACAAGTAGTTTTTTCTAATTCTCATAATAAATGCCAAACAGAACCATGGTGCTTTTAGTTTTTGCTTACATAAAACACACAATAGTAAGCAGCAATTTTATTTCGCAAGAACTATCTTAGTTTTTATATTTTGAATTTTACAGAAACGCTATGAGGTGCCACACGACACTGAAGCAGCTTCAGTTGAGTCGTACGTGGACCAGCTTCATGATGAGAATCCTTGTGACTATAACAGTGATTGGGATGTGAAAGATGGTAGAGTAATGGATCAAAACAAACAGAAAGCGGAAGGGAAAGAAGAGAGAGTTGAAAATGGGGGCAAAGACCACAACAACAAAGGGAAGAATGAGGTAGTTTACATTATCTAAATGATCATTGCAAAAATATATTGGTAAAACAGAAAAAACCACTCCCGGGTCAATACAGTTTTTTTAAAGTTTTTAGTTTAAACTAATTTGCATTGATGTACCTGACAGTAATTTTGGTTTAGTTTGTTAATCACTTTATTCTTACCACTTGCCCTTCGCTATTGGAACACAACTTTTAAGTTGTTACTAAGATTTGGGTACGTAAGACTGAGTGTAAAAGAGTTGGGTAGAACTTGTAAAAAAGTGTTGGTATGTTTGCGGATCATTAATACCACAAACACACTGTCGTCTAATATATTTTGTAAGAAACTATAAATATTTTGTCATTGTTTTTAACTTCATCAATTTTTTATGTGATTTTTATATGAGTTTTTCCAGATTAAAATTGATAAAATTTACTTACAGTTAAAACATTAACACAATATGTGACTCCAATTTCCTAAAAACTGTGTTAATAGTCATACTTCTTGTTTATAAACAACATAAATAGTTTCATTGGCATTTTTTATTTATATGGTTACATAGTGTTTAAAAAATAAAAGCATTAGAAATAATTTTTGTTAACTTATTTTTAAAGCATTTGAAAAATTGTGCTTTGTATTTGAAGCAGTTTGGGAAGTAATGTTTTAAGAATCATGATTAAACAAAAAACAAAATATGTCAAAAGAGACATGTAAGACTGCAAAATGAATAAAATTGACCATGTCATATATACTGAGAGAGACAGACAAGAAGTGCAATTACTGATGTTATTTCGGAGAATGTATTTTAGCTGCGATCATGTTTTGTCAATTTTAATCCTGAAACATCTTGGAAGCCAGCTCACAGAAAAAAGATCTAAAATGATAAAAAATGTTTATAGTTTCTTACAAAGTCTACGAAGACCTTTTTGAGATAATTCTAAAATTGACTAGCAACCACTCCCTTAAAACCTGAAACCTTTGTGAGCAATTAATATTTGTAGGTAACATTAAACCAATAATCTCTAACAGGGTGCATACTAAACAATAAACATGGCTGATAAAGAATTTGGTTAATTGGTCAACAATTTTACCAGTAAATTAATTGTTGTGTCAGGCATTTATTTACCATTTAAGATGCACAGGGGGTGTATGCATTGATTCGGAAAACTATTTTGAACGGAGAAGTTGTGACTAAAAGGCAACTACTAGACTATATCATTCATGTTCTTTAGCAAGTTTGTGCCCTGTCACATACAAAGTTTGTAAATGAAACTAACTCATAAGGAGACAATGATGCGACAAGCAATGGTATCGTAAAATTAACTTTGTGTGAAATTATATAAAGTTAACTTATACAAATATTGTGCTCAGGTTTTTTTAGTTAGGTCAATCATATCTGAACTTTTTGACCTAAAAATTACGGATTTTCACTTTACGTAGCTTCATTGTTAGAAACAGGCACTATGTAGAGTTTTTTTACTTCATCACAAGTGTATATTGAAGCGATTTTTTTCTATTCATTAGAAAATTGAATTAATGGTGTAATGGAAAATAACACACTGAAATTAAGTGCTCCAGGTCTATTTTGAGTGGCACCAGTAAACAGACAAGTTTGAAATCAAATACGTTTAATACTAACTGCTACCAAAGACAGGAAAATATTTTTAGCAGAAAGAGTATATTTTTAAATGAATACTAGCAAAGGTTAATGACAGATAAATTAGGCTACTTGAAGATTTAACTTTTTTCTTTGAGGTCTTTAATCAAAATATGGTTTCTCATATTTCTTTCAGTAATATCCAGTTTAAGCCAGGGATGATCTTTAACAAAAGTGGATTATTTTAAGATATAGCTTGTTGCAAGTACAGTTATCAATATCCATATTTAGATTATATGATGGTAATATTTGCCGCTAATAATAACTTGTATCTTATTTTAGGATAGCCCTTTGCAAAAAATGCCAAGCAGTGAGCCAGCACTTCTGTCGGCAGCACCTAGTAAGTGTTGTTACTAGCCAAAGTACTGAATAACTTTTATAAATAAATGACAACTTTGGTTTCTAGCTTGTCTTTGAAAAAAGAGCAAGTGTCATATCTTCTCGTTTAACAAAAAGGTAATTTAGATTACCTTTGAGCTTAGATAAATTCGTCATCGTGTTAATCAGCCATCTTCTTGCAGCTCCCCGCCGTGAGCTGCAGTTAAAGGCACCACTTCCTCAACAGGTATGAACCTATGCATAACAATAATTAAATGATGTTTGTGATAAAAGTCCTGCTTCTAATAAGTATCGAAGTGAATTTTTTAAATATGTCAAAAGAATAACCTGACAAATTTTCAAATATAGGCAACACGTTTATATAGTCTACGAGCTTTGACCTACTTTGTTTATTACTTTTGTGAAATGTTTTACACTGCTGCTAATTCTTTGTAAAGACGAGTTTCGCGGCAAAACCAATGCCAAAATATTAGCAATATGAATCAGACATTTTACAAACTAGTACTCTCTGCTTTTAAAAAGCTGCCAAGCTATGTAACGTACTATAGTAATGGAAAAAAAGAAAAGCAGAAAACTCCAAATAAGTCATCCAAACTTATACAATGGATTTCCTCTACAGTGACGTTAATCTGGCCTCCTTTTAGACATACAAAGATTTTCCATCATCTCAGTAAGGTCAAACTCATTTTCATAGCTTAAGATCATACATGGCGACTAAAACACGGAGACCAGCAGAACCAGCTACACATGTCACTATACTTGCTATGAACATGTATAGTTTATGCATTCAAACATATCTTGAAAGTTTATTATTGAAACTTTACCCTGTTTGGTATTTGTGCTGCCGCGTGCTAATGAAGTTTAGCTTTTACGCTCACTACTAGGTTGATATCGACTGCATAGACTACGCTTCTACGACATGCATGATGCGCTTGTTTGAGCCGACCCACAAGTTATCCGCATCATCGAAATGGGAAAAGTCCACAAGCTAAGCGAGTTTTGTTTCCCGATTGATAGGCATTAAAATATTGCTCAGGCTGTTGCATTCTAAACACGTTCACGCTTCAGTCGCTTTTATCAATGTGCCTATGTTTCAAATGAATGCTGCTAAGCTAATCTTGACAAAACTGTACAGCTATTTACTGTGTTTCTGTGATGCGCTTAAACCAAAAATTTTAGCCGAACCGCAAGTTAACAGCATCATGGAAATAGCATAAATTTGCAAGCTAGGCGAGTTTTGCACTAGCAAAACTTTATCGAATTCTTCATGCTGGCAAATCATGATGAATTTGGACGACACTTGCGAATCATACGCATTGAATTATTGCGGCTATTACATTTTAAACATTTTCAGGCTTCAGTTTTTTTTATTTTGGCTTCAGCAGTCTCAATGGGCAAATTTTCTAAAGCCTAAACAAATGCCGCTAACCTTAGAATGACAAGACAGCATAGATATTTATAGAGTCATTAATTACATGTAGGTTAATACTTGACCTATAGGGTCAAGCGCTGGCATTAAATGCCCATCGGCAGATGTTCATTGAAACGCTTGATTGCAAAGTAACTGAACTTGCCCAGAGCCTCAAATGTGAATCATGCAAATTATGCTAGTCGTGGAAACAATGATTTATTGGGTCAATAATTAGCTAACTTTGGGCGTTAAATGCGCATCGTGCGAATTTTCATTAAAGCACTCAATTTCGCAGTAACTCAATTTGCGTACAACTCTAAATGCATTTAATACAGATATTGGAAACATAGCGATTATTGCTTGACATTTTTAGTTTAAAAATATAGTAGCCTAAGCCGTAATTATTACCTATCATTCATTGTCATTAATTATATTAATATTACTTCATTATATTTGTAATAATTTTCCTATATTTACACAAAAACTAAAAGAAATATAAATACCGGTACTATTTCGAAATGCAATTAATGTCTCTTGCCAGTAATAATAGTAGTTTGAAAATTTTTCAAATTGGACTACTAAAACAGTTTAAAATAGTATCACCGATATTTGGATAAATTTTTAATATATAAAAATACTTTGCTTGATTTTCTTGCCAAATGATGCCCAACAGACACGGTTTATAAAACTAGAAAAGGAGTCTAAAAAAGATAGCAAATTAATTCTGTAAAAGCTCATTTTTTTAACGTAAATGGATTTGTTTTAATTTTTTTGAATAAAATTAAATTGAAATGAATTTTCTGTTTAGTTTAAATTTATATGCTCTAAAATACATTTTTCAGCAATATATATTTTGTTATCTTAAGCTTATACTATCTTATCACAAATTCTGCTTATTAATCAAACAAAGTTACATATAATCGTTTAGCTTTGAAGCCATTTTATGTAAAAAAAATGATAATAACAACACCCAGAAAACCTTCGTTAAAAGTAAATAGACATTCATTGTTAAATACATGCAGATAATATGAGTTATAAACTTTTAGGTAGCGCATGGGGCGATGCCAATGATTCTTGAGGCTATTACAGACCATTCAACTCGAAAGAGAATGAATGCAAGGTGAGTATCATAACCTGCAAAGATTTGTATGTAGCACTTGGTGGTATGCCAGTGTATTGGAATTTAACCATTATCTATTTTTTCGGTTCCTAGCTAGTAGCAAAGGTATTTGTAATGTATGGTGTTTTCAAGTTTGATTTTATCGCTGGATGACAATATTAATAAATCCTATTCTATGGAAGTGCATGTGTGTGTTATGAATTTCTACATATCTTGGCCAATTTCACCCCAAATTTTATGTGTATATATTACATGCTTTTTGCTATGCTTTTAAAATGTTTGATTTTAAAACTGCATGCGGTTTTTGCGAACTAGATTGAAAATTTACCTGCGAGGGATTGAGAATGTCAGACTTTTCTGGCATCCCCAGGCTTAAGGTCCAAACACACTAAGCAATTTTATCGCAAGCGTCATGAGGAGGGCGGAGATATTGCTGGCGTGTACATAAACACACAGGAGCCATTCGCTAGCAAACGATATAACGGGCACGCCCACAAACTGCCAATAAAATTCCGTATCATTAGCTTCTTTGGAGTTGTTAATAAATTTAGGTTATTCAATATGGCGCCGTCTAAACGACAACGTAAACAGCTTACGCATTTGTTATTAAACCTATCTCACTTTCACGGATTGTACACTGCCTACCCTACAAGAAGACATAAGAAAAACGATTATTGTATTTTGAACTGTAATATTTTTACGATTTTTATACATATTTTATTTTGTAGTGGATTTTTATATTTAATATATTAAATATTTACCGTTCTCAAGATGGTCAACCTGCACAACGATTGACTACAAATGTTGGTTTTCAACTCAGATTTTTGTAATTTTGTTTGTTGTGGTGTACAGGACTGGGAGTGTTATTATTAAATTTATGAACATTCAGTGTTTGTTCTGAAGATGTTTCAATCGTAACAAAATAGCAAATTGTCGCTGCTTTACGTTGGTGAACAGCGATAAGGAATAATTACCCGCCATAGGATTGCATTCTGGTAAAAGCCAATCAATCGAAATGCATCTCGCTAGCGATAAAGTTGTGTAAAGAAAGTCCAGTGTTATTGCTCTGCATGAGCACGCTGAGTGAATTCTAGCGCAGATTAGTGCCACATAGCGTGATATCGCTCTAAATATCGCTTAGTGTGTTTATACCTTCACAAATAGCCCAGATTTTTCTTGGAAGACAGCCGTTAAAGGTCGGTTCACACTATATCGCCGTATCTCGGCGTTTCCCTTTCGGCGTTCATCGTCGATTATGTGAACCGTGAATTGATGGCATCGACGAAGCATCGCGGACACGTCGGTAAAGTTTGTAGCTGTCAAACTTTCCCGATAGTTCGCGGAGCATCGACGACAGCACGTGTAATGTGAACCATTTCGGCGAAGACAATTCGCAATCGCGGATAGCGTGGTTTCTGTTTATGATAATTGCTGCAGGACTATATTACACTCGTTGGACTAGCAGGGACCAGAGACACACGACAACATTTTTATACTGACTTGTTTTGTTTATGATAAATTTATGAAAACATTCTTGTAAGGCTTATGTATATTTACTCACCGAAAAAAAAACATTTCACAGATCTCATTGCGCAATGTATAATAGAGTGCGTTAAATTGTCCTTCTTGATTTCTTCTCTTCTAGGCTGGACGCACCTACCATCTTCTTTAATGCCTTTTTCAGGTGTAAAGCTCTGCTGCTGCTGTTGTCTAAGTCGGTTGCTTCGTCTGAGCAATGCTAAGACAATTACTTTTCTTAGTTTTAATTTTCTATCCATCTTCAACAAAAGCGATCACTCGATGCGCGTGGTACTAGCTTTTGCTACTAAACCGAAACGCGAATGTTTACGCGTGTCTCAATGGTCTGTTATTAATTAGGCCACGCCCATCGCCGACGCTCCAGTGACTGCGTTATATATGAAAACGTAATCTCGACGACTGTTCCCTGATGCAAACGCGGATGGCTTTGTGCTAGTGTGAACATTGTCATCATCGACAATCACCGAAGTATTGTTGCATCAACGCCGAGATACGGCGACATAGTGTGAACCGGCCTTTAGTACAGTTAATGGAGAGTCAGTCTACTAATTTGAATATCATGAGTGTGAGTCTCTCACAAAGCAATATTTTATGAAGCACTTTAATTAGTGCCTATATTCTTCCCTCAGGTTGTAGGTTTCATGCAAGATTACAAAAAACATCGAGTTTTATAAGATTAAGTAGTTAACAACCTTCTGACTTTCTATATCAGTCTTCATTGTATTAACAGTGGTGTTTTGTGACGTTATGCACTGCGTAAGGAGCAAGCTACTGGTTGGCTCCCACTAAACTGTCCAATGCGCACTGCTTGGTGTACTGATGCCATCTGTTTACGGCGCACATAGTCGACAATGAACGCCGAAAGGACAATGGCTATATAGTGTGAGCCTGCCTTAAGAGAGCTAATTGCCAAAGACTGCCTTATCAATGGCTACTTCAACTCGCAAAAGCGTGCCCACTCCAAGCAACTTTGGGCTCAAATGGCATTCTTGATACATTTGATTTCCATACAAATTCGTCGCGATCTATCTGACTAGAAACAAAAAAATATGCAATAAAACAGTATTGCATACGTTTTATTATTTTAGTATTTTTTATATATTTTGCCTCCATTAAATGTGTTCATGTGCCACTGCCGTTAAAAATTGGTGTGAAATTTTACACTCCTGCAATGGGTTGGCTCACTGAACAGGAAAAAAGTCTGGGGTAATGCTAGGCTTACAGTTAAATATATGCACAAACGCACGCGCACGCCCAACTATGCTATACTTCAATGTACATTTAATCCACTTAGGATACACCAACCTAAAAGTGGGGATGATCAGGAAGATGAGGAAGACCTGGTGCTTCCAGAACAAGCACAAGGAGGTTGGACAACTCCACCTTCCTTTACATCAACATCGATGTAAGTAAATCATCAGGTTCTTATAGAGCCAACTTACTACCTTTATTTGAACACCACTTCCATTTAACTGTCACTATTTGATGTTTTGATAGCCATGAGTCAACAATAGCAAGTAATAAATAGAAAGTAGAAAATTGAAAATTAAAGAAAAGTGATCTAGCCAGTATTAGTGAAAAAAACTTTACTACTACAGGCTCGATTACATCAATAAGACATAATTTGTTTGTTGTTTCTGATCAAACCAAATTCGTTTGTTTTTAAACTTCAGGTATAGATTTTTTCATTAAAACTGATTGAATCACCATTTAAATATTTTGTAGCTTTATCAGGCTAATAGTAGCTCTTTCAAGGCGAATTTGATACTTTGACGTATGTAGATTTTACGAAAGCTTGATTTAAGTTTGCCAAACAGAAGATGCAGTGTAATTACACTTAGCTATTAATAAAAACAATATTGAACTCTAAACTTCATAATTCCAGAAGCCATTTTTGTGAAAACATTTCTATAATACACCATTTGTTTATTACTGTAAAAAGGTTGAAAATCAATTTCATGAGAATCTACAATTTTTTTATTTCAAAACTTGTTAATTTTTGTATAAATTCATAAATATTTAGTAAAATTCTATTTTGATCCGCTCAAAAGGTCTGTCAACTAGCTACAACTTCAGGTGCCCTCCACGATTTTAGGGCATAGATTAGTTTCTGTGTGCTAACAACTGACAATTAAATTGCGCATCCAAATCGCCTGGCCATCCATTACATTCTTACCTTTTCAGAAAACCACTGAACCTCTTATCAAACAACAACACCTCAGTAAATTACATTATCAAACACTGTTATGCAAAAAGAACTTATTACTTTTACAAATCATAATTTTACTTTACTGCTTTGAGTTTATATTCATCTCACAGTCTAATTTGTTTTGACCAGTGTTGACCAGTGATGTTAAAGATTGTATTTGTCTACGGTATATATTCTTAATTGTAATATTTATGTAATAATTATTTAGTAAGATTCTACTTTAATCAGGTAAAAAGGTCTGCCAACTAATTACTACTTCAGGTGCCCTCCACAGCTTTATTGCATGGATTAGGCTCTGTGCGCTAACAACTGGTGATTAAAATGCACATTCAAACTGCCTGGCTAACCATTACATTCCTACCGCTTTAGAAAACCACTAAACCTTATATCAGACACCAACACCTTAGTAATTGACATTATAAAGCATCATCAGCAAAAATAACTTTTTTTTAAAATCGTAATTTTATTTCACTACTTTGAGTTTATATTCATCTCACAGTCTAAATTGTTGTGACCAGTGATGATAAAGATTGTATTTGTCTACAGTATACATTGCACTACAGTTTTGATAAAAACTAAAGGGTTAGCAAGTACCTACAAAGTTAAGTATGACACGTAATATCCTACTTATTGTATCTATATGTATGTATGCAAATGCAATGAAATGTAATTATTTTCAAACTGCTGCAGTTTTAAATAAACCAACAAACTGTTAAGCAAATGGCGCATTGGAAATACATTAAACTATGGCTACGATAAACTGACAAGTGTACTAAGTGGCTGAAATGAATATTTTGCTTTAAAGAAGAGGGTACTCACTACAAACCTAGAGACATACATTGTACATGTTTTCCTTTTTAATATTTTGCGTTTCTGAACGTGAACTACCCATTCAACATTAAAATTTTTGAGCAATGTATGAAAAGGCTGTCAGAAGCAGTAAAAGAATTTTCATAATCTCATCTCAAATAGTTGCGGTTAAACCGCAACTATTTATCTTTTAAACATTTAAAATCAGAAAATATTATGGCTGAAAATATTAATAAACTTATTGTATTTTGTTATAAGCCGGGAAAAAGAATTTACCAAAGCCTTTTTGAACACCCTTGAGTTTAAGTAATATATGAAGTAGTTTTTGAAAATGTTACTAAATATGAACTTACACACAATTTTAGCAAATTTTCTAAGAAAGTATGGCTACTTTTTCATCCATTTGTAATTGTTTCTGATGCTTGAGTTGATAGCAATGCCAAAATGTCCCAAGTTTTGAATCGATGTACCTTGATGACAAGTAAAACATTAAGAAGAAACATTTAGGCGTAACGATGTCACTATTTGTTATAGCTGCGGTAGCTAATATCGACTACTGCATTCAAGTAGAATTTTGCATTGAAGTTGATCTTCGAGTTTTGGATGATCAATCTACTGACTATTTATTCCAACATAAGCTAAGATGCTTGTCAGCTGCCAAAATCTTAAAAATTGAATACAGCATTTAAAAATACGTTATAATTATATTTAGAACGGGTGGCAGGAGTTACCTTGAGATGCGAATTCTTGTCCTCAAGTTGATAGGATGAATAACCTCGATCTGTCCTTAGAATATATTTAAATTTATCTATGTTTAGTGTCTCAGCAAAATATCACAAGACCCAATTGAATAACTTCTGAGCTATGATGGATTCTTACTGCAGAGCACTGCCTGCTTATAAACAAAAACAACAATTCTAGAATATTCCTGAATGGAAAATGCCCATTGATAGCGCAATCATGAGAAATGATGAGTCATGCGCGGTCACGTACAGAGCTTATTCAAATAAACTACCACGTAGTCACAGCTCATCATGCTATATGTCCATAAACAAGACAAAGTGCTGGAAAAATAAACAAAATTACCAAAAACAAAAAGTAATAATAAAACTATATATACATATGTGTGTACCAAAAATGTGCGCATAGTGGTAGGCTTTGAGTTATTGTCTATCCACCCTTTTGAGCAAAGCCTATTTAGCACAATCTATTATGAATACCATTTCCTTTGTGGCTTTCCGCAACACTTGTTATACCTTGGCGCTCTGTATCATAGCCTATTAGCAATGACTTGCTTGTAAAGATCTCAGGCTAATAGGGGAAAATAACAGAACTGCATATATATCTATAATACATTTACTGATAAGCCTGAAACTTGTGACCGAAATCACTCAAAAGGGTGAACTATTGAAGTTGTATAAAAGTCAATAAAATTTGGTCTTAGTAGTAGGGAAATTGTTACACACTAAGCAGACACTCATACTTTGAAACAATGCATATTGAAATATAACAAAACAACACATATTCCTATTTTCAAGCTAATAATTTTATTGCCGCTGTAATGAAATTCCTATTAAAGCCAAAATCAATGCAGTAGGGTGGTAGCTCTACTGCCCTGTTTGGGAATGCTTTGAAAAAATAAAAAGCATTTGATGGACAAACCCCTCGGTGCCTTATAGGTAGTGCATTAAATTGTTTTAATGGTAGAATTGCTTATAATATTTCCATAGTCTGCATTCATCAATTTCCTTGTAGTTGTGTGTAGACAATGATATGCTTTGAATCGTGGAAAAACCATAGGGTGCAACTTTAAATCGTCCAATTTTTAAATTGTTCCAATCCTTCAATTCTTTCAATCCAAACTTCCAACCCATTCGAAGTATAGAAACACAGTTAACACCTGGAAAATCTTAAGATGCCTAGTACAAGCGATCAAAGAATATTGTGACATTTGGGACGGCGCCTGCGGCTTTTGTTAAGATATGTGTGCACCTTCATGATCAAAATAGCATGTTCCGTGTCAAATTTTTCAAGTTGATTCAACTGATAGAAGTCTGTAGAAATAGTTTTGTAGAAACAAGTATCTCAGATAAACTTTATAGATATATAAGTTGTATGCATTAAACATAGGCATATTTAATACATACATCAAAAGCATATATTATATATAATACAGATATAACACTCTTTATAGGATAATAACTGATGGCGTATATCCTGCAGCAACATAGCTGCAACCTATGGTATGACGGGTGTTATGAATGATTAGCCTATTTCTTTCCTCCCTTTGCTTGAGATCACTCAAATATTTAAAAAAATCGTTTGAAATAATTTTGTGCTGTGTTGTACTAATTTGCATTGTTTTATTAGCTTATGAGAATTGTCTGGGGCCAAAAGTTTGCTTCACAAATGAACACTTAAGCCAATTCACACTATTAATTGATAACGTACCGCAAGTTCCTTCAACGTCTTTATCAGTTATTAGCGTAAGCATGTTTATTCTGCATGAGAAAATATAATCACACTAAAGATTCTCTGATTGATTGTAATAATCAAAGACTTGTTTAAAGAATAGAGAAAGCATAATATTATTATGATTTATTAGTTATCTTGAGGTGTTGACTGATGTTCTAAAAAAAGAATCAAGGAGATTGACCCCCTAGAAGCTGAGATATAGACAGCCAAACACAGGTCTACCTAATAAAGAATCAGAGGAAAACCCTTCGAAAATCCCGAAAACTATGACGTATAAAATCGACTTAATGGTCATGTGCCGGAGTTGCGCACCCTTACCGCCGTTACTTATAATGATTGTTTTGGCT
Source organism: Watersipora subatra (assembly GCF_963576615.1). Taxonomy (NCBI): domain Eukaryota; kingdom Metazoa; phylum Bryozoa; class Gymnolaemata; order Cheilostomatida; family Watersiporidae; genus Watersipora; species Watersipora subatra. Next base: position 14,877,458 of record NC_088712.1, read on the forward strand.
ACGAGATGTGAAACGCTTCTCGCGATAGTAAATAATTTACATACTAGCTCTGGTTTCTCAGGAAAATCATCCAAACATTGTGTGGTAAAGGCATTTGCCCACAACCCCTCGTCATGATTTTTTAAAGCAGAAGAGCAGATTTTGACTATTGTGCTTCAAATTTTAACTCGATCTCCACGGATATGCTCCGAAGATCATCTGTTCAACGAACGGCGCGTGTATAGTCTATATGCGATATCCGCGATTGCAGTTTTTTAGAATACGAAATAGGAATGGGACTTTTTGTTCCTTCATCATTTTTCTACTGTGTATCTACTGCAGCATTCAGTTGATTTTCATGATTATCGTCACTATTAACAGACTGGAAGTTCACTACAGCCATAATCTTAAAAAGACTAACTTGACCGTGCTGCTCTTGCTATAAGAAAAGAAAACGATAACTTTTGCTTTGATTTTTCTATTGATCCATTATCTTATCTATGATTATTTTTTATGATTTATATAATATTCATAATGCATATTATACAAAATAATAATATAACTGCGTATAGAATAAATGATGTAACTAATATAATTTGTAGAAAATTCCAAATGATAACCGAGATTGATTTAATTGATTCTATTTATTAGCTATAGTTAAAAAATCTGAACAACGCTAAAGATGAGTCTGAATAGGGAAGCTAAGTAGGAGAACAACAAAACTGAGCTGAACTAGCAAGATAGCGAAATGTTGCGAAATAATAGATGCGTGTAATTATTTTATGCTAAAACTAATCTACACGTCAGAGGGACTGGTTCGGAATTCTAGGAGCGATGATTGTTAGGCCCAATTTGATTGTTCTATACTTCCAGGGATTAAACCAATTAAAACGCCGTGATTGTTATAGGAGAGCGCATTAGTTGGCTTAATTGACCAATGACACACAAGTCGATTTCATACGTCATATATTGATGATTACCAAAACACTTTTGTTTTTTGGTAGACCTGTGTTTGGCTGGCTATATCTCAGCTTCTGGTTGGTCAATCTCCTTGATTCTTTTTTTAGAACATCAGTCAACACCTCAAGATGAATAATAAAGCATAATAATATTATGCTTTATCTATTCTTTAAATCTTGAACAAGTTAAAATTGCAGTTTGGTTAAATATTTGTAAGATTTTTACATGGCAAAAATGCTGCTTTTGCAAAATTTATCTGCCTATCATAGTTTCGTCAAAATCTGCACTTATGAGTTCAATTTAACAAATTCTTAACATTAGCTTAGTGTTTAATTGAGGCAGGATTGGTTAGCAAGTCAATTTGTTTTGCGTTGTTTTACCTATCGAGCTTCATGGCTTTTCTTGCTTTTATAGGGTGACCTTTCTTACAGCTTTATTAGTTTAATTATCAATAAATTGGTGAACCGATGTGTTCAGGGTGAGAAACTTGATTACTAAATTATTTTAACTCTGCGTCTATGAATTTGGAGATATGGCTAGCTTTTTATTACCAATTAGCTTAGTGTTAGCTTTAACTCCAGCCATTGAGCTTTAGTTTAAAAACATTCAAAGACCAAATAAACAAAGGATACCAAATAAAATGGGAAGCTATATTGTGTTTTCCATTTAATTTTGCTTAATTAGATAATGTATGCTGTATTTTATAAACATTAAAACAATAGCATTGAATTGCATACTGACTTTTTTTAATATTTAAGGTATTATATCATTTATTTTAACTGTAGATCAGTTAATTATTAACTTCAGAGCAAATACAACTTGACTACTAAGTTTATCAAAATCTGAAGTTATAACACATGAGACGTTATTAAATTTTAATAACCAGTTATTTGTCAAAGGTAAAAATGTTTCAATACAGAAGAACCTGAAAAAAGTTTTATGAAAGTAGTTAGCAACTTTGAATAATTGTTTTGTATTTTAAAACTATGTAAAGAGTAGCATTAAATTATGTTTCTGTCATAATGACATTTAAAATCAATAACAAGCAAGATATTTTGTTATACTTCACACTATTGAGCATAACAGCCATTGTCTTATTTCATAAAAAAGCAAGACACACGCGAGCTGAAGTTCCCGAGAACCTCAACAGTTGTTGTTTTATGCACTTGTGTTTTACTACACCCTCTCTTATCTTTGTTTGTTTTTTAATTGCATGTTAATTTAAAATGCTTTAAAAATCACAACACACTCTTTATATGCTCATTTCAAATTGAGTAAAATCCATTTTCTAAGCAAGTTTTTACTTTTATGTGTAGTCTATTATCACTATAATTCTTAATGTTTTATAGTCATTTGCCAACATCGAGAACTGACAATGAGGGGGTGGCGGATGGGGAAGTGGAGGAGAACATTGATTTGGGAGTTAGCGGGTAAGTATTTTGCTAAGCTTTACAAGTTCTATTGTATTACTCGGCCAATGTTTCAAAAACCTGGTTTTTATAACATCTGGTTTGTTTTTAGTAACTTTTGTCAGCTTGAATATCCAGACGACGAAGATGGTGTGCAGGAGACGGAATACAAACCAGTTGTGATCTCACAACCGGTTAAGGATACAAATTGGGATCCAGAAGAATTTTATGACGATGTGTATAACATGCCATGGCACAACTACGGACCCATGCAGCCGAGGCTGTAAGTGTTCAGCTAACCAACTGCGAGTTTTTGTTTATAAACTTTGTTAAAATGTTGCAACAAGTTGTATTTCTAGACAGTTATAGTTTCTAAACTAGATTACCATTAAATCTCTATTTGAACACCATCTCACTGTGTTATTTAACCTTTTCCTTAGCATGGCATTGTATAAGAGGTGGCTTTCAAATAGAGAATGGCACCTAACGATATTACTAGCTGTTTAGAAATTTTAGAAGATAAATTTGCAGGTGAAGTGATTGTCATATGTAATGTAATAACTAGGTAAAAATTTATTCTATAAAGCAATAAGGTGTTTGCTTAGTGCAGGTGGCATGGTTTTTGTGTATTCTTAGCTGAAAGTCTGAAGTTCAAATGTTTCAGAATTAATATTTTTTCGTTATCTGCAGCTTCAAACACACAGATGAACAGCGGTGGTTCTCATCGTATCAAAGAGCAAATTAATACCCTGAGAGTCTAGTGTGATGTGAAAGATCTCCTCGTGCAGTGAAAAAGCACTGAGCATAACAACAACAATTATTTTAAAATACCAGAAGACTGTTGACATGTAAAGGTGTTAGTTTAGGTAGAACTAAAGCTAGGCTAAATATAAAGAGCTCAGACTTTGTTTACCCCCGTCTTATCTTAATCTTCAATATTCGCTTTGAACATACCGATGGGTAGTTCATATTAGAATGAAGATTATAGTAAAAATTACCATAATTTTAATGCATAGGCGCGCTTTTGCTTGAGGTTTTGCTGTTAGTAATAATGTTGTCATACATTAGCTATAAGGCGACCATTAAATTCATTTATACTTGCTCTTTATCCATATAAAAAATCTCAAATTTAGAATCAATCATTTGCTTCAATTAAAATTTATAAAATTTAAATTTCGTTGCAGTGCTCATTCGTCCGACCAATTCGAGGATCCAATTTGAACTCAAACCAGCTTCAAACGACGGTATGGAAATTAAGCAGAAGATATATTTTATTGCGCAAAAGACTTTTGAGTAATAGTTACCAGACTTCTGTTTCTTCTGAGTTTATTTTAACTTCTGCTTATTCAACCGTATATGCTCATTGTTATACGGAGAATTTTGTAAAATACATCACAACGTGCACGCACATCAAAATCTACTTTCATATTCATATTTTAACTGAGTGTGGGTGCACAACATGGCTATTGCTAGATGGTGTGCAAGAAAATCTGTACACAACATAGAAAAAACAGAGATCAGTGGCGAGTTGGATTACATGGGTCACATAAGCCTAATTTTTATCAGACAGGTGTATCCTTTTCAGGAACTCAAATTTATATACATGTAGCTGAGAAAATCAATTTACTGACTGTAATCACAAATTTAAACAACTGCCCTAAATATCCTGACAACGAGGATAGTTGGGGTAGGCGTGAGAATACAAGGACTAGCTACTGCAATGATGTCATTTTTATATCACTACCCACTACTATTTTTTGCATTTTGTAAGGAATTATAACAAAAAATAACAACAACAGTCATGATTAGCTCTATGAAGCATTTAATTTATGCATTTTGTCTGTTAACAGCAACAGTTTTGATGACAAAGGATTTAAAGCTGTGGTCATCTCTTTTGGCGTTCGATTGTTAGAGGCCTAGTGCAGCATCTATTTAAAAATATCAGGCAAATTAATAACTAAGCTGATTGCACTGCTACTTTGGCAGTTTCTTCAGAAACTATCGGTTGAGACAATGTAATCTTTATTCAATAAGCATTTACAACAGAGATGTCTGTTTGAGCAAGTTTCACCCATGTTTTACCTAATCAGAAATAAGATTTATTGTGACCTTTTAGATTTTAAACATCCTTTTCTATAACTTTACGACTTACAAACTTTTGCTTTCTTGATGATAAAGATAAACTTACACCAGGTTTTAGAAGGTTTTATCAGAAAATATCAGTATTTTCCTATCACTTGAAAATTCTTTTGATGTTTGAAGTGCTTTGACTGCCAGAATGTTTCAAAATTAAAACTGACAAAGTTTTTTCATAATTTCTCATAGTTTTCTCAAAACGCTAAAAAAAGTACATGAGAAATGATGTCACTAGTAGTCGTCATTGCTATAATTGACATCAGTTATTATGTTCAAGTTGCAGCGCTACGCATTTTTATTCTGTCCGTTTCCTTGCAGCTTGTCAATGTGAACTGTGCAAATTAATTTTGTAAGTATTTTTGCCTGCAGTCAGTGAGCCTTTTTTGTAAACAACATAATATAGCTTTTTATTTGTAAATTACTTGCAGATTTCCCAAGATTCATTTTAAAACTGTTAATTGAAAAGCATATTTTAAATAATGCAAAAATCAGTCAATTGCATAAACATTCTGATCAAAGGGCCAAAATGCTAACACCCTTAAATCACATAAAATGTTGGCGGGTGACATGCTGCTAGGTAGCTGCATGTTACAAGTTCTGGTATTTGGTTTACTGCATTTGGTTGGTCAGAGTCTTAGTATGCATGAGTTAGCAAAGTTTCCAAAATTTGTTTGCATTGGCCCAAAGACAATGTTACTAATGGGCTATAGCTTGTTGATAGTCTGCGCAGGAAAAATAACACTATTGATGTTACATTCCTTGTTTTTCATAACGATTGGAATATAACCTGGCTCTCATTATTATCCATAAAAGTGTATTTAGATTGTAGGGCATATCTTTCAATATCTATATATATATATTTCTCAAAGTCTGTCGTCGTATGTTGTATTTATGTCGAAATTCCGGCTATAGATCTTGAAATCTCGAATGAAATATTCCGTACCGAGAAGGATTCGATCTCGGACCAAGCCTCATAAGCCTTACGCCTAGCCCACTGGACTATGGAAGTCGAATTGCTAGCCTGCCAATATAAGGCATTACATCAGAGCAAAACCTAACTGATTTACGTTTGAAGCGGGTCAGAGCATAACGTCACGAGAAGCTGTTTGCTCACATTATTAAACTGGCTAATAGCAAAACTCTCACTACTTCTCATTGTTTATAAAACATTTCTCATGTTGTTATAATATGTTAAATACAAATCAATTTACTGTCCAAATACCCTTCTATTACACGAGCAACGCCGGGTGGCACAGCTAGCGATTCATAAAGTTAATGAAAAAGTCTTTGCACATCGAGACAGTACCTTCGTTAGATACGAAAAGCCGAACGCACTGAATGATTGAACAGACCGAACATTTTGGGAGTTGCCCTCTCGTGTGACTATTTCAGAATAACAGTGCGTAACTCAAGCTTCTATAAATAAAGAGCTCAATGAAATCCGTAGAAACATTTTAGAGGCTGTTGTTTATTTTCGCGCCAGTGAAGCACTCTGTGAATAAAAAGATTACATATTCAATCGAAGTATTTTTGCTGTCACTAGTCCAGTTAGTACTTGCCTTACCTCTGACAGATAAAAGGGAAATGCCTAGTAGAAGTAAAAGGTTTTATTTGTTCAGTATTATTGTTAACTATTGGTGAACTAGTAGCTAAATAACTAGCCAAAATTGTTTCTTTTTTCAATTGGAAATGAATATATTTATTTCTATATATAGTAATATTTATTATATAATTATATGAAACATGCAATCAATATTATTTATAGATAATAATTGATTCATAGATTATAGTTGAGGGAGGCCAACTCCCAAAAGGTATTCGGTCTGTTCAGTTATTCAGTGCGTTCAGCTTTTCGTATCTGCCGCAGTATATACCTGTGCAAGCGTTTGTTAAGATCAATGGGTTTCCTGTCGTGCAGCTTGCTAAATATTCTGGTAAGCTTTTTGTGAAATGTTCAGAGCTGGAAGTAAGGCAGAGCCAGCGACAGGAATCACTGCAACACAGGTAATCAGTTTTACATTTTCTTGGTTTACGACTGGTTCCACTTGCATTTCCTGTTTGAGTACAATAACCTTTGGTAGAACTAGAGTATGTTTAGGCTTATCTGAATCTAATATCCCATTGTTTTAAGAAAATCTTCCTACTCACTAAAAATGCTTGATGTTGACTACAGTAAAAGCTGCTGTTCGTACATCTCTCGTTGCTTCTGGAGATGTAACAGTCTCTGAATTTTTTCATATAGTCATGTGACCATGACTTTCTCACTTACAGCTATTGAACCATGTTTGTGAAACCGCATGGTCATTTTCACTTTCTAGTTCATTAGCAAACTAGTTCATTAGCAAACTAGGTCATTAGCAAACTAGGTCATTAGCAAACTAGTTCATTAGCAAACTAGGTCATTAGCAAATTAGGTCATTAGCAAACTAGGTCATTAGCAAACTAGTTCATTAGCAAACTAGGTCATTAGCAAACTAGGTCATTAGCAAACTAGATCATTAGCTAACTAGGTCATTAGCAAACTAGTTCATTAGCAAACTAGGTCATTAGCAAACTAGGTCATTAGCTAACTAGGTCATTAACAAACAAGGTCATTAGCTAACTAGGTCATTAGCAAACTAGGTCATTAGCAAACTGGCTCATTAGCAAACTAGGTCATTAGCAAACTCAAAAGCTTCTAACATTGTTAGTTCATAGGATTGCATCAAAGGTTTTATTGATGCATTTGGCTAACGTAGCTTGCTGCCCAAAATATAATTTTTGTTTCTGTTTACAATGTGGGTCTTTATGGGTGCCAGGGGTGGCTGAGGACTTCCATTGTGTTTTTAGGTACACGGTATGACCCTGAGGCTTCATGAATAGTTGCTTTTTTTGGTTTAGAGAATAACTTGAACAACATTTTAACAGATTTTATCAGAAAGTATGAGAACTTTTATATCATTTGCAAATGTTTTGGAAGTTTGCAGTGCTCAGACCGACAAGATGTTTTAAGATTAAAACCAACAAAACTGGACAAACTTGGCAAATGCTAGCGTTAACTGCTATTGTACATTGTATGTATTTAACTTGGCAAATGCTAGCGTTAACTGCTATTGTATGTATTTAACTTGGCAAATGCTAGAGTTAACTGCTATAGTATGTATTTAACTTGGCAAATGCTAGAGTTAACTGCTATTGTATGTATTTAACTTGGCAAATGCTAGCGTTAACTGCTATTGTATGTATTTAACTTGGCAAATGCTAGCGTTAACTGCTATTGTATGTATTTAACTTGGCAAATGCTAGCGTTAACTGCTATTGTATTTTTTTAATTTGGCAAATTCTAGCGTTAACTGCCATTGTATGTATTTAATTTTACACTTTAATTAATCACATTTTCTTGCATCCTTTTCAATCTGTTGCTCGTGAAAGCATCTAGTAAGTTAGAACAATTACCAACATGTTTTTTCTGTTACAATATCATGTTTTAAGTGTTTTTGCTTGTGTTTTCCAGAGTATGAAAACCAATCTATATATTTAATTGTTCTATATATAAGTAAATTGCTCCAACATGCGAGTAAATTGACATACGAGCTCAGTCCCAGAATTCTTTTAAAGTTTATGCTCAGAACTAAAATACATGTATGCGCTGTAATGACCTCACTTGTTGTGCAGCTGCATATCTCTGCATATATTGATATTGCCTATCATGTTCAAGCTGCAGCATTACACAACTTAAATTTGGCTATCTCTTCGTAACTATAATTTCAAGATTTGCAATATTTTCTTCATTTGAGTATTGTAATCGCGATCGAGTTTTATCGATTCTAATCTTAAAACATCCTGGGAGTAAGATCACCTCATACTTTAAAAGCAATCGCAAGTACTAGAAATTCCAGAACTATCTAATGAAATCTACTAAAACTTTGGGCACATTGATCATTAACATTGCTATCAGCTTTTTTCATAACATTGTCTTAAATAGTATGTCTTTCAAACGAACAAAACTGTGGATGAACAGTACAAGCATTTACAAGCATCTAGGGTTGGGAATATGTTGGCAGGAGCGAGGTGTCAACGGTAGAATAAACAGAGTGATGGGTCATGTATTCTTGACTCATGAATCTTTTGGAGCATATTTGTGCACAACTGAAGCAAAAAGGACTTTTTATTTGGTGCTCTGCTGAGAAAATAATGTAACCTCGTGTAAATTCAACACAGCACAAAAATTTGGCTGCGTATTATTTATTAAGCAATTATTGTGAAAAAATCCAAACGTAAATTTGCATTTATTTGTTTGGAAAAAAGTTATTGCTTACTTTAATTTTCTAAAATCTTTTTAAAATGTTAACTTTGGTGTCTAGGACAAAAATACATGATAGATTTTCAGGTTTCAGAATACAAGCAATGAGGACACAAATCTAAACTTTTTATAGCGCTGGCTCATGTATTTTGCGGTTTTGTCATTCCCTACTGTTTCTATCAGCAAGGTCTCTTGTACAGGCATGCAATTTACTCTCTCATTATTTCAAAACTACAAAATGGAAAAGATGAAAAATGAAACAGCTTTGTAATAAAAACCAAATGTGTGGAGATGCAAGAGATCACAACTCTCAGAGGATCATTAGTGAGGCTGGTGATGAGTCGATAAGTTATGGGTATTTTATTTATGCTCATGTATCCTGTTTATCTCATTCATCTCAACTTTCCTCTTTTACCTACATATTTTGCACGAGCGTTCTACGCAATAATAGTAATAATTCTACAATGACACTTCTAGGCAGTGTATTCCGCATCTTAGTATCACTAAATTAGTGGTTTAGATGACACCCTTAATACCACTTGTTAGCAGGTATTATTAGTACCACTCATGATGTGGTTTATTAGCACCACTCATACAGAGATATTTATCTTGATGATTTATACTAAAATAGCTAGAATGCAGCAAACAAAAAACAGTGTTGTGCCCAATTGTATGGTGCAACGAGTGCACAACTCCCGCTTTTAATTGCTACCACACCACAAGTGATACTAAACTGATACCACCGCTTGAGCGGTTTTAAACAATGCTATAATTTTGTTGCTGCATTCTAGATATTTTATAATAATTCATCAAGATAAATATCTTTGTATGAGTGGTGCTAATAAAACCACATCATGAGTGGTACTAACAATACCTGCTAATAAGTGCTAGTAGTGGTGCCATCTAAATCAATCATTTAGTGATACTAAGATGCTGGATGACCTCATTCTATGCCATAATAATAATTTTACAATAGCAATGAAAAGCAGATGGAAATAAAATGTTTCATATGAACAACAAATTGTTAAAGATGAAAAAGAGAGAACAACTCTCAGCAGTTCATCATCACTGAGGCTGGTACTGATTAGAGCTTAAAATGCTCTAAAACAAAACTTGTGGAGACAAAAGAAATTTCATAAAATATGATATTTCAATGTATTTGAAGCAGCAATGTTTTTTAATTTCGTAGAAATCAAATATGTTACAAATTGCTTTAATTCTCTCAAACAACCTACTAAATACTAGCTAATAAAAGTTGTTCAGGTTCATTCCAAGAGAGCTCCATTATGGAGCTCTGTTGGAATAAACCTAAACGAGGATAAGCAACAGCTAGGCATATGATAGGCCTCATAATGATAGGCATATGATAGGCCCCATATGATAGGCAACAGCTATCGTATGGGCGAGGCTTAATGACCGCCCATATGATAGCCGTTGCCTATCCTGAGGGGTAGGGCAATAGAAATTTCATAAAATATGATATTTCAATGTATTTGAAGCTTCCATTTTTTAATTTCGTAGAAATCAAATATGTTACAAATTGTTTTAATTCTCTCAAACAACCTATTAAATACTAGCTAATAAAAGGTGTTCAGGATCATCCCAGCAGAGCTAGATCATTAAGCTCTGCCCATATGATACATGTAGCTGTTGCCTTTTCTTGGGAGGCTGTATATCATGGGTGTGAACAAGCTTTCAACTGCTAGGTAATAAATTAATAATAACAGTTATCTATTGACCAATCAATGTGAATAGAGTAGTACTTAGGCTATAACTTAATAATCATTGCCAAGCACTTCAAGTCAAGAACAGTATGGTATTATACAGCCACTGAATCATTGTACCCTACAATGCGTGTGTGTTGGAATTTCCATGATCTATTCGGCTGGCTAGCCGTCGTTGTGCACGCAAGTGGAAACCCATTTATACGGTTATAAAGCTGTAAAGGCATAACGATCAATTCATCATATAAAGCAGTTTCATTTTAGTTCTACTCGTAAGTAAAGAGCTAAATTTGCATATTTCATACTTTATATGACATTAATTTAATATTATTAAAAACTATCATAAAAATATGGATTTGTTGAAAAGTTTTTATAAACTATATAATATCAATTTTATTAAGTGACACTTTTTAGAGAGGTTCCGGATACTCATTAGTCGGAAATTGCAATTGTTGAGTGCCTTGAAGCTTTCGTTGAATGATAGGTAAACCACAAATAATAAATAACTACTGGAGTTAAAAAGGGATTGAGTGACACTGTCTGAAAGGATGACTAAAAATTACTTTCATGAACTTGAGGGTTACTGAGCTTAAAATTCTTGTGGTCTAGTGCTGCAACCACAGTGGCTTAATGACACTGAACCAAATCTTTTGCTTAGCTTGAAAGCATTAATCATGCGTTGACCAAAACTTCCGCAACAAAACTTAAAAGCTTATTAGTAAATCTGATTTAGCGGTGTGGGTGATTCATATTGGCTCAGTTTACATTTCGACTCAGATCGCTAATTAACATTAAACGGCTATTAATAAAAATAAAGCATTTATTTTCTATGATCTGTTGATGACAATTTATTTTGATTTTTTATTTATTCCTGAAAACTAACCTGACTGTGATGCAACTTCTAAATGAGTGACTTCATAAGCCGTTAAGGTTATAGTGGTTAGACTAGCATTATGTCGGGTTCATCATATCAAAAGACATTAATAGGGCAATAATGACATGCACATGACTCAGTCATCACACAGTAAAACCTTTAATTTGACATAATAAATTATGACGGACCTTATAGTCTTCTTCTACAATTTTTGATAGAATTTAGAAACTATTGACTGGTCTCGTGGACGTGAGTTGCCTAAAGAATTGGTGATTTGCCACAGACTTGCTTTTGTTGACAATAAGTATTTGTTTGCAAAACATATTTTGCTCTCGATAATTAGTGTTTATTTTTCTAAACTAAAAATACTTCTGAAGTAGCAAGCAAAGGTTTTCTAGACCAAACAAGGTATAGAGCATTAGATTGATTCCATGCATGCAGAGACATAAAACACTATCCTATGATCTTTCATGGTTCTACAACTTATATCGTAATAGCTTTAGCTAGCGGATTTCTATCCTTTTAATGAACCAATGGGATCTGAACTAACAAAATGGCTGCACTTGCATTTATTGCCTTGTATCAAAAAACCTGTGAACTTTTTTCTTTTTACTTTTTTCATGATTCTACTTTTAGACTTTGAAGCGAAGATGGCAAGAAGAAGAGCTGAGCGTCCAAAGGTAGGACAACAATAAGCTTACTATAAAAACTATATGCGTATATTTTATGCTAATGAAGTGATCTGATTTGAATTCACAGACTTTGTTGCCAATGTGTTATGACCTGGTGATAATTGCCAAAAAAGATTTTTTGGCATTGTTGTTGAATCTGTGTTATCTTAATGAACAAGGAATAACAACAATAAAAAAAACAATATATATACCATAATTTAGGGATTCTTTGTTATTCAATCACATCAACATTAATGAGAAAGATGAATAGATTTAAAGAACGTGGCAAACAATTGCCAAGGATTAGTCAAGAAGATACATAGGTTTCGTACTTAAAATAATTTAAATAGGGTTAAATCATTTGTGGCTTTGTTAATTGTGTACCAATTAACTATTATATACCAATAATTAACAGGTATTAGTTAATGGTACCAAGTTTTATAGGAGGTCTTATTCAGAGACTATAGTTTATAGCAACAGCTACTAAGGTGTTTATTTATGGTACAAAGTAAAGTAAGGTCCACTCGTACCAATATTAAGAACCTTGATTTTCACCGCCACTAACATATTTTTTTGAGCTTTTCCAAATTTTCTTATTCAGGATATACTTAATTTTGCTTGTACAATAATTGGGCTATACATATTTAGAAATACCTTAGAACTGTTTTTTTAAATAGAATATAAAATAAAGAATATTTTTTTATTACAAGTACTCATGAAGGTCCCAAAGTAGTCTGTTTACAGGCAATTATAAATTTATTTTTATTAGGTTTCTTAGATAATGGAAGTAAGGAATGATGAGCCAAATTCCTATTTAGCGACCTTAAAAAAGCATGTTAGATAGAGTGAATGACGCTGCTAGCAATAAAACAACGAGCTAAAAACTGCTGAATATCATTTTAGCAAGTTCATACAATTTTAGGTAAATATTTGAGCAGCAAGAGATGAGCTGTGCTACCAGAGAAGTAATTTTTGTGCTAGTAATTTTCACAAGAACTGTGTGCAATTTACAATCGCTCCTAACTGTTGGAGCAAACATGTTAAAGAGAAGCGCTCATTTACTGATAACTCGGCATGTGTTTTAGAGGGTAACTGAAGATGAACTAAGACAGCAAGAAGATTTACGATTTGCCTTTATTTGGAAATGCTACCCTTATGCCGAAAGATCTGTTGCTTTTGTGGAGGTAACTGGCTCACTCACAATACAAACTCTTCCTTTGGTCACAGCAGTTTATTGTATGCATTTTGTAGCTGTTAAATATGTCTGTCCACATTCAATAGTGATGAAATTTTTTGGGTTTTAGTTTTGAAACATGTTAGCAATTAGACCACCTCAAACATCATGAATTGTTTAAAAATGATAGAATAATGCTTATTATAACATACTTTATACATTATATTATAACACATAATATAATAATATATATTTCTGATAAAATCAAATGAAAATTTGGGACAGTAAATCTTTGTATGTACCTACACTGCTGATGGCTGGTGTGTAGCTGTAACTCATATTTGTAGTAAAGATATTTTACAATGTTGTACTTATATGTTACTACAGTTGGAAGAATTTGAAGCAAAGTCTTTGAGTCAGTTGCAGATTTTTCTTATTTCCACTAAAACAAGCAAATAATTGGCTATCACAAATAATTTACCTTTCCATATACATAAAATTAAGGCCAGTACTGTCTTAGTTATGCGTGTAGCTAGCTGCTATTATTACGGTTATCGAAACTTGAGAAGTAATAGTTTAGCTATATGACTAGCATAGTTACATAGTTAGACTATGCAACTATGCTAGTCACTTAGCTAAACTATCCAACTAATAACATAGTTGCAGTTTCTGTTTTTCATAGTTTCGATTTATCTCTGATAAAACTCTTGATTTTAAGAGGGAGAGAGGGAGGGAGAGTGGGAGAGGGGGAGAGAGAAAGGGAGAGAAACGAGGAGAGGAGGTGAGAGAAAAGAAGAAGAGAGGCCAAAGGCGAGAGGCCGATAAGGCAAGAGGGTGAGAAGAGAGGGCTAAAGGGCGAGAGAGCAAAATGGCAAAAGCGGGGAGGGCGAGGGAGGAGAGGGCGAAGAGGGGCAGAGGGGGAGAGGGAAAAAAGGGGAAATGAGAAAAGAGGAGGAGGGGAGGAAGAGAGAGGAGAGGAAGAGAGGAGGAAAGAGGAACAGAGAAAGTGATATTTGCCATGTTTTATATTATTTGGCTTATGAGCGACTAGTCAAAATTAGTTTACAGAGGAACAATCATAAATACTTTGGGGTTGTTCACAATGCTAAGCATTTAACACATTGATTAGCTATCAAATTAGTTGAAAAAAGCTGAAGGGTTTTCAATTACCAATTTACTCAACGCATCATTTTATTTTGAAACTGCAAAAAATTATTTTGCTGCAAAACCCATAGTCTAGAAACTTTATTTTGGTCATTAGCATATATAAGGTTACTAGTCACCATGTACTAAATAGTCAAAATGCACCAGCCAACCAATAACATCGGTAGGCTTATAAATATTTGCTACTTCGCTCACTTGGGCGATGACTACCTACTTTGTACCTCCAACAATGGAAATATATACTACTTTTATTATCAAGCTTTTAGCACAAAAGTTCACCACCATCTTTATACATTCTGTAAGTATACAGCCTAGTATTTTTTGCTACCATTTCATTATTTAGTTAGCTATAATGGCAGCATCTATCGATTTATGTACAACATAAAAATTTCTCCAACTATCACATGACATTACCATTGCAGTCTAGTGTGCGATGAGAGACCGCCCGGTATGTCAAGGAAAGTTGTCAATGGACGGTCTTTCTCTAAACTTTTTTCCTAAAACTTTCTGCTCAACTTTCCTGGCATGAGGCACAAAGAATAGTTGTTAGCACAATTATATCTATTTCTCATGTTTCCGTTTTGGACTACAAAGCTAAACATGATACATGGTAATCTTTTACTCTAACCTTTACCTACAAACAGACTTTGCCGTTGTCGTAAAAGCTAATCAGCGATCCTTTACTTACTGGGTTAGACATTCTAAGCTGAGATAGGGCTGTGTTTACACATATGAGGTTAACAGCATATTTACATTGCTTATCAAGCAAACCAGCAATATTGATAGCAACACGCTCTTTGCGACCAGACTGATATGTACTGAGCAGCTAGACTGCATTAGTAAGATCCTTATTTTTGTAATATTGTACTACTACTTAGGCAGTTAACATAGTGGAGGCAATAAAATTATTAAAATAACAACATAAACATTTTTGATATTCCTGATGCAACCAAAAAGAGATTTTAGATGTATACAAACTTTTGTCATTGATGCCATATCTTTGCTAGGAGTCTCTCAACAAAAAAGTATATTTAACTAGCATCAACCATGTATTTAAATTCTCACCTATTATATTCTGCATATAAGCATGCTCAAGACCTTGTTAGCCTAGCATCAGTGTATGATCAGTTTCAACCAGTGTACATATAGCCAGCAAGGTTAATTGGGAATCTAATATTACAGAACCTTTGATAATTGATTGGATCTCCATGAAGTCTAAAGACAACAGATTTAGATGCTGATCTAAAACTAAAACAAAGCAAAAATGGTTCTTGTAACATTGCTGAATCTTCCTTGAATAATGATTATGTGCTAAAAGCTTACAGACTTGAGTTTTCAGCAAATAATATTCAAAAGGTTCAAAGTGAGTTGTTTCTCTGTTGTCTAGTCAACAAAAATCACATAAAAAGTATTTCTTTAATTCATTGTTTTTGCAGGAAAACTCACACAATCAAAATGTGTTTTTGCCTAACAAACGCATTGGTGTTAAGTCAAAAATAAGCTGATAATATGTCCATTTCCAATAAACACCACCACTGTTTACTTTCTATACCATCAGTAAACGACAGTTTAAAATGTACTTGAAATGAGTAAATAAAACTTTCATTTTACTGGTAGTTTTAAAGCACTAATACACTAAAGTGTCAACTAGCATTACAATACTTTTAGCGCTTGCTGTGCTTGCCATTATGTATCTTATGACTGTAAGGAGTGAGCTTAAGTCAAAACTCTTTCAGTTTGTATTTATTAAATTTTACAGGATGAATATGAAATAGACCACGAGTCTCAACCAGCTCCAGTTGAATACTATTCAGACCAGCCCCATGATGATCAGCCCTGTGAATATGGAGATCAGGACATGGAAGATGCTACAGTGATGGAACAGACCGAAGAAGAAGAAATTGAAGAAGAGCACGAAGAACATGACATCGAGGTTTACATACCAGAAGATATAGATGAAGAGCAACAAGAGACCTTCATAACTGACACGGAGAATGAGGTAGTTCTTGTCATACAAATGGCCATTACAAAATTTATTTGCAAAATAAAACACTGAACAAGAGTGAAACATACTTTAAAAGGTTTTACTTCAAGCTAACTTGCCTTGATGTGCCTGACTGTGATTTTGGTTTAGTTTGGCAATCACTTCTTCTTAATCACTTGCCCTTCACTATTGGAAGACACTTTTTTAGAATTGCTACTAAAATTTGGGTACGAAAGTATGAGTGTAAAAGAGTTGGGCAAAATTTGTAAAAAGTGCTGGTATGTTGGCGAATCATTGATACCGCAATCACACCATAGTCTAATAGATTTTATCAGAAATTATGATTATTTAGCCTTTAATTTAAAACTTGTGAATTTTTTATACAGAATTTGAATGCCAGATTGCTTCAAGATGAAAATCGATAAAATTTACTTGCGGGTAAAACATTCAGAAAATAGTGACCATAATTTCCTAAAAATAGTTTCAGTAGACATAATTCTTGATTATAAACAAAAAATCTAGTTTCATTGGCGTTTTTTTCTCCTATGTTGACATAGGGTTAAAAAAATTAAAGCAATGAAATTAATTCTTGCCAACCTATTTTGAAATCACATGAAACATGGGCTTTGTATTCAAAGCAATATTGGGAGCTTTCTTTCAATAATCATGAGTAGACAAGAGGGACAGACGAGAAATGTAATTACTGACCTCGTTTCTGATCATGTATTTTAGCTGTGGTCAAGTTTTTTTGATTTTATCTAGAAACATCTTGGATGCCAGTTTACAGAAACAAAAATTCAAAAGATAAATTTTTTTTTTTAATTTCTGACAAAGTGTACTGAAAAATTTTGAGATTCTGCTACAAATGACTAGTGACCAATCCCTTAAGTCTGAAGTTTTCATGAGCAATTAATGTTTGTAGGCAACATTAAACAAATACTTTCTTTCTAACAGCAAGCATACTAAACACTAAAAATGACTGTCACAGAGTTTGCTATTTGGTCCAATCTTTTACCAATAGACTAATTTCTGTGTCCGGCGTTTGCCATTTATAGGATGCACAGATGACTTCTCACGAATAACTCTTAGTGAGATGATATTTTTAATCTTGAACAAGGGTTTATCTAATACCCAAATCAGCTGAAAATACATTTTGCTATACACACATTTTCAAAATATATTTAAGACATTTGAAGGCGTCTTGAAGCATTAGAGCAATGAAATCAAGGTGTGCGTATTTATTTAATGAGACATCTATTAACTTTAGTCTTTAGTATTACCTTTAGTTTTTAAAGTATTGTATGACAGTGTATGTCATATTTTGTATGTATTTATTAGGGAAAACACTTAGAATGGATAAGTTATGACTAAAAGGAAAATACCATAATATATCATTCATCTACTTTAGCAACTTTGTGTACCATTACATTTGAGTTGTGGTTGATACTAAATCGAAAGGAGACAATGATGCGACAAGCAACAATGTCATGAATTTAAATTTATTGGCTTCAAAAGATATATAAACATGGGAATATTGTAAGTGGGAGTTTTTGTCGAGTTAGGTCAATCATATCTGAGCTCTTTTACCTCAAAATCACAGATTATTACTCAACATTGCTTTGTGGTCCTAAACAGCCACTCTGTAGTGGGTTTTTACTTTGCCACAAGTGAAAGTTAAAGCAAATTTTGTCTATAAGTAGTATTATTGAAAATAATGTGTTAAAATTAAGTCATCTAAGTATATTTTTACTTGCACTTTTAAACAGAAAAGTTTGTAGCCGAAAGCGTTATAGTTCTAACTGCTACTAAAAATAGGAAAACATTTCTGACAGAAAGAGTATATATTTATTAATACTAGCAAAGGATCATGACAGATAAATTAGAATACTTGATGATTTAACTTTTTTTTTAGGCCTTTAATCAGAAGTTGGCTTTTCGCTTATCTTTCAGGGATAACTAAATTAAGCCAGTGGTGATCTTTAACAAAAGTGCAATATTTTAAGGTATAGTTGGTTGCAAGTACAGTTAATTCTATCAGAATTGAGATTATATGATGCGTAAGTCTTTAATTTGACACTAATAATAACTTGTATATTCTTTTAGGAAAACCCTTTGCTAGAAATTCAAAGCAGAGAGGCAACACTTCCGTCGGCAGCACCTAGTAAGTGTTGTTAGTAGCCAAAGTACTGAAAAACTTTTATAAATAAATGACAACTTTTAATTTTAGTTTGTCTTTGAAAAAGAGCAAGTATCATATCTTTTCTCAAAACAAAAAATTAATTAAGCATTCTTTTGTGCTTAGATAAATTTATCATTGTGTTAATCAGCCATCTTTTTGCAGCTCCCCGCCTTGAGCTGCAGTTAAAGGCACCACTTCCTCAACAGGTATGAACCTATGCATAACAATCTTCAAATGATGTTTGTGATAAAAGACCTGCTTCTAATAAAAATCTAAGTGAATCTTTTTAAATATGTCAAAAGAACCACCTGGCAAATATTGAATTATAGGCATCACGTTTATATAGGTTACGAGCTTCGACCTACTTTGTTTATTATTTTTGTGAAATGTTTTACACTGCTGCTAAATATTTGTAAAAACGAGTTTTGTGGCAAAACCAATGACAAAATATTAGCAATATGAATCAGATATTTTACAAACTAGTACTTGCTGCTTTTAAAAAGCTGCCAAGCTATGTAACATACTATAGTAATGGAAAAAAGAAAAGCAGAAAACTCCAAATAAGTCATCCAAACTTATACAATGGACTTCCTCTACCGTGACGTTAATCTGGCCTCCTTTTAGACATACAAAGATTTTCCATCATCTCAGTTAGGTCAAACTCATTTTCATAACTTAAGATCAAACATGGCGACTAAAACATGGAGACCAGCAGAACCAGTTACACATGTCATATAATGGCTATGAACGTGTATAGTTTATGCATTCAAACATATCTTGAAAGTTTATTGTTGAAACTTTACCCTGTTTGCTATTTGTGCTGCCGCGTGCTAATGAAGTTTAGCTTTTACGCTCACTACTAGGTTGATATTGACTACATAGACTACGCTTCCACGACATGCATGATGCGCATGTTTGAGCCGACCCACAAGTTATCCGCATCATCAAAATGGCAAAAGTCCACAAGCTAAGCGAGTTTTGTTTCCCGAGTGATAGGCATTAAAATATTGCTCATGCTGTTCCATTCTAAACACGTTCACGCTTCAGTCGTTTTTATCAATGTGCCTATGTTTCAAACGAATGCTGCTAAGCTAATCTTGACAAAACTATACAGCTATTTACTCTGCTTCTATGATGCGCTTAAACCAAAAATTTTAGCCAAACTGCAAGTTAACAGCATCATGGAAATAGCATAAATTTGTAGTTTTGCACTAGCAAAACTTTATCGAATCCTTCATGCTGGCAATAATGATAGATTTGGACGGCCCTTGCAAATCATACGCATTGAATTATTGCGGCTATTCCATTTTAAACATTTTCAGGCTTCAGTTGTTTTTATTTTGACTTCAGCAGTCTCAATGCTCAAATGTTCTAAATGAGTGCCGCTAAGCTTAGAGTGACAAGACAGCATAGCTATTTATAGAGTCATTAATTAGGTTAATACATGACCTATGGAGTCAAGTGCTGGCTAAATGCCCATCAGCAGGTGTTAATTGAAACGCTTGATTGCAAAGTAACTGAACTTGCGCAGAGCGTCAAATGTGAATCATGCAAATTATGCTAGTCATGGAAACAATGATTTATTGGGTCAATAATTAGCTAAATTTGGGCATTAAATGCGCATCGTGCGAATTTTCATTAAAGCACTCAATTTCACAGTAACTCAATTTGCGTACAACTGCAAATGCATTTAATACAGATCTTGGAAACATAGTGATTATTGCTTGACATTTTTAGTTTAAAAATATAGTAGCCTAAGCCGTAATTATTACCTATCATTCATTCTCATTAATTATATTAATATTACTTCATTATATTTGTAATAATTTTCCTATATTTACACAAAAAACTAAAAGAAATATAAATACCGGTACTATTTCGAAATGCAATTAATGTCTCTTGCCAGTAATAATAATAGTTTGAAAATTCTTCAAATTGGACTACTAAAACAGTTTAAAATAGGATCACTGATATTTGGATAAATTTTTAATATATAAAAATAATTTGCTTGATTTTTCTTCCTAAATGATGCCCAACAGACACATTTTATACAACTAGAAAAGGAGACTCAAAAAGGTAGGAAATTAATTCTGTAAAAGCTCATTTTTTAAAGTAAATGCATTTCTTTTAATTTTTTTGAATAACAATAAATTGAAATGAATCTGCTGTTTAGTTTAAGTTTGTATGCTTCAAAAGACATTTTTCAACAATATATAACTTTTTATTTTAAGCTTACTGTATCTTATCACAAATTCTGCTTATCGATCAAACAAATTTACATATAATCGTTTAGCTTTGAAGCCAATTTATCTTAAAAAATGATGACAACAACGCCCAGAAAACGTTCGTTCAAAGCAAATAAACATTCATTGGTAAATACATGTAGATAATATGAGTTATAAAATTTTAGGTAGTGCATGGGGTGATGCCAGAGATTCTTGAGGCCATTACAAACCATTCAACTCGAAAGGGAATAAACACAAGGTGAGTATCATAACCTGCAAAGACTTGTCTGTAACACTCGGGTGGTATGCCAGTAATTGGAGTATTGTGTTGTTTTAAGTGTATTAGAATTTAACCATTCTCTATTTTTGCGGTTCCTAGCTAGCGGCAAGAGTATTTGTAATGTATGGCGTTTTCGAGTTTAATTTTATCGTTAGATGACAATATTAATAAATCCTATACTATGGAAGTGCATGTGTGTGTTATGAATTTCTACATATCTTGGCCAATTTCACCCCAAATTTTACATGTATATGCTACATGCTTTTTGCTATGCTTTTAAAATGTTTGATTTTAAAACTGCATGCGGTTTTTGCGAACTAGATTGAAAATTTACCTGCGAGGGATTGAGAATGTCAGACTTTTCTGGCATCCCCAGGCTTAAGGTCCAAACACACTAAGCAATTTTATTGCAAGCGTCATGAGGAGGGCGGAGATATTGCTGGCGTGTACATAAACACACAGGAGCGATTCGCTAGCAAACGATATAATGGGCACGCCCACAAACTGCCAATAAAATTCCGTATCATTAGTTTCTTTGGAGTTGTTAATAAATTTAGGTTATTCAATATGGCGCCGTCTAAACTACAACGTAAACAGCTTACGCATTTGTTATTAAACCTATCTCACTTTCACGGATTGTACATTGCCTACCATACAAGAAGACATAAGAAAAACGATTATTGTATTTTGAACTGTAATATTTTTACGATTTTTATACATATTTTATTTTGTAGTGGATTTTTATATTTAATATATTAAATATTTACCGTTCTCAAGATGGTCAACCTGCGCAACAATTGACTACAAATGTTGGTTTTCAACTCAGATTTTTGTAATTTTGTTTGTTGTGGTGTACAGGACTGGGAGTGTTATTATTAAATTTATGAACATTCAGTGTTTGTTCTG
The DNA here is from genome assembly GCF_963576615.1 of Watersipora subatra. Lineage (NCBI taxonomy): Eukaryota > Metazoa > Bryozoa > Gymnolaemata > Cheilostomatida > Watersiporidae > Watersipora > Watersipora subatra. Next base: position 14,899,405 of record NC_088712.1, read on the forward strand.
AAGATGTTTCAATCGTAACAAAATAGCAAATTGTCGCTGCTTTACGTTGGTGAACAGCGATAAGGAATAATTACCCGCCATAGGATTGCATTCTGGTAAAAGCCAACCAATCGAAATGCATCTCGCTAGCGATAAAGTTGTGTAAAGAAAGTCCAGCGTTATTGCTCTGCATGAGCACGCTGAGTGAATTCTAGCACAGATTAGTGCCACATAGCGTGATATCGCTCTAAATATCGCTTAGTGTGTTTATACCTTCACAAATAGCCCAGATTTTTCTTGGAAGACAGCCGTTTAGTACAGTTAATGGAGAGTCAGTCTACTAATTTGAATATCATGAGTGTGAGTCTCTCACAAAGCAATATTTTATGAAGCATTTTAATTAGTGCCTATATTCTTCCCTCAGGTTGTAGGTTTCATGCAAGATTACAAAAAACATCGAGTTTTATAAGATTAAGTAGTTAACAACCTTCTGACTTTCTATATCAGTCTTCATTGTATTAAGAGAGCTAATTGCCAAAGACTGCCTTATCAATGGCTACTTCAACTCGCAAAAGCATGCCCACTCCAAGTAACTTTGGGCTCAAATGGCATTCTTGATACATTTGATTTCCATACAAATTCGTCGCGATCTATCTGACTAGAAACAAAAAAATATGCAATAAAACAGTATTGCATACGTTTTATTATTTTAGTATTTTTTATATATTTTGCCTCCATTAAATGTGTTCATGTGCCACTGCCGTTAAAAATTGGTGTGAAATTTTACACTCCTGCTATGGGTTGGCTCACTGAACAGGGGTAATGCTAGGCTTACAGTTAATAAATATATGCACAAACGCACGCGCGCGCCCAACTATGCTATACTTCAATGTACACTTAATCCACTTAGGATACACCAACCTGAAAGTGGGGATGATCAGGAAGATGAGGAAGACCTGGTGCTTCCAGAACAAGCACAAGGAGGTTTGACAACTCCACCTTCCTTTACATCAACATCGATGTAAGTAAAACATCAGTTTCTTATAGAGCCAACTTACTACCTTTATTTGAACACCACTTCCATTTAACTGTCACTATTTGATGTTTTGATAGCCATGAGTCAACAATAGCAAGTAATAAATAGAAAGTAAAAAATTTAAAATTAAAGAAAAGTAATCTAGCCAGTATTAGTGAAAAAAACTTTACTAATACAGGCTCGATTACATCAATAAGACATAATTTGTTTGTTGTTTCTGATCAAACCAAATCCGTTTGTTTTTAAACTTCAGGTATAGATTTTTTCATTAAAACTGATTGAATCACCATTTAAATATTTTGTAGCTTTATCAGGCTAATAGTAGCTCTTTCAAGGCGAATTTCATACTTTGACGTATGTAGATTTTACGAAAGCTTGATTTAGGTTTGCCAAACAGAAGATGCAGTGTAATTACGCTTAGCTAATAATAAAAACAATATTGAACTCTAAACTTCATAATTCCAGAAGCCATTTTTGTGAAAACATTTCTATAATACACCTTTTGTTTATTACTGTAAAAAGGTTGAAAATCAATTTTATGAGAATCTGCAATTTTTTTATTGCAAAACTTGTTAATTTTCGTATAAATTCATAAATATTTAGTAAAATTCTATTTTGATCCACTCAAAAGGTCTGTCAACTAGCTACAACTTCAGGTGCCCTCCACGACTTTAGGGCATAGATTAGTTTCTGTGTACTAACAACTGACAATTAAATTGCGCATCCAAATCGCCTGGCCATCCATTACATTTTTATCTTTTCAGAAAACCACTGAACCTCTTATCAAACACCAACACCTCAGTAAATTACATTATCAAACACTGTTATGCAAAAAGAATTTGTTACTTTTATAACTCATAATTTTACTTTACTGCTTTGAGTTTATATTCATCTCATAGTCTAATTTGTTTTGAAGAGTGTTGAGCAGTGATGATAAAGATTGTATTTGTCTACGGTATATATTCTTAAGTGTAATATTTATGTAATAATTATTTAGTACGATTCTAGTTTAATCAGGTCAAAAGGTCTGCCAACTAATTACTACTTCAGGTGCCCTCCACGGCTTTAGTGCATGGATTAGGCTCTGTGTGCTAACAACTGGTGGTTAAATTGCACATTCAAACTGCCTGGCTAATCATTACATTCCTACCGCTTTAGAAAACCACTGAACCTTATATCAGACACCAACACCTTAGTAATTGACATTATAAAGCATCATCAGCAAAAATAACTTTTTTTATAACTCGTAATTTTATTTCACTACTTTGAGTTTATATTCATCTCACAATCTAAATTGTTTTGACCAGTGCTGACCAGTGATGATAAAGATTGTATTTGTCTACAGTATACATTGCACTACAGTTTTGATAAAAACTTAAGGGTTAGCAAGTACCTACAAAGTTAAGTATGACACGTAATATGCTACTTATTGTATCTATATGTATGTATGCAAATGCAATGAATTGTAATTATTTTCAAACTGCTGCAGTTTTAAATAAACCAACAAACTGTTAAGCAAATGGCGCATTGGCAATACATAAAACTATGGCTACGATAAACTGGCAAGTGTACTAAGTGGCTGAAATGAATATTTTGTTTTAAAGAAGACAGTACTCACTACAAACCCAAAGTTACATATGTGTTTTCCTTTTTAATATTCTGTGTTTCTGAACGCGAACTACCCATTCTACATTAAAATTTTTGAGCAATGTATGAAAAGGCTGTTAAAAGCAGTAAAAGAATTTTCCTAATCTCATCTCGAATAGTCGCAGTTAAACCGCAACTATTTATCTTTTCAACGTTTGAAATCAGAATATAATATGGCTGAAAAGATTAATAAACTTATTGTATTTTGTTATAAGCCGGGAAAAAGAATTTACCAAAGCCTTTTTGAACACCCTTGAGTTTAAGTAATATATGAAGTAGTTTTTGAAAATGTTACTAAATATGAACTTACACACAATTTTAGCAAATTTTCTAAGAAAGTATGGCTACTTTTTCATCCATTTGTAATTGTTTCTGATGCTTGAGTTGATAGCAATGCCAAAATGTACCAAGTTTTGAATCGATGTACCTTGATGACAAGTAAAACAAGAAGAAACATTTAGGCGTAATGATGTCACTATTTGTTATAGCCGCGGTAGTTAATATCGATTACTGCATTCAAGTTGAATTTTGAGTTGAGGTTGATCTTCGAGTTATGGATGATCAATCTACTGACTAATTATTCCAACATAAGCTAAGATGCTCGTCAGCTGCCAAAATCTTAAAAATTGAATACAGCATTTGAAAATACGTTATAATTATATTAAGAACTGGTGGCAGGAGTTACCTTGAGATGTGAATTCTTGTCCTCAAGTTGATAGGATGAATAACCTCGATCTGTCCTTAGAATATATTTAAACTTATCTATGTTTAGTGTCTCAGCAAAATATCACAAGACCCAATTGAATAACTTCTGAGCTATGATGGATTCTTACTGCAGAGCACTGCCTGCTTATAAACAAAAACAACCATTCTAGAATATTCCGGAATGGAAAATCCCCATTGATAGCGCAATCATGAGAAATGATGAGTCATGCGGCGGTCACGTACAGAGCTTATTCAAATAAACTACCACGTATAGTCACAGCTCATCATGCTATATGTCCATAAACAGGACAAACTGCTGGAAAAATAAACAAAATTACTAAAAATAAAAAGTAAAATAAAACTACATATACATATGTGTGTACCAAATATGTCTGCATAGTGGTAGGCTTTGAGTTATTGTCTATCCACCCTTTTGAGCAAAGCCTATTTAGCACAATATATTATGAATACCATTTCCTTTGTGGCTTTCCGCAACACTTGTTATACCTTGGCGCTCTGTATCATAGCCTATTAGCTATGACTTGTTTGTAAAGATCTCAGGTTAATAGGGGAAAATAACAGAACAACATATATCTCTATGATACATTTACCGATAAGCCTGAAACTTGTGACCTAAATCACTCAAAAGGGTGAACTATTGAAGTTGTATAAAAGTCAATAAAATTTGATCTTAGTAGTAAGGAAATTGTTACACACTAAGCAGACACTCATACTTCGAAACAATGCATATTGAAATATAACAAAACAACACATATTCCTATTTTCAAGCTAATAATTTTATTGCCGCTGTAATGAAATTCCTATTAAAGCCAAAATCAATGCAGTAGGGTGGTAGCTCTACTGCCCTGTTTGGGAATGTTTTGAAAAAATAAAAAGCATATGATGGACAAACCCCTCGGTGCCTTGTAGGTATTGCATTAAATTGTTTTAATGGTAGAATTGCTTTTAATATTTCCATGGTCTGCATTCATCAATTTCCTTGTAGTTGTGTGAAGACAATGATGTGCTTCGAATTGTGGAAAAACCATAGGGTGCAGCTTTAAATCGTCCAATTTTTAAATTGTTCCAATCCTTCAATTCTTTCAATCCAAACTTCCAACCCATTCGAAGTATAGAAACACAGTTAACACCTGGAAACTCTTAAGATGCCTAGTACAAGCGATCAAAGAATATCATGATGTTCGGGACATGCCTGCGGCCTTAGTTAAGATGTGTGTGCACTTTCATGATCAAAAGGTCATGTCATGTGTCAAATGTTTCAAGTTGACTCAACTGATAGAAGTCTGTAGAAATAGTTTTGTAGAAACAAGTATTTCAGAGAAATTTTTATAGATATACAAGTTGTATGCATTAAACTGAGGCATATCTACTATATATATCAAAAGCATATATTATATATAATATATATGTATATAACATTTTTATAGAATAAAAACTGACTGCCTATATCCTGCAGTAACATAGCTGCAACCTTAGGTATGACAGGTATTATGAGTGATTAGCCTATTTCTTTCTTCCCGTTGCCTGAGATCACTCAAATATTTAAAAAAATCGTTTGAAATAATTTTGTGCTGTGTTGTACAAATTTGCATTGTGTTATTATTTTAACTTAGGCCAATTCACACAATTCACATTTAATTGATAATGTACCGCAAGTTCCTTCAACATCTTTATCAGTTATCAGCGTAAGCATGTTTATTCTGCATGAGAAAATATAATCACACTAAAGATTCTCTGATTGATTGTAATAATCAAAGGCTTGTTTAAATCTTAAACAAGTTAAAACTGCAGTTTGGTTAAATATTTGTAAGATTTTTACATGGCAAAAATGCTGCTTTTGCAAAATCTTTCTGCCTATCATAGTTTCATCAAAATCTGCACTTATGAGTTCAATTTAACAAATTCTTAACATTAGCTTAGTGCTTAATTGAGGCAGGATTGGTTAGCAAGTCAATTTGTTTTGCTTTGCTTTACCTATTGAGCTTCATGGCTTTTCTTGCTTTTATAGTGTGACCTAGCCTGTCTTGACAAGCTGTTTTGTTTGCGTAGTTGTCCCCCCGTCGAGCGGCGAGCAACAACAGCTTGTCACAAGACGTACTGCACCTGATGCATCAGCTGCACTTATAGGGAGTTGTTCTCTTCCGTCTACGCGGCTTGGCCGCGATGTTATGTCGGTCGCTCAATTGGTAATCATAACGGATTTCACGCAAAAATTTATGTAGAAAAAAACAAGATTACAACATTTAACCAAAAACCAGTTTTTGTGATAAACTTTAGTAGAACTTAAGAATAAAATAAACTTAAAATAAAATCCATTAGAACAAATAAAACTGGCTGATACAAAAATAGAAATAAAACTGACTGAGCGCACAAATAACGACATTTTTAGTCGCTGTTGTTACCTAAGTTCTCAAGTTCTACTAAAGTTTACCGCAGAGACTGATCGCTGGTTAAACGTTATAATCTTATTTTTTCTACATAAATTTTTTGCGCAAGATTCGTTATGATTACCAATGGAGCGACCGACATAACATCGCAACCAAGCCGCGTAGACGGAAGAGAATAACTCCCTATAACTGCAGCTGATGCATCAGGTGCAGTACGTCTTGTGACAAGCTGTTGTTGCTCGCCGCTCGAGGGGGGTACAACTACGCAAAAACAGCAGCTTGTCAAGACAGGCTAAGTGTGACCCTGTTTACAGCTTTATTAGTTTAATTATCAATAAATTGGTGAACCGATGTGTTCAGGGTGAGAAACTTGATGACTAAATTATCTTAACTCTGCGTCTATGAAACATGGATACATGGCTAGCTTTTTATTACAATATAGCTTAGTGTAAGCTTTAACTTCAGCCATTGAGCTTTAGTTTAAAAACATTCAAAGACCAAATAAACAAAGGATACTAAATAAAATGGGAAACAATATTGTGTTTTACAGAACATATGCTGTACATTATAAGCATGTAAACAATAGTATAAAATTTCATACTGACTTTTTTAAAATTAAGGTAAAATATCATTTAATTTAACTGTAGATCAGTTAATTATTAACTTCATAGCAAACTACTTGACCACTAAGTTCATCAAAATCTGAAGTTATAAAACGTGGGACATGGCTAAATTTTAATAATCAGTTTTTTGTCAAACATAAAAATGTTTCAATACAGAAGAACCTGAAGAAAAAAAAAGTTTTATGAAGGCGGTTAGCAACGTTGAAGAATTTTTTTGTATTTTAAAAATGTATAAAGGGTAGCATTAAATTATTTTTCTGTTGTAATTGACATTTAAAATCAATGCCGAGCAAGATACTTTGTTATAATTCACACTATTGAACAGCCATTGTCTTATTTCATAAAAAACAAGACTCGTGCGAGCTGTAGTCCCCGAAAACCTTAGCAATTTCTGTTTTATGCGTTGTGTTTTACTATACCCTTTCTTATCTGGTTTGTTTTTTAATTGCATGGTAGTTTAAAAAGCATTAAAAATCATAACACACTTTTTCATATGTTCATTTAAAACTCAGTAAAATTTCGTTTTCTATGCAAGTTTTTATATTATGTGTTGTGTATTATCATTATAATGCTTAATGTTTTGTAGCCATTTGCAAACATCGATAACTGACAATGAGGGGGTGGCGGATGGGGAAGTGGAGGAGAACATTGATTTGGGAGTTAGCGGGTAAGTATTTTGCTATGCTTTACAAGTTCTATTGTATTACACAACCAATGTTTCAAGAACCTGGTTTTTACAACATCTGGTTTGTTTTAGTAACTTTTGTCAGCTTGAAAATCCTGACGACGAAGAGGGTTTGCAAGAGACAGAATGTAAACCAGTTGTGATGTCACAACCAATTGAGGATACAAATTGGGATCCAGAGGAATTTTATGACGATGTGTATAACATGCCATGGCCAAACCACGGACCCATGCAGCCGAGGCTGTAAGTGTTCAGCTAACCAACTGCGAGTTTTTGTTTATAAACTTTGTTAAAATGTTGCAACAAGTTGTATTTCTAGACAGTTATAGTTTCTAAACTAGATTACCATTAAATCTCTATTTGAACACCATCTCGCTGTGTTATTTAACCTTTTCCTTAGCATGGCATTGTATAAGAGGTGGCTTTCAAATATAGAATGGCACTTAACGATATTACTAGCTGTTTAGAAATTTTAGAAGATAAATTTGCAGGTGAAGTGATTGTCATATGTAATGTAATAACTAGGTAAAAATTTATTCTATAAAGCAATAAGGTGTTTGCTTAGTGCAGGTGGCATGGTTTTTGTGTATACTTAGCTGAAAGTCTGAAGTTCAAATGTTTCAGAATTAATATTTTTTCGTTATCTGCAGCTTCAAACAGACAGATGAACAGCGGTGGTTCTCATCGTATCAAAGAGTAAATTAATACCCTGACAGTCTAGTGTGATGTGAAAGATCTCCTCGTGCAGTGAAAAAGCACTGAGCATAACAACAACAATTATTTTAAAATACCGGAAAACTTTTGACTTGTAAAGGTGTTAGTTTAGGTAGAACTAATGCTAGGCTAAATAAAAAGAGCTCAGACTCTGTTTATATCGGTCTATCTTAACCTTCAATATTTGCTTTGAACATACCGATGGGCAGTTATTAGTAGAATGAAGATTATAGTAAAAATTTACATAATTTTAATGAATAGGCTTTTTTTTCTTTATGTTTTATTGTTAGTAATAATGTTGTAATATGTTATCTATAAGGCAACAATTAAATTTGGTTATACTCGCTATTCATCTATATAAAAAATCTAAAATTTAGAACCAACCATTCGCTTCAATTAAAATTTATTAATTTTAAATTTCATTGCAGTGCTCATTCGTCCGACTAATTCGAGGTTCCAATTTGAACTCAAACCAGCTCCAAACGACGGTATGGAAATTAAGCAGAAGATATATTTTATTGCACAAAAGACTTTTGAGTAATAGTTAGCAGACTTCTGTTTCTTCTGAGTTTATTTTAACTTCTGCTTATCCAACCGTATATGCTCATTGTTATATGAAGAATTTTGTAAAATACATCACAACGTGCACACGCATCAAAATCTACTTTCATATTCATAGTCTAGCAGAGTGTGAGCGCACAACCTGGCTATTGCTAGATGGTGTGCAAGAAAATCTGTACACAACATAGAAAAAAACAGAGATTAGTGGCGAGTTGGATTACATGGGTCACATAAGCCTAATTTTTATTAGACAGGTGTATCCTTTTCAGGAACTCAATTTTATACACATGTAGCTGAAAAAATCAATTTACTGACTATAATCACAACTTTAAACAACTGCCCTAAATATCCTGACAACGAGGATAGTTGGGGTAGGCGTGAGAATACAAGGACTAACTACTGCAATGATGTCATTTTTATATCACTACCCACTGCTATTTTTTGCATTTTGTAAGGAATTATAACAAAAAAATAACAACAACAGTCATGATTAGCTCTACGAAGCATTTAATTTATGCATTTTGTCTGTTAACAGCAACAGTTGATGACAAGGGAATTATTTAAAGGTGTGGTCATCTATTTTAAAGTTCAATTGTTAGAGGCATGATGCAGTTTTTATTTAAAGATATCAGGCAAATCAATAACAAAGCTGATTGCACTGCTACTTTGGCAGTTTCTTCAGAAACTATCGGTTGAGACAATGTAATCTTTATTCAATAAGTATTTACAAAAGAGATGTCTGTTTGAGCAAGTTTCACCCATATTTTACCTAATCCAAAATAAGATTAATTGTGAACTTTTAGATTTTAAACATGGTTTTCTATAACTTTACCACTTACAAACTTTTGTTTTCTTGATGTTAAAGATAAACTCACTCCAGACTTTAGTAGGTTTTATCAGAAACTACAAATATTTTTGTATCACTTTAGGTTGCTTTTGATGTTTGAGTTGGGTTGACTGTCAAAATGTTTCTTAATTGAAACTGACAAAGTTTTTTCTTGACTAAAACGCTCAAAAGGAAAGTACTTGATAAATGATGTCACTAGTTGTCATCATTGCTATAATTGACATCAGTTATTGTTGTTCCTGTTGCAGCACTATGTATCTTTATTCTGTCCGTTTCCTTTCAACTAGTCAATGTGAACTGTGTAATTGAATTTTGTAAGTAAGTATTTTTGCCAGCAGTCAGTGGGCCTTTCTTGAAAACAACATAATACGGCTTTTTTTCGTAAATTAATTGTAACATCCCCAGGATTCATTTTGGAACTGTTACCTGAAAAAATATTTTTAATATGGCAAAAATCAGTCAATTGCATAAACATTTTGTTTGAACGGCCTATCTGGTAATACCCTTAAATCACATAAAATGTTGGTGGGTGGCATGCTGCTAGGTAGCTGCATGTTACAAGTTCTGGCATTTGGTTTACTGCATTTGGTTTGTCCGAGTCTTAGTATACATGAGTTAGCAAAGTGTCCTAACTGCGTTTGCATTGGCCAAAAGATAATTTTACTAATGGGCTATAGCTTGTTGTTAGTGTGTGCATGAAAGATAACACTGTGGATGTCACATTGCTGGTTTTCCGTAATGTTGAAAATAATACTTGGCTCCCATTTTTACTGATACCCATGGAGAATTATTAGACTGTCTTAAGAACTTAGGGTATATCTGTCAATATGGTCTATAACTTCGGTGAATAGGTCTTTGCACATCTAGGCAGAACCTGTGAAAGTGTTTGCCAAGAACATTGAGTTTTTCGTTTTGCAGCCTATTAAATATCTTGGTATGGTTTTGTGTGAAATGTTTAAAGCTGGAAAAAGGCAGAGCTAGCAACAGGGATCACTGCAACACAGGTAACCAGTTTTACACTTTATTGGTTTACGAATTGTTCGACTTGCACTTCCTCTCTGAGGACAATAACCTTTGGTAGCACTATTGTAAATTCAAGTTTATCTGAAGTTATTATCTTATTGTTTTAATAATATAATAATTTAATATAATGTTCTACAAACATTTTCTTACTCAGAAAAATTAGCTGATGTTGACTTCGGGTAAAGCTGTTTTTTGTGCATTGCTAGTTGCTTTTTGAAATCTAAAACAAGGTCTTGGTTTTTCTTCTTAAGGTCATGTAACAGGATTTTCTAGCTTTACAGCTATTTAACCATTTTTTACATCAAACTTTTATTTGGACTTGCAAGGTCATTGGCAAACTCACAAGCTTCTAACACTGTTAGTTCATTGAACAGCTTCAAGGTTTTTAATGCATTTGGCTAATTTAGTTCTCTGCTCAAAAGAGAATACTTACTTCTGCATAAAATTTGGCTTCAAATGCATGCCAGGGGTGGCTGAGTACTTCAACTGTGCTTTTAGGTGCACTGTATGATCTTGAAAGCTTTTGGATAAATTGCTTTTGGTCTTTAATAATTAAGCTACACCAACTTGTAGTAGATTTTATCAGAAACTATGGGTATTTTCATGAAATTTGGGAATATTTTTGAATTTTGGGGTTATCTGACTGCCAGCATGTTCCATTAAACTTGATCGTAGTTAAAACTCAGAAGAAAAATATGCGCCAAAATGACTAGCTGTGTGGCTACCCATCTCTACATTTGTTCATATTAGCTTTCATGTTTGAGTTGTAGCATTCCTCTTCTATATTATGTTGATCTTTTTTTAATTATGGACATCATATTTACAGTTTTATTTTAGTCTGAGTGTCTTAATCATGATTGAGTTTGGTCGGTTTTAATATTTTAATCAAATTTTGTTGATTTTAATATTGAAACATCCTGGCAGTCAGATTGCCTCAAACATCAAAAACAATCTCAAGAAATAGAAAAGTTGAATACTATCTGATGAAATCTTCTAAAATTTGGAGCAAATTCTTCTTTAACAGCATTAACACCGTTTATCATAACATTCTCTCATTTACTATGGAATTTCTAAAAATGAAAATATGAATGAACAGTACAAGCATTTACAAGCAGTTGAGGCAGTGAGTAGGTTGGCAGGAACTATCGGAAAACGGTGGAATGCAAAGAGCGCTGATCCATTTATCATTTACCAAAGTACAGAGACTCTGTACAGAGTACAGAGATAAAGTACAGAGACTCTGTACAGAGTACAGAGATAAAGTACAGAGACTCTGTACTTTCTTGAGCACATTTGTACACACATGGAGCAGTAAACAATTTTGATTTTGTGCTCTGATGTGAAACAAATGTAACTTTTGGTCAGTTCAATAGCAAACAAGAAATTAGCTGCATAGTATTTACTATGTAAATACTCTTGAATGTAAAATAGCCTTAGATTCAGTTGCGCGACAAAAAGAGAATACACTGGTGTAGAACTCAGGTAATTGTGATGGATTAACTACAATTTCTACACAGACTTTTAGTCAATTTTTAAAATGTGAAACTTGGCAATACCCTTTGTGTGGTAAAATTGTCGATTTTGAGGCCTACACACCAGTGGCATGTTGTGTGACGGCAGAGTGCCGAGACCAAAGTTGGATGCCTAATCAACCCCAGAGGTAGCCTGTCTTGACAAGCTGTTGTTTTTGCATAGTTGTCCCCCATCGAGCGGCGAGCAACAACAGCTTGTCACAAGACATACTGCACCTGATGCATCATGTGCACTCATAGGGAGTTGTCCTCTTCCGTCTATGCGGTTAAATCATCAGACATGTAAGGCCGGCGGCATACTTTCGGCACATTAGCATGGCTTGACCTCTTAAAATGTTGTGGCATTAGCGATCGTAGTTGTATGAGAGAGATATTGCGAGCCACAGATCCTAAAATCAAACGGACTTACTTTGACAATGATACGATATGCGAGTAAGGTTCTGGGTTACATAACATTTGTAATCACATGTGGCTTGCGCGTTGGATGAAAATTCTCGATGGTTAGTTAGGAATGTTGTCAGCTGGCTCTACCAGTGTTGTATATGGAGAGTTACGTCATTTTCAAGAGTTCCAAACAAACTTGCTTTGCTAGACATGTATGAAGTTCTGTTGAAAGTTAAGGTGCCGAATCAGAAACACGACTTATACACAGTCAAATCACCATTTTCTTAGCCTTTTTATATACCACAAAGATCGTCAGAATTTTCCGATTTTTTCATGTATAACATGAATATCTTATATGTGGTTAGTTAGATTTACACCAGGCTAAACGCAAAATTCCGTTTATCTGACAGCATGGAGTTATTTCGATCCTTGCGTCAACACTTTTCCCCTTTATTATTATAATTTGAAATCTAATTGTGTTTTAAGCAGCATCTTCGTCCTAATGGTTAATTGTTGGGCTGTGAGATACTCAGGCAGATCAGAGTTAGGCTTACAGGTTTTCAGTTCTCAAAAGATCTTGAAAGAAGGAATGCATGGATTTTTATAGTGGGCAGGTAAGATTCAGGTTGTTCTTAGTGTTTGCAATTGTATAGATTTAGATATTACTATTAATTTAATGTTTAACTGATTAGTAGGAAAGCTAAAGATGGTTGTAGACTATTATTCACAGCCATGGCTGGCCTAGCAACATACTATGGCTGATGCTAGCAACAACTCCATAATAGGAGGAGTGACATTACCTGGTCATAGTGGCCTTGCTAGTCATAGTTTAGTGGTTATGTTTGGAGGTTGGTGAGGTTAGTTTCTGGTTTATTTCATTTATTACTTCTTTTTTTGTGTCTGCAGTTTTACCACTAATATTACATGTACTTTGAATCCAAGTGTTGGCTGTATCTTTGCAGGAATTACTGAAATATGGAAACAAATTATTGCATTCCATCTCATTGGTAAATCTATTTCCGGGACAGTCTAGCTTCTCTTATCAATGATGTCATAACACATGCAAGCGGTATTGGTCTGAAAGTTGTTGCTGTTACTTCAGACACAGGGTCAAGCATCCAAGCGATTTGGAAGATTGATATTGATATGCCCACTTGTCATCCTATATTGCAGAAACTAGTGAGGAAGTTTGTGAATGTTAGACTTAATATTTTATGTCAAAAACATACCTCCACCTCACAGTCAGTGCAGTTTGGTAGCAAAAGCATGGCCATGCAAACATTAACTCAGAATATTCATCATTTGTTGAAATTTTGATGCTTTCTGTATTTTTACTGTACTATTCTTGTTGACTAGTATAATATGTATATATGTTATAAACATGTGTAAGTCAGCCATTGCACACAAAATAATACTTTGGCGTACCTTATTATAGTACTAGTACTGTAACAGCTTAGCTTCTTTGACTTGTTTATTCAAAGTTAATAATTTGTTATTGCAACATTACTATGGAAGATTTTCTATGTAGTTCAATATGCCCTTTTAGTATTCAGTTTTATTATAGAAAGCCGTTCAATTTTTATGTTGTACTTCATACTTCTTGCACGTTTAATTAAAATCATTGTCCGTAATAAATTTGCGGTTGGCCATTAATTTGCATAAAACAAGGCTGTTTATAATTTTTATGAACAAATAAATTGGCAAGTAATGGTATTATAAATAGAATTATCATTGTGAATACCTTAAATTGTTTTTTTGGCCGCCCAAAGTTGTGAAATTGCAAGTACACACAATTTAGCTAAGACAATCTAGTGCAGATAATAGGAGTTATTTACTATGAAGCTGGAGCACTAATAATTAGTAAAATGTAGTTGGAAATTCCAAGTGAATGAGTTTAGACTGCAACTCTCAGTACTCAGCCGCCGAAAATTACTAAAAAGTTGGGGGCGGTTCAGCCGCCTTAGCAAATACGGGCCTGCTACCACTACCACTAATAGAGCCAGCTGACGACATTCCTAACTAACCATCGAGAATTTCCATCCAACGCGCAAGCCACATGTAATTACAAATGTTATGTAACCCAGAACCTTACTCGCATATCGAATCATTGTCAAAGCAAGCCCGTTTGATTTCGGGATCTGTGGCTCGCAATATCTCTCTCATACAACTACGATCGCTAATGCCACAACATTTTAAGAGGTCAAGCCATGCTAATGTGCTGAAAGTATGCCGCCGGCCCTACATGTCTGATGCTTTAACCGCATAGACGGAAGAGGACAACTCCCTTTGAGTGCACATGATGCATCAGGTGCAGTACGTCTTGTGACAAGCTGTTGTTGCTCGCCGCTCGACGGGGGGACAACTACGCAAAAACAACAGCTTGTCAAGACAGGCTACCCCAGAGGTGACGCTATGACTGGGCTGAGTTTCAACACAGCAGATGATCTGCTTATAGGTCAGCCCACTCGGTAGACCAACAAAATAGCTAAGACAATCGAAGGTCCAAAAAGGCCGACAGACAGAGCCAGCTAGAGACCTTGCGTATATAAGAAAGTCAGAAAAATCATAAAATTAGAGACCGCCGGCAGTCTCTTGCATGTACATAATCCTGTGGTATATGCACATACTGATCATCTGTATTTACAGTAAACATTTTTGTAAAATATAATTATACTATCTTATTACCTTGCTTTCGGTGTCTTTAATTCTTGTGGAGCTGTAAAGGAAGCCGGCAGTTATTTTACAGTTTGGGGGCTGTACATCGAGTTTAGTGTTGAAGGATATAAAGTCGTCAATCTATTTAAATAATGGTATTTACCGTAGCTCCTTACAATGAAGCTGTTTATGCTCATTGATTAATTACATTGTGGTTTTTTCTAATTATTTTTATTTGGAAGGCGTAGACTTTTTAGGTGTCATAGCTTACCAGCAATAGGTATAATGCAGCTATGACTCTACAATGTTTAAATCTATGTCGCTTCGCATGTCAATATGATGCAAAGTTTGCAGTTATGTCAATGTCATGATTAACTGGATAAGCTTAAAAAATGATGGTTTTTACAGTTGAACATTTGTTGTTGACAGTTTGTGGTTGGCACTGGTCAGCTGGCAGATAGTGGTTGACAGTATATATTTGACTGTTGCCAGTTGACAGCCGATAGCTAACATTTGCCAGTTTACTGTTGGGTGTTGACATTTTGCCATTAACGGTAAAAAGTTGGAATTAGATGGCTGCCTTTTATCTGCTGTAGAAGTACTTTTATTAGCTAGTATTTAGAAAGTTGTTTCAGCAAAATAAAACAGTTTGTAATATCTTTAGATATTTGGATTTTTTCAGTATATTTACTAAGTAAATATTCTGAAAAAGTCCAAAATTTCATTTAATCAATTGGGAAAAAGTATTGCCTACCTTCGTTCCCTAAACTCTTTTTAAAATTTTAACAGTTTAATTTTGCAGTTTCACAACTGTAAAACAGAGCAGATGAAAATAAAAAAACTTTATAATGAAGACCAAAAGGGCTGAGATGAGAGAGATGACAACTCTCAGATAATCATCACTGAGGCCGGTGATAGAGGATGAGTTAACTATTATTTTGTTTAGGCTCAAGTGCTAATTGGGGAATGTGCTATGGTCACAGATGTCAACAACTCTATCAGCGTATCATTCAATAAGTAAGCTATTTGAGAGGTTGAGAAGTTCAAGAGGTGGCAAGGGTCAAGATGGTTACATACATGTAGATAGTTCAATAATATAATTAATAATATTTACAATATTAATATATAGGAAAAAACGATATTCACAACAGCGAAACCTTTGAATATAAATACATCATTTAACAATAGTTGATCGAACTTATAATTTTATCTTGTAAATTGATGTACAATATTCTATGAGCGGCAGGCGCACCATTCTAGACTGGAGAGAGAACAGTTACTTAGGGCTCTGCTTGTTTCAGTATTCAGAGTTTACCGTTGTTACCCAAAGAAGTAATACAACTTTAACCAACTGGTATCAAAGGCGAGCATGTCAGACTATGCCGATGCGGAGTGTAGGCATGTTCTGGTGAGAACTAGATATGTTGATTTAAGTTTGCTGATTGTAGAGGTAAATGTGGTCATTGATTACAAGCAGCTGATTAAGTTTGGTAGTGGTAATTCTAGCAAAGTGTACTGTATTTATTGTCTTTACACATTTCATTTGGAAAGCATACACTTTCTATTTGTCACATTTGACATCAACAAGTATAGTGCAGCTTGAACCTTATGATGTCTGCATCTATGTAATTCTGAAATTTGACTTATTGAAAAACGTAAGTGTGTATGCCAATAAATGCTATTGTCACCTATATCAACTGTAAGATTTAGCACCATGATAGTAGCTCATAACAGGGATATCTTAGTGTTGTACTGGAGTGTGAAAATCCTTCTAATATAATGGCTGTGTAGATGAGCTTTGAGAAAATAGGGTCCTTTGACAGCTGAAAGTCGGTTGGTGCCAGTTGTCAGAACACAGTTGACATCTGGCATTTGGTTGTAGGCAGCTAAAGCTTAACAGTTGCTAGTTTTAATACAACTCACTTTATGTAGATTTACACCAATCAGTTTCAATGTTGTACTAAAACTAATCCCACGACCAAACAAGAGTGAAACGATTGATTGGGAGAATTATGATAAATGCACATGTGCACACAACTCTCGAAAAATTATCTGTTACCGGCCGTCACCAAACCCTTGCAACGAAATCCTATCAACAAATTTAACTATTTTTCAGTAAAGTCGTTCAAGTATAATAATGATACAAAACGCAAATAAACCTATTTAAATATGTTACCAAGCCTTTGAAAAGTTGACGCAAATACTTAAAACTAACCCATCTGATCGGATTATACATAAATAGACAGATTTATTAGGACGAAAATCGTCACAAAACGCCTGAAAATCTTTGTTTAGTAAAAGTAAAGACCGGAAATTGAAACGCCGAGCGACAGAGAATAGAACGATAAAGTCTTGCCACAAATCGCCACAAAACGCTTGAACAGCTTGGTTTATTAATAGTTTCGACCGACCTACGAAACGCCAATAAAGCCGTGCGACAGATAGTAGAACTGTTCAATGTGTACTGTTTGTCTACTGTTTGAGGCGTAGACCGATTTACAGGTACGAAAATGTGGTACACAGTTTATCAGCCTACGTTTTTGTCCAATTACCGAAGGTTTTTCAAATTATCTAGAAGATCAGCCAGATTTCTTCACATCTTATCTACAAGGTAGGGCGTTACTACAACGCCCTTTTATGACAAGAATATTTCTTCATTTCACTCCAGTTTGCATAAAACTTCCAGATGCGTAAATGCCAACGCTTGCTCTCTGTTACATATCGCTGTCAAAACCATTCTACATTCATCACAACACAACCAACTTTCAAACTGTATATTACACATCAGTTTGCCGTTTAACGTTTAATATTGCATTTCAGAGATATAATAAACATATTTCTTTATTGTTGGCATTGTTGTTGTTAAATTACGTACAGTAGGTTAGGTCTACAGCTTGAATTAATATTTATTTTATTATTGTAAAACATAAGTTTGAGATAGTTAAATATTTATTTTATTAATATTTATTTCTGTTACATATCGTTGTCAAAACCGTTCTGCATTCAGCCCAACCAACTTTCAAACTGTATATTACAATATATTTTACTTGTAATATTGCATTTCAGAGCTATAATAAACATATTTCATTATTGCTGTTGTTAGTTAAATTATGTACAGTAGTTTAGGTCTACAGCTTGAATTAATCTCTATTTTAACCAACAACCAACTTTCAAATTGTGTATTACACGGCAGCTTGCCATTTTACTTTTAATATTGCATTTCAATATAATAAGAGATTTAATAAACATATTTCATTATTGCTGTTTTTAGTTAAATTACGTACAGTAGGTTAGGTCTACAGCTTGAATTAATATTTATTTTATTATTGTAAAACATAAGTTTGAGATAGTTAAATATTTATTTTATTAATATTTATTTCTGTTACATTTCTGTTATTTCTGTTGCGTCTTTTTAGAGTTGTGCTCCCTCAAATTTATTTTATATCATCTCAAACAAGTCTCATTTACATTATACTCTGTCAATTCCTGCTGAGAACTACTTTTTCAACAACCAACAGTACCCTTTCTTTTTTCCATTATTACTTTGGTCGTGGGCTGTATGACAGTGGAATTTCTAGTATTATATAGTTTTGCTAGATGCCTTAGTGAATGTTGTTACAAAAACACAATCACTTTGTAAACTTGCTGGGCAATGAGTGCAAATTTCTCACTATCTTCACGTATCGCTTTCCTTCTTGCATATATCTAGTACTTCTGAAGTTTGCTTAGATCTTTTGACATTTGTAAGTTTACAATTGGCAAATGCCGGTTGATAGTGGACTGTGTGTATTTGACTGCTGCAGGCGCAATTGAAAGTTGGTAGCTAACACTTGGCAGTTGATAGCTCGTAGTTGACTTTATGCGGTCGTAAATTGACAGTTGTCAGCTGTCAGTTTCTAGTCGGCAGATGTCAACTGCTAGTTGCCAGCTGACATTTGTCAACAAGCAGTTGCTGGCTGACCAATGTCAGTGTGCAACGGACAAATTAAGTGTTTCCGACAAATGTATCGATACCCTTTATTTGTATAGTTATGGGTAGGTTTTTAAAAAATTGTAACATATTTCCAATTTAGATCCACATCTCCAAAATTAATGAATAAAAACTTTATATACATGTATAGTATCATACTTTATGAAGTTTTTGTGTGTTTTCTTAGTGTTTTCTTAAAAGTTGTTAAGCTTCATTCACTACCACTGAGGTTTGTCATCCTTTTCCATCACTGCCAGCTATTTTTTTAAGTTAATTGATTGCGCTCAAGGAAAAAATAGAAATTTTTAAATTAATTAATATATATATGAATATATTGATGAATATCTCTTTTTCAAGCAAGAAATGTTTTGTTATAGTAATAATAATTTGTTATAACATTATTATTTGATATTTGAGTAATAATATAAACTGTATTGTTTTTTTTGTGTTTCCTTTGTAATACTATATTAGTTATTTGGTTCTGCGGTTCTATGTGTAATGAATAGCCTTTGGACCTTGAGTTCAATTTCTCCCAAAACAAATTATGACCGCAAACAAAGTGGCTCCTCTGCTCCACAAAAAAATCAGACTGCTGCTATGAAGCAAAATTGAAACAGCAACTCAATCAACTGAGATGAGCACTACTATAGCTCTCCTTGCAATTTGTTTTGACAGTATTTTGCTGTGGTAATGATGAGCCCGAGTATCAAAGTTCACAACAAGTAGTATTGATATTGCAAGGCCTACTACTTGTGGGCCATTATCTAATAAACTACAAGAAAGAGCCAGTGGTTTGTTTTCAAGTGTCATACTAGTGCTACATGCTACGAATTGTTGAGCTTTGAATCAAAACTGCTGGTTTTGATTGTAGGGGTGAGGAGGACAAATTTACATGATACGCAGGAGTGGTCGCATCACTCACAATTGTTCGTAGCTGATGAGTTTACGTGCTACGAAAAAGTTATCGTACAACTCCGCGTTTTCTATATTAGTCTGTTGCGCTTTTATCTACAACGGGGTGCATAATTTATATCGCGGCTGGCACTACTAAAATGCGACCAAGGTCAATTGTCAAAGCGTGTGAGAAATTTTCTTTAAATTTTGGAGTTGATATTTTTTTTATTTCGAAGATAATATTTTTAAAACATGTGCATTATAAACTGAGATACTGTAAGGACGTCACTAATAAAGGCAATGAAAGGCCAGCCTTTGATTGCAAAGATTCGTGCAATAGTATGAATACCGATGTTCACATGATACGCAGTACTTCGTTCTTGCTACATGTACGATGGTTTAAAAAACACCCCCTTTGAAACAGAGATTTGAATCGCTTCGAAGAATTAAAGATACAACGTTTTAAATCCTTTAGATGCTGAGAAGATGAAAGATATGACAAAACTTTATAGCATGTAACACTAGTGTCTGTAAACTATATTTTCATTAAAAGATAAAAAATAACAATAATTCTGTCAATACTCACTAGCCAAAGCAAAAATACCAATATAGGCTTGTACAATTAGCCCTATTAGTTATGGCCTTTCTAGGTTCAATAATTACGTTTGTCTACTAGGCATGTAGTAATGGCTCCCTCTGTTGGCAGGAGGCTGAACGAGTTTTCTATCAGGGATCTGTAGTTTCCTGGCTTCCCATCTCTTAGGGTAAATTGTATCTGTTGTATGTTTCCTCCTCAATGGTTTTATTCTCTGCAGGCTGTTTGCTGCAGGCTCCTATGGCTTACATGCACATGTATATTAGACCATCTTTATACGGCCTCTTTTGCTGCTTGGCTCGCTGCCAGCTTCTAGCTGCTTTTTCTGGCTCGCTGCCAGTTGTGCTGTTCTGGCTGCTAATTTTTTTATTTCAAACAGGCTTACACACGAACGAAAAATCCCGGCTACCGATTGGTTCCAGTAACTGAGCCTCTGCAACCAAAGCCCGCACCAAAATATTAAAAATAAACAGCTACAATTATAATGGAACACAAAATTCCCATTGACGTAGTTAAAATTATGTTATCATTCAAAAAGTGTGGTTAAACCGTAAGAGGGCACTCACTTAAAACTCATTGATGTAAACCGTTTTAATAAAATTTTGGAATTTTCTGTTTCATTCTAATTGCAACGATTAACCTTCAATGCAATGTCGTAGACTCCGGTCAACAAAACCTAACCAACAGAACCAACCAAGACCCAAGACCCCATCCCACATGCAAACCTGGTTGGGAAAACAAACTCGCTTCCTGGCTCGCTGCCAATTCCTCATTGCGTCTGACTCGCTGCCAGTTTCTGACTGCTTTGCCGTGCTGCTAGCTCTTTATATGCTCATTCTCGGATCGGATCATTGACAAATGTCATCAGTTGCCAGAGTTCATTCTTGCGGATCTTACAAAATTCCTGTAACATCAATTTTTAGCATCCTCGATGTCAGCCAGCCTTCCTTTCTAAGAGCTGATATTTGGAGACATCTTTTTGGGATTCCACGACGATGCATGGAATCCCAATAAGTTAATGAGTAACTAAGCTAAGAGAATAAGTCGATAATTTCTACAAGACTTGCCATAACATGAAAACTATCAATAGCTGATTCGTACAAAATGGATTTTGCTACAACCCTCATCCTGAGACAGTTCTAATAATCTATCTTACAAAAGGCAAAAGATATAATCATATTTTATCTCCTGCATTCTATAGTCATTACACAACCTTTTTTTGTTTTTCATAACATTAAAACTGATGTATAATTAAATTATGATTTCACAAAGTAGTCTTATCTATAATAAGTGATGTTATATATATATATATAAATATAAAATATATAAAAAATAAATATAACATATAATATTTATATATATATATATATATAAATATAAAAATGTGTTGTAAATATATACGCTTCTGCTTGTGCTTGTTGTCACTCTGCAAAGCTGTTTGCTCTGGAAATTAATATTTGGTAATTCTGGTGATGTATTTTTCCCATTCGTATGTATTGGTGACAATCATAATTGATTAGTAGATGATCATACATCTCCTTGATGGTGCATGGCGTTAATCATAATTGGGCATACATCTAGCATGCTCGTGAATGTCTTTCATCAGCTGTAATGGTTAGATGGCTCATATGCTTGATATTTTAGCCAGTACATCATTTACAACGCTGTTTGTGGCAGCGAGGTGGCAAAGCTTCAATGCTACTACTATGCCGTCGTGGCAATGCTTCAATGCTTCCAAGGCTGATGCACTCCTGGCCGGCAGTCTCTCACACTGATCTGTCAGCGCTTCAATCACTGGTGCTGTCATGTCTAATGCTTTGCATTCCCCTCTTTGCGGTTTCTCACACTGACCTGTCAGTGCTCTCAACGCTGATGCAATCCTAGCTTAGCTGTCTTTCACGCCTTTATCTTAGCGTTACAATTCTTGCGATGCCAGTTTGAGTGTGATTGCTGTTTTATCTTACGCTGTTTGCTTTAGATTCCAACTTCCATTGTTACAAACTCTGAACCTGCTTTTCAAAGAATCAAATAACCAAATTCTTTTTCTTCTATGTTGAACAAGTTTTCTTTAACATAATAAAGTTTCAGCTAACTTTTGGGCTCCAATTCTTGGAGCCATAACTAACATACATTTGACAGACGAAAGTATAACATATATTTTTATGTCAAAAATTTAATAGAGATGAAGAAAGAGAGAAAAAGCAAGCCAACATATATATGCAAAATGTTAAGTTTGTGATAGGTTATTTGGGGGAATGTATTTCTTCATCCGTATAACAGTAAAATAAATGGCTTTGGAAATGAAAATAAATGTGTAATAAAATCAGAGAAAACAGAAACCCGCTACTTGTGTCTCGGCAGCCATTTCTGTGATCTTATGTTCTTTTCTCATTTTTCTTTTGATGTAGTCCAATTACCATATTTGATCACAGAATTCATCTGCCGGGTAAGCACTGCAACGTAATTAAAAATAAATAATTTTGGAACAAAGCAAATTCAAATATGTAACTTTCTTTCCATAGATACAATAAAACCTTTATCTGAGTGTTATGATGGTGTATTTTTCAATGCCTCCGGCATCATGGTGTTTTGTGAGATGTAACATTCAAATAGAGGTAGGGCTCAAATAGAGGCTTTACGATAAGTAGCAAGTAGAACTGAAAAAAGTAAATTGTAATGTTATAGTTAACATCATATTATTACACTGACATTATTTCTAATTGCAAAGATATGTGAGGAAAAAATTATTTTGATTAAAAATTCAATTATAATCGAAAAAATAGTAAAATACTAAGAACAGTACAAATAATAATAATGATATAAATAATATATTGGTCTAAATTACCATGGTTCTTTTATCGCTTAACAATTATTACCGTGATTGGTGTGCTATTGTTATCACAAGCACCGACCTCTATATTAAAACTATTGAATTAACTAAAATCATTATGTTCATGGTTTTGCCTGAGGTTACTGAATGCTATGATGTTCCTATCAACAATAGACATGGATATTGAAGTAGACTCTAATGTAGTATACCATAACATTATGTAAAAATGATTATGTAAATTATATTATAATTAAACTGAGAGCGATGGTATTCTAAATCACCGTATATCACCGCATATAAGCTAAGTTTTAAATTGAAAGTATGTCCAAATTAAAGGATCGTGGTTTGAGGGGCTAAAGACTAAAAAGATTAGAAAGAGCTTATACATGCACAAGCTCTTTTTAATCTTTTTAGTCTGACCACACTCAAATGAAAAGAAATTTTAATAACCCTATTCCGACAACTAGTACTCAACTGATGCTAAGAATGCAGTTGATAGCCTATTATAGTTTGCTTAATGTTGGACTGAGGTCTAGCACTTTAAAAAAAACTTGATGTGAATAGTCCTTTGAAAAGTATACATCGTGACTGACGGAACTCACCTTTCATTTTTCCTCCTTCTTTTCTCTCAATAATAGCGTGAGCTCACTTACGCAAAGTGGTGCTTGATTGATAATAGTAGGCTATTATTGCAATAACAGTCTGTGATTGGCTGGTCATACATCTGACCACTTGCGTGTTTACCATTGTCAGATGCACCTTTACATGCATGGTTGAAAAACATTCAAGTTGTTATTAAATGTAAAACATAACAAAAATGATTATCATTTTTATCAGTTCACTTTTGCAACTTTTGGCGAGTGTTGGGGCAGGTGATGTGTTACAATTTTTAGAGTAAGGTTATATAAAAAAAATTTTATCAATTCCTTTTTGAGGGTTTTTTAAAGTTTTCCTTTATTGGATAATGTATGGTATTCTTATGCACAAAAAAGTTAGTGATTGATGCAAATGTTAGAGTGCCAGGCTAGAAAGCTAAAGTTCTATGTTATGAAATCGAGCCCAGTTATTTAAATCTTTTATCTCAACTATTAATCGAGGTTCAACAAAAAGAAGCCCACAGCTTTTATCATAGTATAGATTTAACCTCCCAACATTTGCCTGACAATAATACTAGCTGCGAAATTTAGGAAATTGGTCAAGTGAAAAATCCAATTCAAATGGCTGAACATTGAAACATTTGACAATATTTGTCTATTGTTGAGCAAAAACAATTTATAAAAATTTTCACGCCTACAGCATTAATGTTAAACTGTCCAAGGGAGAGTGCCAAATATATGCGATATTAGCATTGCTTCATCTGTAAATTTCTTTTCTCAAAATTCTAAGCAACTACTAAATAAATAAAAGGTCACCCTTTATTTAAATGCCACTTCTAACCGAACACCGCTATGGCAGATTGATTGAAAAATACAGCGATCATACCTAGGGTCTATGATAGTATACTTTTGTAACTATAATTGGTTAGAAATAAGATTAGCTCCAACATTTTAAGAAATTGCCTAATGAAAACTGTTAGTTGGGTAGGAGGAAACTTACAGCCTCGGCTGTTCTGGTTTGTTGTTTGACCATGGCATGTTAGGCACATCGTCGTAGCTTTCCTCTGCATCAATGCTAGTCTCTTCAAATGGTTGTGTGGTCACAATTTGTTGAGCGTTTGTCTCTAGCAAGCTCTGATCTTCAACTGGATTTTCAACTTGGAAAAATCTACCAAAAAGGAAAACTGCTATTGTATAAATCGGGCTCTTAAGAGATTTTAGTAGAGCCTGCTGAAATACTCACCCGCCATCTTTTAAATCAATGTTCTCCTTCTCATCCACAGCTTCCACTTTCACAATGTCAGTTGTTACGTCTCGCAAACCTCTAAAAACATCAAATTTTTTTGTTACAGTGGACTACATATAAAGCAAGATTTCGATGTTTTTCATGCTCTCTTTCCATCTCCTCTATCAATGACTTCTCCACTTTTCTAGGGGTAGTCACCAACCTTTTAATGTCAAACCTTGGTGCTGACAAATAGCTGTAAAATTTAAGCATTGAAGTAATAATTCCCTACTGATAAAAACAAAAGCTTGATTGGCGAACTGAATTGGACTGAATTGATAGTAAAATTGTTGTGTTGAGGTTTTTGAAGCCTACTAAGTTAACATGCAGTTTAAAGCAAATCAACTATAAGGGAATAATATAACACCAGTTTATAAAACAAAGTAATTTTGGTTTTAGCGAACTTCAGCTTGCATCATTCTTTTGCTATTGTGTGAATTTAGAGAACGAATCTTACGCTCAGTAGTACCAAGTATCCTTAAGTGTACTTCTCAGCATAGTATTGATTTCAATTGTAAATTAAATCAGAAAAAATTTTAGTGCCACACTTCACATGTTTATAAAATAAAACAAAACTTATTTTAGCAGGCAAAATACCTTTCCAAACTTATTTTTGATTTTAGGTTTTTCAGCGTTCAAATGTTTTATACTTTTGAAACAACTAACCGATAACGAAAGTATAACCCTTTCTCAAATTTTATAACTTCAAAATTTGGTTAACTTATTAATCAAGTGTTTGCTCAGAAATAAAAAAAAATTATTTAGGTAATCAACAGTTAAAATAAATAATCAAGGTGAAACAGTGTCATGGTTTAGGAGCAAGAATGTGTGTCAAAGTTTTTCTAGTTAGAAGATGCAATGCAAAGCAACTTGCTCAATGAAGCTGCTAAAAATTTATATTCGAAGCAGGAATTTGTTGGCAAACCAAAAATATTGGTAAGAATGAGCTACACTGTGTGCATAATAGCAGGCTTTGACTAAACTATGATTGATCATTACCTTTTCCAAAACTTTTCTTTCTGCTTGACTAAATTGTTTCAACTACTCTACCAACTGCTATTTTATCTTTTTCAATTTGCAAGTAATTAGTTGATTTTTACAACCAATTAGGAAAGTTCACCTGTAGCCTAGTGCTATTTTTTATGCAAAACAATCTTACTTATAATAATTAATAACAGCAACAAATAGTAACCAATAAAATTGTTGAACGCATTTGCGGGTTTACTATAGATGGATAGTGCAAATTGTTTAAAGTGGTCATTTGTATAACAAAGATCCAGTTATAAAATTTAGCCAAAAAGCTATAGGAAATATCAGCCAGTGCAGAGACAGTTTTTTATTTATTTTTTATTTATAAAAAAGTTGTAGAGCAAAAACAAAAAAGAAATAAATAGGTTATTCACTTGATTTTCCGTACATTTCCGGTCAATGTACTGTATAAAGAAATGAGGGGAGGTAGCTATAAGAAATAAGGTGAAGAAGTGAGGTGCATGTTGCAGTTATAAGGTGATGAAATAACAACTTATTTCTTCTCACGCTACCTGTCATACCAAATGTTACAGCAAAGTTACCACACAATTTCGGCAAACTGAATTTAACCTATAGAAATTGTTGTGAAACATCAAAAATAACTGAATGAAACTTATTTTTACAATGTCCATTTTACAGACTTGCGTTAGTTAAGGCAGCCTTAAATAGAACAAGATAATTTACAGTATATCTGCAGATAGATTCCTTCTGTCATGATTTTCAGTGTAGATCAGAGTATGGCATTATAGGATTGTGAAAACACTAAGTTCATTGTATGTCTCAGCTTTTCGATGTAGGTATTCACTATTATGAAAATTATTAAAAATTTCACTTCTGTCTATTAAGAATTTGCTGTCTGTTTTACTTTAAACTCTTCCTGACATCCATTGGCAAGGCTTTAATGACTGACCTACTATTTTTTCAGTCAAAACCGCTAACCACTACGATTGCAGTTTTACTTTCATTTGCATTGGAGTGGTACTAAAATGACTAGCTCGAAAATTGGACAATATTCGAGATTTGTGGTGTGTCGGTTGTATGATCAGGAAGTGATTTCTCTACTATTATTAGTTTGATAGTAAAATATTCTATTTCATGTCCAAAGAAGAAGGGACTCAGTGTCATCCTGATCATTAAAATCAATTAAATTTTATGAAACTCAGATATTTGTTCTTTTGCAAAAGTCAATACATTTTCTCTTGAGGCTGTTGCCGCTATCAGTTCCAGTTTTAGCTGTATATGTAATTCTGTTACTATTCTCCTTTAGCTTGAACTCTTTAATAAGAGTTACTGCTTATGATACATAAATACTGTATGTATATATATAAACATATACACACATATATACCTATATACACGCATATATGCGTATATACTCATGCATATGTATATATGTATATATACCATAAAAGCTCTAATTGAAAACCATCTCTATATGAGTGCCAATTCTATTATACTGCCACTACGAGATAATTGAGGAAAAAAAAGTGCTATCCTCTATTTAAACACCACCTTTATTTGGCCACTAATTGGCCTATTCTTGATCTTCATGAACCCATAATATCAAGTGATTAGTTAAAAAAAGGTACACAAAATCAGATTATTAATGAATTTTTGAGTTTACATTATAAAATATCAATTCTCTTGTTGTCCAATTCCAAAGCTTTTCGCTTTTTGTTAAAACTTTAAAAGCAATATCAAAAAATAATTAATAACTGTGTCAGGCTAGTAGCAGATTCTTGTTTAACCCTTTGAACCCTAACAACCGCTTTTGCGGCATTGCGTAGGGTGTGTCAGAATCCCTAGTGGTCAGAAAACCGGCATTGGCATGATTCTGTTTAAAATGCTGTTTCTAAGTATCAGCGTAAACAAATCAAATTATATCTTGCGCAGGATGTTAGATCAGATATTTCACATCCATTTGTAACAGTTTTATAATATCTTAACCCATTGCTAGTAACAAATTTTATTAGAACGATATCGCGAAAAAATCAATACGACTCATTTGTTGGTACATCATAAAATGACTATGATGAAAATAGAGAAATTTATGATACTAATTATAAGTTTCAAGTCTATTTTCAGTCATGGAACAATGAAGAGCAAGTGCACAATGGATATGATGCCACTGTAAATGTTTTTTACGAGTTTCATATAATTATACAAACTTTTAGAATTTTAGCCCGAATAATGGTGAAGTACGGTTTTGTTGCTTTGATGACATTTGCAATGGGTTGCTTAAAACTTTTGCTAGTATTTTAACAAATATCACCATATTATGAGCACATTTAGATATATTTAATAAAGCTTTAGAAACTTCGGGTTGTTGGAAAGATTGCCTAGGGTTACTGACACACAGTGACATAAATGGCCAGGGTCCAAAAAGTTAACACAGTCTTTCTAATTTCAAGTATCCCACTTGTATAGAAAACGGTTTACATTTACAGTGTCAGATGAACTTTCAAATCAATGCCATAAAATAATTACCATCTCAGGCTGATAGTAGTTTTTAGTGTAGCGCCATCTTAATGCTTCAAAAAACATGCAAAGTAAAACGGTTTGCAAGTTTTGAGCAAAAGTTTACGTGTGGCGAGGAACATTTTACTCATTGTATTTGTGCTAAATGCACCGCTTGAAAGTTTTGCTCAGTTAAAAAATTTGTTTTGGATACTAATATTGACTAGTTCAGCGGTGCACAAAAAGAGTTGAGATCAAAAAATATTGTGGATGTTATTTGACCGCTAGAAGATTTTCGTTCCATCAAAAGCAACAATCATAATGCAGCTAGCCGAGAACATCATGAAAACAAGCTAGCCGTGAGAGCGTTTTTGTTTTAAAAACGTTATTTTTTGTTTCCGCATCTAATATATCTATGGTTCGTTTACACCGCTTGTTCATGAATATATATTTGTATCATTGTACAGATTATCATTTTATAATTTATAAATATGCAGGTTTATAGCATTTCATTAAGCAACATCTTTGTGGCTCTCTTAACACAGCTTACAATGGATCGATGCTCATAACTCCACTTTTATTGCACATAAAAAAGCTAGTTTGGACTGCAAACTGTAAAAATGAGTGCAATGGGCTTTTATACAAAATTGTTTAATATAGATATAAAATAAAAATGTGTTTTCAAATGTGGAAGAAAATAAAACTTCAAAGTTTCAACAAATTGCAAAGAAGAACACAAGCTATAATATCATTTCAGGTCAATTCCAAGCAATAGATATTAACTTATAGATATATTTCTGATATTTTGAGCAACATTGTAGCAATATTTTCTGCAACATGTAGCAAACATATAAATGATTGCAATGAGTTTTTACGCAACATTGTTCAATATAAATATAAAGTAAAAATGTGTCTTCCATTTTAGAATAAAATAAAAATTCAAAGTTCCAACAAATTGCAAAGAAGAACACAGGCTGTAATATCATTGTGGGTCATTTGCAAGCAATAGATATCATCTGGTAGAGATATTTCTTGGCTTCCCAATGCATATTTATCGGGAGATCTTTTGACAAGTTAAATTTAAGTTAGCAGATTGATTGCATACAAAAAGTTTAACATTGCTCTAAGGAAAAAAGAAAGCAAAATATAGGCAACATCTGCTTTGCTAGTAATCGGGCTAAATTTATCTTCTGAAAATTCTAACAAGCGATTTGAAAAATACACCGCCAGCCTCTATTTTAACGTGGTTTCCAATTGACCTCCACTATAGAAAAGGGTTGAAAAATAGAGCGTCACGGCGTTCACTTAAAGGTTTTATGATATATGCAGCATAAAAGTTGTTAGAAAATGCTTTCACATTCATATTCGATTGTATTAAATAAGCTTTGCTGAAATGGGTCAATACACAAGAAATAAATGTCTATCACTTCACATATGTACATGTTTGGTATGCATATATGCATATGTAATTTTATTATCATTATTCTCCTTTGCTATAATTTTTGGTAATTTTGTTAGGTGTCCTGCTCTTTGTCGTGTTTGTTTACAAATATAACGACGACATGACAATGACGATGCAATGACGATGCAATGACGATGACATTACAATGACGACAACATAATTTATTTGAATAAGTTCTGCGCATGATCACTGCATGACTCAGTATTTCTCATGATTGTGCAATTGTTGGAATATTTAAGGATTTCCATTCAGGAACATTCTAGAAGTGTCCTTTCTGTTTATAAGCAGGCAGTGCTCTGTAGAAAGAATCAACAATAGACCAGAAGTCATTGAATTAGTTTTCTCAATATTTCTTTGAGACTATGAATGAATAACTTTAGTTTAAATCTAAGGACAGATTGACACATGCATCTTATAGAACTCATGACAGGAGCTCACATTTGAAGGTCAGTGCTGTCATTGGTTTTTATTATAACTATAAAGCCCATTTCAATGCTGTTTTCAAGGATTAAACTTTAATTTTGAGAGCTCACATACAAATAGGTGTATGTGATAATATGGGGTCACATCTTACAGTTTAACTAGCCAACTAACAACAATATTTTTGAGACATTCAGAAATATTGCGCATCAAATAAAAATCTAGCCAGAACTTTCCATAATGTTTTACAAACGTTATCTGATGAACATAACTGTATTCTGTTCCAACGATTTGCAGGAATATTTCCCCAAATGTTGTACAAGAATCTTATAGAAAAGTTTTAGGAAATGTTACAGGAATTAACTTTGCTAACGTCGTTATATCTCGGTTAAAGAACATTTTTATTGAATGTTCCAACGACCTTCTAGAGCGTTACTTTAGAATGTTAAAGGAAAAACGTCCATATAACATTAACTTGCAATGAGTTTGAAACATTAAAGTGTGACATCACTTTTACCTTAAAATGAATATTTCAGCATTGTTACAAGAATGTGACTTTGGAACGTGACTTTGAAGTTTTTGAGTGTAAACATTCATGTAACATTGGTTATTCTCAAACACTAAAAATAACTTTTCTGTAACGTTGCTCAAAAATTCAGCTATTAGTAAAATTATGTCGCACAATAATGTTCTAGTTGCTTTACATGTCAGTGCTATATGGATGTTTGTGCTCAAACATTCTAAAGTAACCTTCCTAGAACATTGCTGGGACATTCAATAAAAATGTCCTCCTACTGCACTATGATAATGATAGCAAAGTTTACTTCTGTTATATTCTACCTAAAATGTTGTGGAAATACGATAATTATTCATTGAAGTTTTTACTTTTTGGTAATTGAAAATCCTTTAAAATGAAGCATATTAAGCGTATTAAAAGTTTTATTGATTTTTTATCTCAAATACAAAACAAGAAGAATAATCAGAAAAGTTCTGTTAAATTAAAATGAACTACAAAAAAAGGAAATTTCAAATTTAAACTTTTGCCATTAATTACAAATATTACATATGTGGCTAGGTTTTATTAGAACAGTTTGTTCGTGTGAGTGCATTAGCTATAATGTATAATTATTGAAAATAATTCACAACTGACTGCCATGGCTATATTTCGATTTAGTTTAACATTTTTTATGTTACTACAGGTGTATCATAAGATATAATTGCAAAGAAATAGTAAACAAGCTGATTGCTGAGCTCTATAATAACTTGTAGACGATACTTACATTGCTGACTGTGCTATGTATAAACCAGTTGTCCAATCTCCTTCCGCTTCTACTGGTAGCGACAATTCATCTTTTTCCTCCTCATTCTCCTCACTTTCAGGATGATGTATTCTGAGTTAATGAAAGACAATAGCTTTTTCATAAAATAGTGAGTTTTAGATTTAGTTTTAAAAATTATATTAGTTTGCAAAAAAATATCGCAATTTCTTCAGATATAATTGTAGCCCTAATTAGTTACCTATCTAAATCTTAAAATTAAGAAAGTGTTTTTTTAATAAAAGCAGAGTGGCAAACTAACATGATTCTTTTTGTTATTTTGTTAGGTTGAAAACTGCATTCTGCACTTTCATAATTTGTTTTAAAAGTCAAGCTATGCTATTTTATTGTTGATTAAAAACTCAGCAACTTAAAAAAATATTACGCACATAAAAGCTAATATGCTTAGTTTTGAGATAATGTGTTTTGGAATCTTTTAGCATAAGTAAAGATATTTAAAAAAATTGTTTAAAACTTTATTTAGAAATTTTCTTCAAGGCTCATAACCAAAACTTAAAATGAACTTACATTGCTTAAAAAATCCTTCTTTTAAACAAATTAGTTAGATACGCAGAATTTATTTATATATTTATATTTTTTTCTACTTTGACCGAACTTAATCAATTTTAGAGAGTTTTTATTTTTATTATTTTACAAAAATAACCTTGTTAAATAAATTTTTTGCTCTTAAATCAACTTAGGTATAATTGCCAGCAAATGGCAAAACAAAAGTTCACTATTGTTATGAACACAATTTTTCTAAACAAAAATTGACCAAATATCACACAAAACTCTAAGTGTAAAGTGACTTATACTGTAGCGTGCGCGCCCATGTACATGTATGTACATGTATAGGAACACTTGCTGTAGCTGATTCTTTAACACTCAAACTCTAGTCTACTTTCAGAAACCCGTGAGTTAGAGCACTTGCCTTAAGATCTATGTCATTCCCATCTGAGAGATTTTTTTTACAACATTCTAGAGTAACTCTAGAATGTCCAACAATCTATGTACAAACAATCAAATGTTGATTGTTGCTGGTTTTTGAAAAATCCACATTAGATGTTCAGCTATTAGTAGACCCTTTGGTCTAATGACAAACAGAATTACCATTGCTTTTATAGGCCGGCACTACTCGATCTCATATACATGTATACTGTTTTGGCCAAATAGGGCACTACTAAGCATTATGAAAATATCAATGCTGTGTAGTAGTTTTTTTTTCATTTTTAAGCAGATGACCTGCAGCACGCATGTAAGCAATTTAACAAAAAATTGCTTACAAGACAGCATTCTATAAACTTGCTTACTTACGTTGCTTACTAAGAGCTACACAGAATAAAGGATGATCAAGCCCTATTGTGATCAAAACAGCGCAGTGCTGTAAATGCTGATATTCCAACTAAGATCACTTTTACAATGTGGCGAAAAGCCTCTACAGGCTGTGATATCCACCTTGTGTTCATTCTGTTCTGTCCAGAATGGTTTGCACTGGCTTCAAGATTAGGCAGTAGCATGCCGATACTTTCCTAAAAATATAAAACTTTTTACTATTTAATATATGTACCGATGAATATTGATCTACTACTAACAATATGCATTACTTAATTTTTTCTTATTTTTCTAAAACGAAAACTGGTTTGAAACTCTTAATCAACAATTTATTTCAATTTTAAAATAACATTAAATTAGTTTAATCAGATTATACTATTTAGTTAATGTTATACTAAGCAATTAAATGTTAATTATAGTAATAATTAAAAATAAACAGCGTAATAAAATTAGATTAATATAGGCAGCAAATTGATTAAAAAACCACATCTTTTAAAGACTATAAATTTAAATCAAATTATAATAAATTTAAATCAAATAATAAAAAACTATTTCAAATAGTTATTAGTTAATTATCAGCTAAAATAATACAAAAATATGTCTTTTAAATGTGGGGTGTCAATAAAAAATCAATGGGTGTCAGTGACTAGCTTATGGCAATAACATCACCAGTTTCATAAACAATTTATGTTGGGTATTATTTGATAAGAAATGCAAAGTTAGCACTTTTCCATGTACCACATTTATCCAAATATCAATAATACTTGTTTAAATTGTTTTAGTAGTTAGCTTTGTGTAAAATAGAGCTCAAACTATTATTAACACTGACAAAAAACATCAATTGGAATTTGCAGTAGTATTGATATTCGTTTTAATTAGTCTCACAAATACAAGAAGTAATAATCACTGTTTCTGTTGTAGTATTGGTAAATTGAAAATGTCAAGCAAACATGCAGTCATCCTCAACCAAACAGTAAGTTTAAAAATAGTCCTCATTAGTCAGCAGCTCTATGAAGATCAAACAGAATTTTCTGTCTGAATATTTATTGGATAAACAGTTTCAACAATAATTATTTATGTAATATTTGACTTAAACAGCTCATACCGTTTAAAAGCTAAAGTGAAATGTGCAGCTTTTTTGATTTAAACTGTTTGCAACAGCTCCTGCATGCTATATTTTGCTAATTTACATGTTATATAGGTTTCAGCCGCATTGTAAGATCTTAAGCTCTAATAATGAGTTTGACCTGATTTTGATGAATAATCTGTGTGAGTCTATCAATACAAAAATTCTTTTCTTAGCAGAAATATGTGCATTTCTTTAGTAGTGACTAGCATTGTAACATATTTAGTTTCAAACTTGTTTGTTTACCGATGCAAGTCAAACTAGACTTGGAGATCTCAATTTTAAGATGTTATATTCAATGGTACGAAACATTAAACTTCATATCAACTACAGTAAAGTTGATTTAGCATTTACGTGTTGGGAAATCAAAAACTAACTACATAGTGCCTTTTTAGAACCACAACATTATTGTTCTTTACGTACTCAAATGCGACAGTACCAAACTTTGCTAAAGAAGATAAATGATATATTTATGAGCAGACCCATGCATTTGAAGTACTTTTTAGTAATAAGTTATCCATTCCAATTGAATTTCCTAATCAATGCATACACCACTCGTCATACACTGTCATACAGTACATTACAAAGGCTAATAAAGGTAAAATATATTTCATTAAATAAAAACAAAAACCTTGATTTCATCTTCCATATAATTTAATTTGCCTTCCTATGTATTGAATAGATCTTGAAAATGGGTGTATAGCAAAAAGTATTTTTAGCTGATTTATGTATTAAATAAACTTTAATCAAGATTACAAATATCATCTGACTCCAAGTTAGTCTTGAGAAAACTCTTATAAATACTAACTGGTAGACAACCAAGACATAAATTGATTTATTCATTAAAAAAATGACTATTTACCAAATTTTGTAAAGTACATCTTTGGTGGTTGCGAAGAAATCATTGTTTGATGTTGCCTAAAAATATTAGTTGCTTACAAAGTTTTCTACTTTTAAGGGATTGGTCACTACTCGATCTTAGTACAACATCACGGGATCCCAGTAAAATATGTTGGAAAATAAAACGTTTTTCATCATATTATATTATTCTGTGATCTGACCTTTATAATGTTTCAAAATTAGAATCGAAAAAACTTGAGCAAAGCTAAAATATTTTCTAAAAAGAATATCAGTAATCACACTTCCTGTTTTATTCCTCTTCCTGTTTGACTATAGCTAATATTTGATGTTGGCGCACCATTAATGATGAGCCAATGCACCTTTCCTAAAGCTTCACTAACTCTTTTACACACAGTTTTTCATATCCAAATTTTAGAAACAACTTTAAAAATTGATTTTTTTTCAATTGTAAAGAGCAGTCAATTAGAAGAAAGTAAATGACAAACTAAAAAAACTACAGTCAAGCACATCAAGGCAAATTATAGAAAACTACAACATAAAATTAATTTTTTGCAGATGTTAGTAGTTTAGCAACAGTCAATTACATAGCAAGAGCTACCTCATTATGTGTGGCAGTTATGAATGTCTCAAGTTCTTCTTGATCTATATTCTCTGGTATGTACACTTCGGTGTCATGCTCTTCATTGTCTTCTTCAACGTTTTCCTCCTCTTCATTCTGGTCAGTTTCATTTATCATGCTATCATCTTCCATCTCTTGATCTTCATGGATATACAGCTGATCATCATGAAGCTCGTCTGAGTAAGCCTCCACAAGAGCTTCTTGACGTTCATGTTCTACCTCATCAACATCCTGTAAAGTGTGATAAATAAAAATTGAGGAATTTTTTACTATTTAAGTTCATTTCTTACAATCGTAAGCTACATAATGGCAAGCACAGCAAGATCTAATATTATAATACTCTTGTAGGCACTTTAGTATATTAGTGGTTAAAAAGTACTAGTAATTTGACATATTTTTGAAACATTTCAAGCTCATTTTAAATTGTAATTCACTGAGTGTATAGCAGTTAAACTTTGGTGGCTCACCCTCCAAAGTTAACAAAGCTATTAACGACATACATTGTAATAGATATTTTCAAAGTGAGTCAAAATGGGTTTTGAAGCCTAAAATACAGAAAATGCTTATAGTACAATGCCTAAATTACGTTACATAAAATGTATAACATACTTAGTTATCCAAAAAATAATCTGAAATGTTTTCAAAACAATTCTAAGTTGTTTTTTAGCTTCTGTATATACATGTATGTCAGCAGTGAGAGTTTATACATAAATAATGGTGATATCCAAAGATCAGTTCAAATTTTCATTACAGCGCTAGCCTTTGTAGGCAGCTAACATGAGTTAAATATAAGCAATAGAATTTACAGTGTAACAATAATCACATATGTGGTAATTTTCTTCTTTACCCAAGTGGAACATAAGAGTTCATTGCGAAAGGACACGCTATCAGCACATTGGCGACTCAACACTAATGCAATTGCTATTTATGGGCCCATTCTCTTGATGTGTATTTTCATACCAAAACCACGAACTCAGTTAATACATTTCTTCTACGCAGTTTGTCTGACGAAACATAGGACCGCCTTTGAACTTCTTTCTGATACATTAGTGCAATCATGTTTGTTGAAATATCATGCTTGTGAGCTTTAATCACCTTCTCTTTATTCAAACGGGATTCAGACATGCTATGAGAGCCATTTTTACTTTTTCTTAGCTAAAGTTTACATCTTAGTTCATACTATTTATTTTTATTAAGTATATAAAGCTAATGAGCTAACAAAAATCATGTTAATGTTAGTTTTTATTAGTCTCGTTGACTATATTCACACAGAATGGGAGCAATCAGCTGTAGATGAGAATCATTAGACAGTATGTTTTCATGACTCACATAATTCGCATGATTCAAACAATTCAAATGATTCACAAGTTGAGTTACTTTGCAATCGAGTTTTTCGATGAACACATGCCTATGCAGATTTAACGCCAGCGTTTGATTCTATAGATCAAGTATTAGCCTAATTAATGACTCTATAAATAGCTACGCAGTCTTGTCAAGCTAAGCTTAGCAACAGTCGTTTGGAACGTTGACACGTTGAGACTGCTGAAATCGATATAAAACCGACTGAAGCGTGAAATTGTTTTAAATGGAATAGCCGTGGAAATCTAATCTCGCATGATTTGCAAGTGCCGTTTCCATGATTCGCAAGCCTGAGGTAAAGATTCGGTAAAGATTTGTGGATCGCAAAACGGGCTTAACTTGCGGATTTATGCCGTTTCCATGACGCGGATAACTTGCGGATTGACTCAAATTTTCGAATTATGCGCGTCATGGAAACGCAGTGCAAAAAACTTTGGACATTTTTATGTGCAGCCTATTATAGGTGAATAATTGAAAAGGTTGCTAATGCAGATGCAAAAAGAACCTCAATTTTAGTGCAAAGATTTTAAGCAAGAGATCGATTTCAGGATTAAAGCTTTATAAACGTTTAAAATCTCCTTTGAAAAAAATTGGAAAATTGATAATGCTTTCATTGTTTTCATAATATTACACTGCCTGACCTTAACTGAATGCCTTCATGCAAATCATACTAATAATTGTACACTTCTATGATTATTTTTCTGCTGCTATCAATTACTTTTTTCAGAACTGAATGTAGCCCGTTGTTCACAGGTGAGACTACGCCACGGCAAGTCCCACTATTAATATCTATTTCTGTAGTAATATTATTTTAAAACTATGACTTCACAATTTTTATGAGAACAAGAAAAATAAGCTACAGACTATAGCTTAAGAAAATTATTGCAAATCTCTTACAACTATACATGACTGGCAGTGTAGGTTTGCTCATTTGACAGCTACAAGCTGCTTAAAAGAAACTTATTGAGGTACATGTGAAGATTCTTGGTCAGCTTACCTAACAACAGATTGTATAGTCTGTGTAATGCATTTACCTGCACAGAAGCAACAGATCTCTCATGATAGGAGTAGGCTCCTCCATGTGACGCATAGGTTATCGCAAATCGCAGAGCTGCTTGCCGTCTCAGTTCGGCTTCTGGCACCAACTAAAACACATGCCAAATTCTCTGTAGAAGAAAGTTTCTCATTGACATACTTGCTACAAAAAAGCAAGTATAGGTTAAACACCAGTTGTTAGTAAATACATTGTAGATAGTCTTGAGTAAGACAGCCCACTTTTTGTTGCTAAATTAATGAATAAGCCTATTTCAACAAGCTTGCATAAATACTATTCAACAGTTTTATATCAAGTTATATCAATACTAGTGCTGCTGTTTTCTGAAAAGTAGTTTTTAAAGCTTTCAAAAAAATCTTTTCATTCAGCATTATTTGATAACACCTTATATTAAGCCCAATAAAGGAAAATTTCATAACGGTTCATTACTAGGCTACAGCAGCAATTTCATGAGCATTTATTAAAAAATGAATTGAATAATTTTTTCTGTTATTTTCCAAAAGGTTGCATTTTTACAAATTTATTGCCCTATTATGTGTATGCTAAAATAATAATATTTCGAACGCAAAAAATGAGAATAACATATAAAAAAGCTATAAAAAGCATCGTGCATAATATTGGTGCAAGGAAACCTCCCTATATTAATTTTACAGTAACGCTTTAGTTGCTGCAACAAGAGGCATTAACTTCTGTATCAGCTCTCATTTACCGCATGAAATTTCAAGTTAACATGACTGCACTTGATGTGTCATAAGTACTTAACACTACTCAAAACCTCTCAAAGAAGTGACTACACCAATGAAGTCATTCAAATGAAATCCAGAAAAATATTAAGCTAAGACATCAGCCGTACTTTGATGTCATTTGTGTCTTTGTACATTAGCTTGAGAGAAGATAAAAGAGTTTGAATAAGGTCATTGTGTGAAGCATGTGGTTTCTTTCGTGTGGTTTTATTGTGATAAATGTAGCAGCATAAATAAGAAGGGTTCATGAGCAATAAATATATGATCTTTTTTTAGTCAATCAGAGGCACGAAATGTTTAAATAAGTCATAGTAAATGTTATAGCTAGTAAAACTGGTCATCTGTAATCTCCATGGCTGTTATCATGCATGAATTTACTGGTTTAATGAAACACGAACACTGAATTACCACTTTGTATTGGCAAACAACAGAATTTTAGAAGCGTTTCAGGTTCCAGCAAAGTTGACTCAAAGTTTTCCAAGCATCAAGTGGTTAAAGATTAAAGCAGAGAGCTTATGGTTGAGCTGAGAAACGTCATCAACATTATGCCACAGAGAAAAATAGGTGAAGAAAGACAAGTCTATCGTTAACTCCGAGTCTCCCATATATATAAATATGTATAAACATTTTTGCAAATATACATATAACTCTCTGCAAACCACTAGGCAATCACACGTTTGCTATGAAGTGTACAAATTTAACATAAATCTACACATAGGCATCAAATATATAACTTTAAAAATGTTTGGTTCCAGTTTACCTGTAGGTGCTCTGCTCCTTCGACATCACTCAATTCAGATAAAAAACATTTTTCTGCCATCTTTGTCTAAAGCCGCTTCAAAATATAAAAGCAGAATTATGAAAGAAGCTAAAAAAGGGAGAGAGTAAACAAGCAAAACTTACATGTTTCATTTACAGCTCATATAGAAAGTAATGTACTTGTGGCAATCCTATGGTGAAAGGTAAAGCCATCATATCAATCTTAGAGCAAATCCACAAGTGGAAACCCTAACTGCACTGATGCCACTGCCACTGATGCTATTATCTTTGACTAAGGTATTTTTGCACCAAAACAATTAATATTCATACCATTTCAGGATTTTAAGAGAGTACACTCTTACATCAAAAATGAAATCTTCAAAATTAGGACTCATAAATGTTTCAGCTACTTTAATTCCTTAACATGTCATACTGGCTACAACAGATTTAAAAATATACTTATACAAAGTTAGTACCTAAGATATACAACCGTTATGACATATGTGTCATAAAGATTCTGGAGTAAAAAAGCTTTGTTTAAAATTTAAAAAAATTACAACGTTTGCATTTGACTGATTCCATGTGCTTTGCAGAGTTTTCTTCTGAAGCTTTTGTAATATTATTTCATCATGTTTTAAACTTCAGATGCAACTTTTAATCTGCATCAGCTTACATTAAACATATACTAAATTGGTTACATGCATGTTGTTTCGATAACGCCATGGGTTTGAACAACTAAGTGTTGACTACCAGCTCCACTCAAACAGTGTCTTAGAAAATCTCTATTCGAGAGTGATCTAGGAGATCAGTCGCTGAATGAAACTGACAAATCAATTTTTAAAGTTTTCATTAAGTTGTCTATACAGCAATTTCAAATATGATCAGTTGAAAACAACTAGAAGATATTTAAAATGATAATTTCAAATTTTAACCTTTTTAGTATACTTATAAATCAAAAGAGTCAACTATGTACATAAAAATGCTGTTACATAATCAAAGAATATAGCTGAGTAGTAATCAGCAAGTTTCTATTTGTTTGGCCTTATAATATTTATTAATATTATTATTTTTATTTAATTAAATTTTTATGATAGTTATTCTTGTTGGCTAAAAGTTAGGCAGGAAATACTTTTTAAAGTATTATAATTTGCAGTATTGCAGCTCTGTGTGCTTTGAAAACTCGACCAGTGTTTGAGCTTGTTGCTTAAGTTTCTTTTCTTCTTAAAGAATGTGACAAACGCAACTGAGAAGCACCATAGAAACTATTTGTCTGAAGTGACTCATCTTGCAAATGCATCAGTTTGTTATATGGTGGTTTGATAAAATGGTAGAGCAAATCGTTTAAATATGAAATTCCACAAACTTTTAGCAAATTTTATGAGTTTCTGAGATTTACGAGATTTATAGTTATTCTGTAATTTCTTGTATTAGCATATTGGTTTTTGTATCGTTGGCTTTTGTTTTAGGTAATCTGACAGCCAGTATGCTTTAAGATTATAATCAACAAGACTTATATCTTGGTTAAAATACTGAGATCTACTGAAAGTGCAATTATAACGTCTAAAAATGACATAAAAATAATGGCGCTGCATAAATACCAAAAGAATAAAGATGCGTAAAGCAGCGATTTATATGCAACATCTGATATCAACTATAGCAGCGATAGCCACTAGTGACTTCAATTGACCCATTTATTTTTTCTCTCCATAAATCACTAAACTACAATCTTGTTTGGCCAATTTAATTTTAAAATTTCGTGGTGATCGGATCGTGTCTACTATCAACAACAATTGCAAATGATAGAAAAACGCTGATGTTTTCTGATGGTCTACCAAAATCTTGCATGAGTTTATTTTTAGCAACAACTTAAAGGTAAACGGCGATGATTTTGGGTAAGTCCAATGCATTAATTACAACAGTGATGTAACGATTGTGCATTTTATCCAAATTCATAACTTTAAACTCGAAGAGATCTTGCACAAAGCCAAATTTTACGACTTGAGCATCAAAATTGTGTGAGTTATGATAGATCAACTTTCCAATTAAAAATGTGTTTACTGTATAGAATATTGGAGTTGAGTTATGCTTCTTGGTCCCACTACCTCACTAACAACTTTTAGCATAGGGATATTTAGATAAATGAATAACATTGCCTTGCTAGTAACAAAAAAACATCTGCAAAAACAAAAAATCTACGAATTGTTATGGGCTTTTACATGAAACGTTTTGTGCAAGCACAGTTACTTTGCTTTTTCTCATCACAATGAGTTAGGAAAGCAATAACATGGTTAATTAAAGTTATTAGATAAGGAGAGACGTAGAATAATGAAGTAAAATATGGTAGTGTTTTACGTCTCTGCATACATGCCATTCAATCCATTGATTCGTAGTTTATTTAGTCTAGAAAATCTTTGCTTGTTACTTCAGAAGTGCCATTAGTCTTTAAAAACAGACTGTTATTATTGAGAGCAAAATATGTTTGGTAAACAAATACCTAATGTCAACAAAAGCTAGTCTGCAAAAAACTCTATTGTCTACGTAACCCGAGTTCAATAGATAAGTCAACCAATTTTGAGTTCTACCAACAAAGAGTTTGCGAAAAATAGGAAACCTGTCATGATTATTATGTTTGTTTAATTGTTTTGTTTAGTGAGATATCTGAGTTGGGTGCTTTTTAGTACAAAAAGTTGCTAATATTATTTTAGCGTAAGGCTAGTCATGGTACTATAACATTCATTGCGCGTTCATGAAGTCAATTACTAAGAAGCTTCGTAAAAGTGAAGATAAAATAACCTTTTGTCAACGGCTTCTATTATAAACGAATGCTTTGTCTTTCCTAATAGCCGTTAACGTAATTTGAGAAAAGCTGTGTCAGGACTGAAATTTTACCCTACTTAGTTGATATTGATATCTCCAAAGCTTTTGAATTCACGATTATTTTATTCAATCTTGACAAACAAACTAGTACAATAGCAATGAAATGGCGAATACGTTAAAGGTCTTGTTATACCTAACTATTTTTTAAAATCCGACAAGAATGTCGGCTCAGTAAGGCTACAGCCCATTACTGCAGCGTTACTCAATAGCTAGAATTACCATATTCATTTGCTTGTATCACTCTATGGAATTGTTCTTATCGCTCTAAGCCTGATTAATGCTACACTTAAGGAGTATTATTAGGAGTTTGATTTATGCATTGGTATATGAAATATTTACCGCAAAATATTTACTTTAATTAGTTTAAAAAGAACTTAACTTAATGGATATAAAATATGACACACACAAATGCAGTTCTTTACTTGCATAAGGA
This sequence comes from Watersipora subatra, assembly GCF_963576615.1. NCBI lineage: Eukaryota > Metazoa > Bryozoa > Gymnolaemata > Cheilostomatida > Watersiporidae > Watersipora > Watersipora subatra. The sequence goes on from NC_088712.1 coordinate 14,942,221, forward strand.
AACTGATGTCCTTTAAAATGGAAATTCCATGACACTCATAGTGAAAGTTAATACTGACTGGCCAGGTAAGGCATTGATTCAATCTGCCTCCTTGAATACCCTATTGTTTTTACTCCAAAAATTACTGTATTAAGTTGTGTTCCACAAAACATTGATCATAATTGTAGTAAGTATGAGCTACCGTGTTCTCTTCACTTCACTTTTATGGTTAGTTAGTAAATTTCAAATGATGTTAGTTTATATATTTCAACCTCTTCACAGCCATTCATGTTCAAATTTTGCTTTCACTCTACTGCCAGCCATTTACTTAAAGATTTCCTCTACACCTGCATGATAAGTATACAATTTTTTTTGAAATTTCAACCTTATTTAACAAGTTTCTGTTGCCAGAAGATTAATATACATTATGGAGGGTAACTATAACAATAACTCAGATTAGGAAAACTAACACCTGTAGTAAAACCCGTTTCAGCACACACCAAAGATATTAAATATAGCCCCAAATTTTTATGAAAGAAACTGACACTTGCAGTAAAATATTTTTCATTTTACATGTACGTCATAGAAATTCCTATGAATGAGCAACCTTCAGCATTCACGAGTTGCGTTTGGATACCCTGATGTGTGTGACTACTGATCAGAAGCCTTGCAAAGATAATTACCATCTCTTTGAATAAACCAGCAGTATATTACAGAATAAAGAAATCTACCTGTTCCTTTACTATCCACCAGACGCTCACACAAAAAATAAACACAATGAGTCTGTAATCACCAGAGAATGTATATTTCAGTATGAATATATATACTATATATGTATATATAAGTGCATAATTTTAATGTGTGTGCAAAACATTGAAACTTATGCAGAGACCTGCGCTTGTTCTGCTGAAAGGATAGAATTCTCCCTTTTCTATACAGTTGCCTTCTGTTAGGCTCTGCCCAATTTTCTATTTGTTTACCGCTCGAACCTCCGATTGTTTGCCTGGTTGTTTGAGCATGCTTATCAGTGGAGAAGCCTACTTTGATGGCAGAAAAGATTGGTTTGGTGACCACAGTGACCGGTGAGCTGCATGGTCCCTATGACTCTGGCCACAGCGCTCCGCCGCAATACTCTTTCCCCAGTGGAGGCCCTGAGCCTGTTCTCTCAGGGCTGAGAAAAGAGAGCAGATGTGACCAGTGTGTCTAGGACAGGAGTACACCTGATACATTATTGGCTTGTAGAATATAAGCGGTGAGGACCTAACTCCGAATTTTTATAAGCACCGGCTCATGCATCCTGCAGGCTTATCTATCGCAAATTTTCCTATTAGCAAAGCTTTTTGAACAGGTATTCAATTTACTCTATTATAACTCCATAATAGCAAAACTGATCAAATAAAATAAAAACTCTATAATGAAGACTAAATATGCAAAGATGTGAGAGATGACAACTCTCCAATGATCATCACAGGCTGGTGATGAGTTGATAAATGGTGAGTTGCTTTATTTAGGCTTATTTATCTTGTTTGCTATTGTTCAAGATGTAAAAAGATAGCAACTTTTGGCGGCCCACTATCATTGGAGCTGGTAATTAGTAGAACTTAACATGCTTTAAAACTAAAAACAGGAGAGAACAAGACAACTCCTAAAGTATGATATTTTGATGTATGTGAAATTTCCATTGATTTAATTTGGGAACATAAAAGATAGTATGATATCCTTTATTTTGCTCAAGCATTCTACTCAACACTAGCTAATAAAAAATTTCTACTGCAGTCAAAAGACAGCCATTAACTGCTAACTATTGTGTGCTAATGGCAAAATATCACCAGCCTACCGTCAACTGGCAAATATCCGCTATCGACTCACAACTGACAACTGTCAAATACTTGCTGTCAACTGCCATCTGTCAGTTGACCAGTGTCAACTACTAACAGTCCACAACAAGTTTTAAACTTTCAAAATTATCACTTGTTTTAAATCTGATTCATGTAGTCATGACATTAGTTAGAGTGACGCTTTTTTCTCCATAGTTGCAAATAGCAACGATTTTATGTATGACATTGATTTTCCGAGGTAACCTACTCAGAACTATACTAACAAAGTTTTTTTCACTTTAATTAATTGTCATCAACCAACAGCCATCTACAAACTATAGACCGTCAAGCAGAACTAGCAATTCTTAACAGATTACTGAAATTGTCAGCTCTCTATTGAGCAGCTGTCAACAGCGATCTGTCAACTATGAACTCCCAACCAGCCACTGGAAATTGTTGACTTACAATGTCAAAAAGCTAGCTGTCTGGCATTAGGTGTCACATGTCAATTGACAACTGCCGGTAATCAAATAAAACTGCCAGCTACCAGCTTGCAACAACTAGTTGAAATCTCTCAGCTGTCTCCTTTCAACTGCCAGATGTCAACTGCCATCTGACAACTGTCAACAGACAACCCTCAACTGCCACTATACACACTTTATGCAAAGCTCCTCTACTCGCTCATGATATTAGTAATGCTATATGAGCTCCAGTGGAAAACAAATCTATGGTAGTTATAATTGGTAATATGGTACCAAACCTAACAGTCAATGTAAAAGATACAAAAACATATTGACATACACGCAAACATTTTTTAGCATATCGACACATACAGAAATAAATAGGTGTTAAGATTGTTGAGTCAGAGCTGTATTATACCTATTGTTGTAACCATGACTCCTAGAAAATGTACGCCTTTCAAATGAAAAGAAATAGTGAAAAACCACAAACCTATTAATCAACGTGCAAAAACAGTTTCTCTTGTGCGAAGCTGAATACCATAAGTTAAATAGATCGACTTGTTCATATCATCCATCACTAAACTCGATGCAAAGCAAAACAACTATAAAGGAAACTGCCAGTTTCCTTTACAGCTCCACAAGAATTAAAGGCACTGACTGCAAGGTAATAAAATTGTGTTCTTTTTACAAACATATTCACTAAAAATACATGGAATCAGTGTTTGCGCATGCAACAGAACTGCATGCAGGAGGCTGCCAGCGGTCTCTAACCCCATCATTCTTTTAGCCTTCCTATATACACATGGCTTTGTACTGGCTCTGCATGTCAGTCTTTTTGAACCTTTGGTGGTCCAAGCTATATTATTTTGGTTTTATATACAAGCGAATCTCTTGCTGGGCTAGACTCAACCTTGCGGGTACATCGGTTCTGTTGCGTGCTCTGGGGTAAGCTAGGCATCTGACTGTGGTCTCGGCACTCTCGGCACTCAAATTTCTATTCATTTTCATATCAGATCATTTTTCTTTATATAAAACCACTAGCTACAAAATAATCTGCATCCATCCTCAGATACGCATAAAGATACTATTAATGACAGTTGGTCAATCTACCAAAACTAATAATAACTGTGGATGTGGTAGTTACACATGATTATTATGCTTTACTCAATGAATACAAAAAAAACATGCTATGGCGAAAAATGTCTTACGGTCACAGACGTCAACAACCCTTGCAGCAAATTATTTAATAAGTAAACACACTCTGAGGTTGATAATTCAATAGTTTGTGTCAGCCATAAACTTTCATCGGTTGCACGGTTTAAAATTAAATATACAGTTGTATGTTCCATAATATTTACAATATTAATATTTATGTAAAAGTGGTATTTATAATAACAAATCAATTAAATATAAAAGCAACAATAAACACCACTTTATAGAACTTTTAAATTTGTTTCGCATTTTTGTGTGCAAGTTCGTTGTGCTGCAGACGCAATCTAGGCTGGAAGAAACCGATACTTAGGGCTCAGCTAGTTTTAGGACTCCGAGCCCGCAGTTATCACACAAAGTGGGAATATAACCTTAACCGACTGATATCCAAAGCTAGTATGTGATAAAATAATGCCGATGCAGAAGTCAGGCAGGTTTTGTTGAGTACTGGAAAGTGTGATTTAGGTTTGCTTACTTAGGGTGTAAATGTGGTAATTAATTACAGGCGGCTGATTAAGTGTGGTAGCAGATAGTATCTCTGGGAAAGGCTAAATGTATTCATTACCTTAAGCTACTTTGTTTTTAAGAAAGTAAATATTTTTTATGTCTCACAGTTGACATCAACAAGCATAGTGCAGCTTGAACTCTATGATTTCTACATCTATGTATTTCTGTTGATCGATTAATGTTTGTGTAAAATGTAAGCATGTGTGTTGCAATAGGTTCCAGTGCCCCCTATATGGACTGATATAGATTTAGCGCTATTATAGCTACCAGCAACCATATCTTAAGCCTGGTTTCCATATGAAAGCGCAAGACGCGCAGCAAGGTGCGCGACGTCGTGCGTAGGACAATTGTGATGTGGAAACGTCAATGCGCGACAATCGCACGACTTGCGTAGGCTGATTGCAAGGATCCAACAGAATAGATCCTTGCGACGGGTGAGCATGATGATGTATCCCACAATACACAGCTCAACCTTTTCAACCTATCCCACAAATCAAACAGAGAGCTGTTTTACAAAGAAATCGGTCTCCCGTACAAAAGAGTACTCCTGGTTATCCTATGACAATGCAAGGTCGCAACGGAAGGCTGTTTTCCGAAGAAATCGGTCTCCCGTACGAAAAAGTAAGGAAATTATCTACCCTGTTTAACGCAGGCATGGCGCCTATGCACGCTATGGAAACGCTGCGTCACAGTCCAAGAACTGCATTGCACACAATCACTTGGCCACGCATGATCATTATGCTGTTATATAGAAACCAGGCTTTATTTTTGTACTAGAGGGCATACATTGTTACTAATATAATAACTGCCTAGATTCACTTGGGAAGAAGGAGGTGTTTTGAAAGGTGAAAGTTGGGTGCTGACAGCTGTCGGATGACACTTGCCATCTGACATTTGGCAGCTGGCAGCTAATACTACTTTACAGTGGCCAGTTTAATTACAATTCACATTATGTAGATCTGCAACTAATCAGTTTCAATATTCTACCTAAACTAATATTAAATATTTTTGTTAGATGTTTAAGTGACTGTTTTAACAAAAACACGACTGCGATGTGAAATAGCTGTACAATGAGTTATAGTTTCTCCCAACATTTATCTATTGCTTTCTTTGCCTCATATATCCACTAATTCTGAAGTTAACCTGCCACTTTTGACAGTTGTAAATTGACAATTAGCAAATGGTGGTTGGTAGTAGACAGTACGTATTTGAATGCTTGCAGTGGTCAATTGAAAGTTGGTAGCAAATAACTGGCAGTTGACAGCTAATGGTTGACCTTATGCAGCCATCAAATTGACAGCTGTCCGCTGACAGTTGCTAGTTTACTAGATGCGAGTGCTAGATGTCAGTTGCTGGTTGCTAGCTGCCAGTTGAAAGTTGTCAGCAAGCAGTTACTAGTTGACAAAGATCAGTTTTCTGCTGAACACTAACGTTTGACTGAGGTACGTAACAATCCCCTTTATTTTTATAGCTATGAGAAGGTTTATGAAAAAAAATAGAAAATATCGCAACATATTTGATGTCTATAAAGCAAATTAATGGAAGCTTATAGCCTACATGCATAATATCATATTTAAGAAGTTATTTGTGTTAGCTTAGTGTTGTCTTAAGCATTGTTAAGCCTCACCTTTTTCTAGGTCAGTGAGGATGAACTGCTAAGAGTTATCATCTCTCTTCTTTTTTGCCATATTTTTCATACTAAAGTTTATATTCATCTGTTACACTTTACTATTAAGCAGTTTTTTTGTGTATAGTGATTGTTTTTCAAAAAATCATGGAACAAACTCAGTTTTTCTTAAGGTAAAATACTCTTCTTGAACATAGCCAAGCGACAGCCAGTTTCTGGGCTCTCATTTTAGGGCCATAATTACATAGATACATTTGATAGTCAAAATTATCTAGATTTATATTTTTGTGTCAAGATTTTACTAGAGAAAAGTAAATAGGAAAGAAAAACAAGCCAACACATATATACTAAATAATGGATTGCTGTGATTGATTAATTTGGAGAATGTACATGTATTTCTTCATATACTGTATATAAAAGTGAAATAAATGGCTAAGCGAACAAAAAAAGTGATATAAACTGAGGAAAAAAAACCAAAAAGCTGCTAATTGTGCCTAACAGTCATTTTGTGATCCTCTGTTTGCTTTTTTTCATTTCCTTTAATGATGGCCACTTCTCAAATTCTATCACAGATATCGCTCGACACCTCAGCATTGCAATAAGGTTTAAAATAAAAAATATTAAAACAAAGCAAATAGCAAATTCAATATGTAAGTTTATTTCCCAAGATACCATGAAACCTCTATTTGACTGCCATTGTTTTGTATTTTTTATCGCCTCCAGCATGGCAGTGTTTAGTAAGAGGTAACATTCAAATAAAGGCTATATGGTAAGTAGCAAGCATAAACTGGAAAAAATAAATGGTAATCTTATAATTAAAACAGAATTACTGACAAAATTTCCAATCACATTGCGATTCGAAGATCCTATCATAGATTTGGCCTATATAGGAGGATATACAGTATTTTTATGTGGAAAAACTTTTTTGGTTGGTGCAGATGTTAGAACGCCAGGCTAGAATACAAAGACTCAATGTCATGTGACTGAGAACCAAATATGGGAATCTTTTATCTCAACTATCAAACCAGGGTCAAAAGAAAAAAAGAATATGGCTTTCAGCATACCCTAGGACACTTATATTTTGCTAGTTTTTAGTTTCGTGAGTAGCACACAGAGTAAAATTTCGCTGCAACTTAATTTTCGCGGCTTCGATGAGTGCGAAAATATAGTGATGTGAAAATAAATGCAATGGAAAAAACAGATTACATTCCTCAGGTCCAGTTTGCTAATAAGAAACAAATTCAATTTGGGACTAGTTTGTATTTGTAAACCACAGGTTGAAATGTGTGGGTGAGATCGGCAATTCAATTTGATCACTTGCTGCCATTTGTTTCTTAGACTATCAATGACGTCTAGGTCCCTCCCGTCGTGACTTTCACACTCGAATCCCAAGAAGAAGAAAATAGATAGGTGGCAAATAACTTCACACTCAAAACTGTATAACCCTTACGCTGCCATAAACACATTTATGCGTTTTCTAGGGGCCACTGCCATAAACGCATTTTTGGACTTTCTCAGCAATTGTCCGGTAACCTGATTTTATTATTTGTTGACCACATAACCCATGGTCTTTAAGTGTTTTATGAAATTGACTGTGTTTTCCGAAGATTTCTCTATAAAATCAGCCTACAAAAACGAAGCAATTTTAAACTTTTGTTTGAGAATTTCTAATCTAAAAACAAACATTTTTCTGTGAGTTCATTAACTACCCCGCACGAGTCATAAAACAGGTAATTAGTTGTTGATGACATAATAGCCAATTTAGATTTTCGTGATTATACAGATAATTAAAGTAGAACTTGAAAAAATACTGTATACATATCTTGAAGCAATATCGGCAATCTCGGTAAAATGGCTGGCACTAGGCCGGTAACGAATTTGTACATGGTTGGCAGTGGAAGAGATAATGTGGTTGGACTTGATGAGGGTTGATATTGTTTTTGGTTGGTAATAAAATTCATCACTACAGTAATTATTCTTCAATTTTATGACTTCACATACCAGACTTTCATCCTCATCAGTTACAAATTCAGTGACTAAACTGATATAATCTTAATTTGCTTTGCCATACTGCTCAGTCGGTGTATTAGCTATAATGAGTTTACCAGAAATTTTTCATTGATCCCAACAATAGACGAAAATTGCCTGCATTTCTAATATGACGATTTTATTGTGGATATCAATGAACAAAGCTATTTAACTTCGCGTTTTCGCTCGTTCGTTATGATAGTTTACTTTCGCTCATTAGATTTTCGCGAGAGGATGACACCGCGAAGACGCAAAAGTTAGATGCCGCTAATACATAAGCGTCGTAGGGTAGTACAAATTTAACCTTCCAACATTTGACTAGAATTAAGACTAGCTGCAAACTTCTAAAAATCAGATCAAGCGAAAAGTCCAAGTTGATTAGCTGAACACCTATGCATCCGACAATACTTTTCTTTTGTCTGCCCATGTAAAATCTTTATAAAGATTTTTATGCCAACGGTATTTATGTCAATCTCCTAAAGGAGAGTGCAAAATATATGCGACATCAGCATTGCTTCACATATAAAGTTATTTTCTCAAAATTGTGATCAACTACTTAACAAATAAAACAACATCTTCTATTTAAATGTCACTTATAACCGAACACTGATGTACATGTACATAGTTGAACAATTAAGAATAAAGTGGCTGAACCTAAGTTTCATAATAATTTGCTTTAGTAAATGTAATTGGCTAGAAATAGGATTTGCTTGAACATTTAAAAAAATGGTTTTAACATAAAATGTCAGTTAGGTAGCTGATAACCTACAGCCTCAGCTGTTTTGATTCATTGTTTGGCCATGGAATGTTATAGACATCGTTATAGCTTTCCTCTGCATTCCAATTTGTATCTTCAGTTGGTGTCAGAGTCAAAATTTGTTGAGCGTTTATTTCTTGCAAACTCGCGTTTTCATCTGGATCTTTAAGCTGGCAAAATCTACCAATAAAAATCACCTGTTGTCTAAACAGGGGTTTTAAAAACTTTGTTGCATTTTAATTTGGCAGATTGTTTGTCAGAGCGCAGTGGATTACTCATCCACAATTTTCTTCATTCATTTCTTCTGCCACTCTCCCAGCCACCAACATTTTGATGTCAGTTGCTGGTGTTTGCAAATAGCTGTAAACATTAAGCATTAGAGTGATAGCTCATTAGAAATAAAAGGACAATATTGATTGACAAACTGAATTTAACCTGATAATATAATTGTTGTGTTAAGATTTTTAAAGTTCCCTAAATTAACGTGCAGTTAAAATAAATTAGCAAAAAAGGTAAAAGTGAAACATGAGATTATAAAATAAAATCATCGTAGTTTTATGGAACATCAGCTTGCCTCAGTCTCTTGCCTTTATGCAAAATCAGAGAACGAATGTTATTCTTTGTACTGCCAAGTATCACAAATCGTATTCCATAGTATAGTATTGGTCTTGAATGTTAATTAAGCCAGAATAAGATTTTGTGCTATTTTTTACATGTTTACAAAATACTAAAAAAAATTCATTAAAAATGCGATATACCGTTTCCAAACTTAATTTTTCTTAGTTCAGGTTTTTCAAAATTCAAATGTCAGAAAAAATGACTATGAAGGTTTAGCCATTTCTCAAAACTAATAATTTAGAATTGGGTAAATTTAATAATCAAGTTGTTTGCTCTAAAATCAAATATTTGCCTGTGCTAATATACAGTTGAAAAATATAAGTGAAAACAGTGTCATTTTTTAAGAACAAATAAAAATTATGAAATTTTAACAAAATAAAATTTGCAATACAAAGCAACTTTCCAATTAATGCTCTTTAAAAATTTATATTTGAAACAAAAAATTTTTGGAAATTAATAAATATTATTAAAATTCACCTAAAGTGTACGCGTTACCAGATTTTGACTAAGGTAAAACTAAAAAAATCATTTCTGCTTGACTAAGAATCATTTTTTAAATAATCTACTAACCGTTGCGTCACCTCGTTGTATTTTCAATTTGTTTTTGCCAATTACAACCAATCATGAACGATCACAAGCAATTCTATTTTTTCATGCTGAACAACATTACTTATGATAACCAGTAATATCAGTTAATAGTTACTAATAAACTTATTAATCGCATTTGCTGGCATATTATCAATCAATAGTGTGAATTGTTTAAAGAGATCATTTGAGAACCCAATTGCCAGTCACAAAAGTTGGCTAAACATAGATAGTAAAATATCAACTAGTGAAAACACAGTTTTGAGTGTTTTTGTTAATTTATAAAAAATGTTTCAATGTATGGATTGTACACAAGACGAGGAAAGAAATGAATATGTCATTTACTTGTTTCTCTTGTGTGGAGAAACAAGGTGAGGCTGTAAGGTGTTGCGGTAATAAGGGGATGTGATAAGTTGTTATCTCATCACACAGTGCCTGTCGTACCATGTTTTGTGGCAATGCAAGTAACGCATTTTGATACATTACCTAAAACCCAGCAATTCATGCGTAGTATAAATTTATGGTTTTTAAAATCCTAAAGCTGTATGCACACTGCCGATGCAGAGTCGTATAAAGTTGATACTATAAATCAACTGAAACTGTGTCTGCAGTGCATTGTACAAAATTGATCAGTACTGTGTTTAGCACTCTTTTCAATTTGAGCTCTACCTCGCACATCCTTTCAAGTTAGGTAATGTATGTTGTTATATTCTCATGGAAAACTTTATATCAAAACCAAAATACATTTTTAATTTTGAAGCAACCTTCACTGTAGAGACACGTAACGATGTAACTTGAATGCAATAGCGAATGTCAACTATAGCAATGATAGCAAATAGTGACATCATTTCGATGCTTAGTCTTCTTTTGAGTGTTGTAGCTGTGATCAGGTTTTGCCGATATTAATCTTGATCACTTGTTGATATTGATCAGATCACCTCAAGCACCAACAACAATTGCGTTTGATAGCAAAATGCTGATACATTCTTACAAAATCTAGTGGAACTTTGTTTAAGCTCATTGTTGACTAGAGCTTACAAGTCTTAGTGTCAAGTCAAGTGTCTTACAAGTCTTAGTGTCTTACAAGTCAAGTGGCAATAAATAGGGATTACTCGTATGCTTTACAGCAGTAATTATAAAAGTATGTTATGGATCTAAACTCTTAACTCAGAAAATCTTTTTGCAAAGCAACATTTTACAACTTATGCGTTTAACAGTCTGAATTGTTTGACAAATTTGCTTTTTAATAAAAACCTTGAAGCATTTGGGATATACATGTAAGATTTGAGTTATGATGCTCTTGGCCATCACCTCATTAACCTTTTTGATATCATGAGTTTTAAATGAACCACAACACTTTGCTAGTAATCAACAAGAGATTTTGTGCAAAAACAAAAGCTAAGATTGTTTTTTTTATATAACTTATTGCATGCGGGTACAATTACATTGGCAGTTCAAATCACATTGCGTTATTGGACAAGCTAAAGATTTGTTAGCAGACGCTATTAGATAGTTTCAGTAGTAGAAACTTGAATGAGCATAGAGTTGTGCTTTACATTTGCACACACATGGATCAGTGTAGTGCATTATATGTTGTTTTGTTTAAAAAATATTTGCTAGTTATTTTAGAAATATTAGTGCTGAAGATTAGCCTCTACTATCTCGGTCAAAATATGTTTGGTTGACAACTGCTTTTTTCAACAAAAGGAACTCCACAACAAATCGCTAATTCTCTAGGTAAAATGTATTCAATAGATCAGCCAGTAGTTTTCTAGTGTTGCCAACAGTAGGTAGCAGAACACCAACAGGTCTACTGTTTTAGTGAGATTGTCTAAATATTTTATTTTGTGCGATATCTTTGTCAGGTGCCGTTCAGTGCGGAAAGTTGTTATGAATCTATCGTAAGACCAGTTTTTGCACTAAAAATACATATACCTGCGTATTTATGAAGTTGATTAATGAGGTTTTTACAAGTCAGGATAGTTTCAAGGAAAAAAGACCAGGATAGTTTGTCATCAATCCCTCAAAGACGCTAATACTTTGTTTTTCCTTATAACTTGAAAAAGTCGAGCTAGCTCACTTGAATGTAAACTATGTAAGCCAGTAATCATTGACTCACCCGGATAGATCAGATTTCTTAATGAGCTTTTAAATACCCAAAACCGTTATAATCCGATTGAGTCACAGGTAACAGCTGCTAGATCGCAATGGCGACTTGAATCGCAAACTGAACTAAATAACCTTAGATTATCAAAGCATTGATAAAGATTAATCAATTTCCACATAAATACAATGCTTATCAGCATGTATCACTGTATCACATGTCTATGGTTTCCTTGATATAACTCTATGCCTTGTTCACGTTAAAGAAAATGATTATCATTAATGTTGGTTTTTATGCACAATTACAGGGAAAAGTGAGTTCACAATACTTACATGACCTGGTTCATTGAAAACTTAAGCTATTTATGCTTAGAGAAGTTTTTGTGTAATGAAATACGAGTTACATGGAGTAAGTAATTTAATTACAAAAGTAAACTGACCCTGCTTTGTATTTATCCTGTAGCTTTGTTTGGCGTTCATACTGTAAGAGGCTATGACTAGCCTGAGATCAAACATTATTCAATCAACGCATATGAACACTCTTTTGTTCTTTACTTTGCCCATTATTATACTAAGTTGCATTTCACAAAACAGCAAAGAACTGGTTGTAACCGTACTAAACATGAGTGACTGTATTAGTAGCCATTAGTTTATACTATCGCCTAGTTAGAAAATGAAATACTTATAACCCAACTTGTATATTTCTTTCATGCTACGTATGTAAAAAAATTTCAAAATAGAAGTTAGCTGTCATGATTCAATCACAAATTTATCTGGAGAGCTTGAGTAATGTAAAACAATGGAGATATTTAGTCTGATATTTGAAAGAATATTAAGATGATCAGATATTTGCTACAATTTTAAATAAGCAACAGGAAAGATGTAAAAAAAATCTCTCCAAGAGGAGCGGAAACTTTCATTTGCTTTTTGTCAAAATTAAAAATTTCAATTTTGTCAAAGCTGTCAAAAAAACCATATTTCAAGCAGGTTACCAATTATCCCCCAAAACGCTGCAATTATGATACAAAATTTCATAAGCAACTACTCTATATGACAATTTTATTACATCACTCAGTGTTGTAAAATGCGTTAGCTTTGCTAAATATTTATGTAAAAAATATTCAAATTTCAATTTAGCCGGTATGATGTTATGAAAGGGTAGTCAGGAGAGCTATTGTAATAAAAACAATGAATGTATTAGGTCAAACATCAGGAAAAATAAAGAGATATTAAATATGATATCAAGGGAATTTAAAATATATTAAAGTAATATGATATTTGCTGTCCTTTGAAATAGCCACCTGAGAAAGTTTTATAAAGGTCATTAGAAGAAAGGTTAGCTTTTGTTGTACATTGTTGTCAAAGCTGTCACAAAGTTTTTGATTTTAAAACGCCTAAAATTATCACCGACAAACCAAAATTAAGCATCACAATCTAATACTGCGGATACAGTATTACATTGTGGTGCACTCCCAGCTGGGAGTGGTGGTCTACTCCCAGCTGGGAGTGCACCACCACTCCCAGCTGGGAGTAGACCACCACTCTCAGCTGGGAGTGGTGGTCTACTCCCAGCTGGGAGTAGACCACCACTTCCAGCTGGGTGGTGCACTCTTGTAATCCAACTACTTTGAATCTAGGTTTGGTGGTTGTTAAACAATATTTATTGTTAAACAATGAATATTACTCAGTTAGCAACAAAGTGACCAGCCAGTTTTTCTGTAGCCACAAGACATATATAAAGCTTGAGATTAGCTGACCACTCTGAGCGCTAGCTAAAGCGTTTATACATGTAGTAGCTTTTGCTAAAATGTATATACACATAGTAGCTCTATAGCTAAAACGTTCCGTGTAATTAGAGCTACTATATCCCTATCGTAAACAATAAGTTTGAGATAAAAAGCTATCAAACTATTTGAAATCTTATTTATACGCAACTCTCAAAGATATGCACTTTTATGTCAAAAAGGCTGAGGTATTTCGGGAAATATTTGCACTTCCAAGATGACATCTTTTTTCAAGTCAAGTAGCAATCACGTCAGCCGGTTTTACGCTGACTGTCTGAAGAATGTGACCAACTGGTTGAGATTTGTCTAGTGTAAAAAGATCCAATGAGCCTGAGACTAATTTTGTCCAGAGATAAATTCTATCGGTGGCAAATGAAATCACCTTTTACATTATCTGAACTTTATAAATATTTTGTCATGACTTATTATCTAAACTCCGCTTTTGATTGGTTGATCGATGCCTATAACTCACCTTTGTTGCACATAAAAAGCTCGTATTCTCTGCAAGCTCTAGCAAATATATCAATGAGTGCTATGAGTTTTATGCAAAATTGTTGAAGATACATGTAGCTATGAAACAAAACAATGCCTTCAAAGTTTTACCAATAAAAATTGTTAGCTCAAACAAATAGCAGCACAGGCTATCACATCTTTATAGGTTATTTTCAAGCAATAAGTATCAGCTTGTAGAGATATTTCTCAGCTTCCCAATGAATGTTTATTTATAAACCTACGACAAGTTGGAGGTGGGTCACAAAAACCTTCTTCCGTCGAAGTTGATGAATAAGATTGGGAAAATTCTACGACTTCAAATTTCATTTTTGGAAGCCAATGTGCTGACCTACTTTGGTGAAGTAACCATAAACTACTATGTTGTATGATGACACCATTGCTTGCAGAAAAGAAATTTAATCACTTATTCATTTTTGACACAACACACCAGACCAACCAGAATATGGCACATGTCAGCTGGGCTAGAAAACCACAAACCACTGTACCCCACCGTAATGTACACACAAGACCGTACTTATATATTTTCCTAGATTCTACATAGCACAACAGTGTATTACATATTCAACAAAAGGAAAGATGTGAGCATGGAACAGCTCTCCAATACAGTAAATAATCTAGACAGAGTAAAAAATTGCCTCCATACATACATTTCTACGCTACAATGAAAAATTGAGTGTTTCTCATGAACAAATTATGCAGTGTTTGAGCTTCTATTTTAATAATTGCATTTTATGTCAATTTTTACTTACTTTATGTTAATTTCAGTTTCTGTGTTTTATGTTAATTTTATTTTTATTGTACACTTACAATCTCAATGTAATCTTTAAAAACTATCAGCCTAACAATAAAAGAGATAACGACATACCTATAGATTCTACACTAAGTACAATTAATAAGTTTTACAGAGATCATCGGCTCCTTAATTGTGAGGTAATGAGGTCAATGACAGCATATGTTATGCCGCTAGGCTAGTCAGCATTTGCAAATATCTTAAAGAATGCTACAACAAGGCAGTTATAATTAAATATTCCCTAATAGCTTTGTATGAAACAAATACTTAAAAATGATTAGATTAGCGCTGGGGCAATCTTTGTACTGCTATTTATCAGATTGAAAAAGCAAGAACCGTCCCAACAAGTGTTGACGGTCGAACACTGATAATGCAAAAAAATGATCAAATTACTCCACTTGCTCTACAAGAAAACAAACAACCCGAGTTCAGGACAATAAATATATATTTGCCAAATATATAAAACTAATTAATGCATGACATTGCCTGTGTAGTAAAAATACTTTCCACATAAAACTTTTTTTTGACGTTTATTTATATTCACCATTCTAACTTTTAAACTTCATATTATTAGTAAAGTGTTTAGTTCAGTTCAAATGAGTTAAAATAAAAAATAAAACATAAGTACATAGAAGTAGTCTATAAAATAGGTTCTTGTTGCAGCAGAAGTTCATTGTATTCAGAGTTTTGCTGGACGATACTGGTACCTACGTTAAAATGAGATATCGGACTTTCTTTGTCTGACCAGACGGATAAAGAATGTAAAGGCAATTTCTACTTCAAGTGATACAATTTCTTGCGTGTAAAGCATTCAATTTTTGCAGATTCACCAAAACTGGAAATATGAGAGTAACTGCACATTTTAAATAAAATGAGCACATTTCTTAATTTGCAAATTAAAAATAAAATGTAATGGGGTAAAAGGTACTTTTTATTTTATTTACTAGTAACAAAAAGCTAGCCATTCTACTAAGGAACAAACATTGATGCCTAAACAAGGCAAGACAATTACTGAACTGAAAGTTGAGCCGACATTTATTCAAGAGATGACAACTCATGTCAGAATTACAAATGTTGGATTAAATTGACAGTTGGTTTTCTTAGAGAGCATATTTGTTTCATATGTCAGAGAAAGCCATTTGTCTGTTTAAAAAATTTATAAATTATGTGGGATACTCAGCCAGATGTGGTATTTTACAATAAATTTGTATAACCCAAAAAACATAATTATTTCATAATTTTCATTAAATTGACATTTATATTCTATTCATTAATATTCTATATATTTATTAATTGTATTTACATTCTAATTATGTTTTTTTATTTAGTTAATTCAAAGTGTATTTATTAACTTTAAAAAAAATTTCTACATAATTATTTTTAAATATTTTGTATTAGTAACATTTAGTTTCTCACATCTCCCTACCTTATGCTCACCATATATATGTTTCGTAGCAGTTGGTGCAAAAAAATTATCAAACAATTAGAAAGCATATTTTGACACAACTCTCAAAGTTTCAGCATATTGTCACAGCCCAAATATGTAAGGACCTTTTATGTGAAACAGGCCCACACATACTGGAAGTTTTTTGCACTTGATAGATTAAATCTTATTTTTTGTCATATAGTTAGAATATATGTAGATTTTATCTTTTTATTACTAAAGTATTCAATCATTATTAATATATTATAATCAATATTTGAAAAGCTTTACTTTATAGATCTACAATTAAATAAGAGGTGTAAATCCTGTTAAATTAGTCCTAACAATTTGATATGCAAATTATCAGCTCTTCTATTAAGAATGTAACTCTTAATGCTTGAATTGTCTTGACTGATGGTTACAACCACTACTGGGTACTGCATTTTATTACTGTGCCGCCTATACATGCTGCACTGATTCAGGAAGTGTAGATATTTGCTACAATTTTGTTTGCATTCAGAATATTGAGTTGTATGAGGTATGTCGGTAGAGCCTGGACAAGTTCCAAAGTAAGGAATTTATCTGCAGAGGGAAATGCATATAAGATATATGTGAGAGCATACATAAACACACTACACATAAACAGTATGCATTTGTGGTATGGTATGCATGCATGTTGGCCACTTACATTGTGCGCTCCTATGGGAGTATTAATTTTGAAAATGTGTACGAATTTTGCGTAATTGGTTAAGGACATAGGTTGACAATTTATCCGCAACTAGAAAAAACCCAGCAATGCTATGCACATGTTTTTAATCTGAACTCCGATAGCTTGCAGTTTGGCGTTTAATCCTTTTGTTAGGAAAGTAGAATAAATGTGGTTTACCGGTTCTGTCGGGAAATGACATAAACACTGTTTTTGGTAAATTTTATGAAGTCATCGCCCGGTAGCAATAAAAAAACATGTGAAAACTGTTTAATTTAAAACATTTTTGTTAAGATATTTATCTATGAGGCACAATATGATATGATCCACTGAAGGGCATTTATTATTGCTACGAGCAAAACAATACAAAAACGCTTAGATATAAAATGGAAAAACCAGTGAGCAAGCGACTCAGCTTTCAAAATGACAAAATGAAACTTTTATTTGATCCTGCGGTGGATGGTCAGTGATCGTTTGACTGATCAATATAGTAATAATTCACATGGTATTTTCAATGTCAATTTTAAAAACTTTGAATATATAAAGAAAATTTATGGTTATGGTAACTTGAATGATGATAATGCTAGATCTATTGTGCTGTTATTTTGAATACTACAAAATTGCCTTATAGTAGCAGCTCTAATACAAGCAAAACCTGTGCTACTAGTTTTAATAGACTGGTTACTACGACCTATACAGCTCGAAAAATAAAGCATATATAATCACACAAGCTTTTAATAATTGGAAAAATGTTACTGACTTAAGTGGTGGCAATCCTTCATTACTCTAAAGTGTGCTATATATGCCGATATGCTATTTACGGAAGTCCCTCCTACAATGCATAAAAAGATACAATGCTCACACTCTCTCTCAGCTCAGCCTTCTTCGTGTTTCCTAAATGTTTGATATAGCCTGGGTGAAACGAAAATTTGTGAAAACTGAGCAAAGGTAAAAAGTTAATAGTGCATTTTAGTGTTCAATATACTACATACCATAAAATTTAATTTATTTTACATATATAACTATTTGACTACCTAAACCTGTATAACTATATATCAATAGCCATAGATTCTAAGATTGATAACAATGTTAATAGGAAGTAGTGAGAATTATAACCATAATCAGAACAGGTCATAATTGCTAAATACACTGAAGTTACTGTAAGTAACTATATTTACTAAGATTATTATACAATATTAGTGAACAATTTAAATATGTACTTTGCATATATAAAATCTTGATGAATTCACAAAGGAATTTTGCATTAGATACTAAATATGAGTTTATTTACCCCTCTATATGACATTTTTGCTATAGAGTGTCAACATTTGAACAAAATAATTTTGTCTGACAGGCCCACTTTATTAGAATTTACTAAATACATAATTATTTCCTGGTAAATAAATTAATTTAGTGGCAAAAGAGTTATTTCTTCACATACTGTTTACACATGACGATCTCTCTCGGTGCCCAAAACTATCAAGGGTACTAGTTAAAATAGAAAATTAAATAAACCATTTGAAAATTGGTTAGCTCATTTATAACTTTCATGCAATTTACCTTACCTTACATATCTATTGTTTCTCAAAGAAACTACTATAATTTAAATTACTACTACGTGAAACTGAATTAAAGTAAGTCACCCATTTCATTTTCCAACTGATTAGCCAAATCTCCTCTTTTAGAGCAGATAAAATTCAGATAAAAGCCCATTTTACTTACATGTAGACATGTTTCACAAAAAAGGCAGTGTCAAAAAATTTTTGATTTATTTAACTACACTCACTGAAACAAAATTAAAATTACTCAATGAAAATGATCAAATATAACCAGTTTAGTGATTTGTGATTGTTTTTGGTGATTTTTGTGTTTTCGTGTGATTGAAAATGTGATTTCTTTCGCGCAAAATACATGTCCAAAGCTTTGAACAGTGTTTATATTTGTAACAGCTAGTCATGAAAATCAAGAATATTTAATCTTGAAATCTTTCTCATGAGTAACAATATTCTAATCAAAACATTGCAAATCTACAAGCCAATAAATCTCAAACAAACTGTCACAAACAAGTTTCAATTACTAATTTAAAAGACATGTTCAACAACTCTGTTCTTGAAATTTTTAATGATACAGACAACTCTCACAATCAATATGACCTTATCAAAGATAATTTTAGTCTGTTTACGACAGACTGTCTACAAAATACATCTTATTCGAACACAACAGTTCAAATCGGCAGCATTAAAAATTAATAATAAATTTGAAACATTAAAAAAACTTTCAGTTTGGTTTATGCAGTTTTTCACTGTTTTTTCATTTCTGAGCCAATTAACTTTTAATGAAAATTCATCGTGGTCAATAAAATTTCAAGTTGCAATGATGTTTTCCGGTTTAGGTAGTCAATACAGGTTTAATATTTTTGTTATAAATGTAACTATTGCCTGAGATATTATTGAGGCAATATCGTGATTTTTTCTGGTTGGCCAGATTTTTTCTTACAAGACCAATCAAATATTTTTTAAAGACTTAGCGATAACTGCGCATGGAGCGGGTAAACTTCCAAAGTGAGATAACTTGTGTTGGTAGCCTAGGCACAATCATAATTTGTGAGTTTACTTGTGATGGTTGCGAATGAATTAAATTAACTTTATATTCTACCGAGACTTTTGTTTGCGTTATATTGTAAACAAAACAAGTTTATGTATATTTAAATAAGTTTTTGCGTCTCAATACACTGGCTATCAGGTTTAGTACCATTGTATCATTTATGCCAACCATAGGATTTTTTGTACTGGAGTGCATACTGTACTACTAGTATACGTGACTGAGAAGATGAGCTTTGCAAGGAGTGACTATAGTGGCAGTTGGGAGTTGTTTGTAGACAGTTGTCAAATGACAGGTGACATTTGATATTTGGCAGTTGCCAGTTGTCAGCTAGTAAGTGTCGGTTGGTAGCTGGTAGTTTTATTTAATCACCAGCAGTTGTCAATCGACATTTGATGCTAAACAGCTAGCATTTTGAAATTGCCTGTTGACGATTGCCAGTTGCTGGTTGAGAGTCCATAGTTGGCAGATTGCAGTTGGCAGCTAAAAATTGATGGCTGACATATTACATCACCAGTTAAGATTTTCTAGTTGCTGACTGACAGTCCACAATATGCAGATGTCAATCAATGGCTGACAGCTGATTGAAGTAAAAAGGACTTTGTTAGTGAACTGACCATAAACTGTGGATTTTTTGCCATTAACAAAAATAGGTGGCAATTATGACTGATTTATGATTGCAGTAGGAAACCCTTTATTTGCTGGTATTAGTAGGTTTCTTGAGCTAAATAAAAGAATTCATAATATGCTTGATGTCTCCCAAGTTAATAAATGGAAACTTCTCATATATTTAAAGTAATATAAGCCGTTTTCGTCTTTTTTCCCAGGTGTTTTTAAAGCACCTTAAGCCCTACTCAGTACTATACTAAGTGATGATGAGCTGCTGAGAGTTGTCATCTCGTTGCATACTGGTATATTGTTCTTTGTAATAAACATTTTATTCCTATTGGTTTCACTTTGCCGGCGGTGAACTATAACAGAGTAAATTAAATGTATGTGCAAAAGAGCTTGCTAAGAAGAAAAGTTGGGATAGATAAGCCTGCAGGATACATGAGTCAGTGTCTACACAAAGTTTGGAGTTGGTTCCTCATGGCATATATTTTACAAGCTAATAATCTATCAGATACTTTTATCTTAGACACCAAAGTTACCATTTGAAAATAGTTTAGAGAACATATATTGACAATACACTTTTCTCAAAGTATTAAATGACATTTTATCCTTTGATTTCTTCAGCATAACTACTTATTTAATTTAATGCAGCCAATTTGTTGTACTTTATTGAATTGGCCTAATGCTACTTTCTTTTTACAGCAGAATATAAAATCAAAAGTTTTCACAGCTTTAGTTGCGCACAAATGTGCTCCAGAAAGTACAAGAGTCAAGGATACATGGCCCAGATGTCTAACTATTCCTCCCTTAGCCTAAGGTTTCTGCCAACCTATTAACCACCTTAGTTGTTTGTAAATGTTTGCACTGTCCATCCAAAGTTTCATTCTTACTAAGGACATACTTGCTAAAAGAACGTTATGATGAAAGCTGTTAAGAAGCTTAAAAATGAGAGTGCTCAAAATTTCAGTAGATTTCATCAAACAGTGACAGACATTTTTAATACTTGCGAACGTTTTTTGATGTTGGAGATGATCGATCTGATTTTCATGATAGTTCAAAATTGAGATTGACAAAACTCGATTGTGATTGAAGCACTCAGACTAAAGCACAACTTCAATAATGATGTCTATTAATAATTAAAAAGGGATCGATGTGGAAGGCTACCACTCAAAATTAAAAGCTGATAGCAATGAATAGAGAGAGAGATAGATAAGCAGCTGCACAACCAGTGAGGTAATTTTGGTGCACATTTTGCTTTTGAGCTTTTAGCCTTGATCAGGTTTTTTTGGCTTTAACCTTGAAAAACTTTTGCGACTTGATCACTAAAACCTGAAAAACAATATGAAAATACCTGTTGTCTCTGATAAAATACTTAAAGACAAAGAAACTATCTACCTAGAAAGTTGCAGGATCATACATTGTATTTAGAAGTGCATGTGAAGCACTCAGGCACTTGGTGCCGCTAATAACTACCATACACCTATAACAATTTAACTTCAAAATACATGTAGGTGTTCACACCTTTAAATCACTGGTCATTAGAACTATTGATGTTAATAAGGATAAGGAATAATTAAAATGCTTCACGAAACTCATCCTCAATGTTGTTATTTTTTGTGATGATCAATAACAAAATAGGAAAAAACGATTGTGAGCTGAAATATCAAAACAGCATCATTGCAGTATTTAATCTTTGTATCCTCACACTTGCTCCAAGTGTCTGGGTTGTCAGGGTACTTGGACATTGGTTTAATGTTTGGGCAATGAATTAAAGTTAGTAAATTGATTCTCTCAGTATTGTAAACTTGAATTCCTGAAATGAAGACGCCTGTCAGATAAAAAACTCTCCATTTTTTTGGCTATTTGCAAAATTGTGGAAAAAAATGCCAATAAAAATATGGGTTTTTTTGTGACCCATGTATTCCTGCTCGCCTAATCTCTGTTTCTCCTATGTTGAACAAACTTTTGGCCCACCATCTACCAACAGCCAGTTTTTGTGCCCACACCCTATTAGACTATGATTATAAACATGAATTTTCATGTATATGAATGCTGTAAAATATTAATTGAGTTGAAAAAATGAAAATATGAATTTTTGTTTCAAAATTATTATGAATCAGTGCTGAAAAACCGAAGAGGAAAACAAGCCGATACACATATTCAAAACAATAGTTTATTGTAATCGGAAATTGGGGCCACACAATTATTTGTATAACATTGAATATATATGGCTAAATAAAAGAGAACCATTTGTAATGAACTTAGAAGAAACAAAAACCTTTGAATCATGAATCAACAGCTACTTCTGTGATCTCTTGTTGAATTTCTTTATATTATTAATGCTGTTTGACTTCAAACTGATCGGGCAGAAAAATCACAAAAAAAAATCAAAATCAATTATTTCAGAGTGAAGCAAATGACTAGCTCAAAATTTTAGACTATTTGTGTAGACTAGCAACCCACAGAGAAAGAATCAACTTGTATCATAATGTAATAGCCTGAAAATAACATTATTATTAACATGAAACATAGTGTCAAGGAAAAAGTATAACCTTTAAAAATTTCTTTAATTTTTGGTGTAACATTTACTGTAATAACAGCTGCCCTGCCGTACATCTGTTTAAATCGAAGATTGAAGGTTAAAATAAGACTGTTTTAAAGAGAGTTTGAACTCTTGATATTTAGCCTAGCCTTAGTTCGACCTAAACTAACACCTTTACAAGTCAACAGTCTTCTGGTATTTGAAAATAATTATGGCGGTAGTTATGCTCAGTGCTTTATCACGGCACCAGAAAATCTCTCACATCTTACTAGAATGTCAGGATGCTTATTTACGCCTTGCTATAATAAGTCTCGAGTCTTTTCATCTGCCTGTTTGAAGCCATGTTTATGAATAAAGAAAAGATGTTACATCAGAGTTGGAACTTCAAATTTTCAGCTGATTAGACAGACACTATCTCACCTGCATCAAACAAACACCATGCTGGGTTTCAGAATAATCAGGAAATTAGTTATTAGCTCCCCAAAACGCCTTGGTCCTGGTATAGCATAATAATAGTATAATATGATATTAGAATATAACATAACATTTCAATAAAAATTAGTAAAACAAACAAATTGGTAACTTTTTTTGGTAATTAAATATGTTAAAGTACTTTAATAGTTTCATTTATGTCAAAAACTTTACTATTTTTTATTTCATAATTTTCATCATTAATGATTTTGGTGACCATCAAGGCAGCAGCAAAACTTGATGCAGACAGGTGAGTGCAAAAGTATAGGCAACATTAGCATCATTTCACCTGTAAACTTATCTTCTCGACAGTCTAGACAGCTAGTCAAAAAGTAAAGTGTTACCCCCAATTTGGTGGCCGCCTCTAATACAATGCCACTCGCAGAAAAGGGCTGAAAATACCGCACGATGATATTCCAATAAAGATTTTATAGTAATCTAGGTTAGCAACTATAATTGGCTAGAAATACCATTTGTGGCAAAATTTTAATAAAATTTAAACATGAAAAAATGCAGTTGATTACTTGAACACCTAGAGCCTCGACTGTACGGTTCCATTGTTTAACTGCGGCATGTTATTAGCATCGTCATAACTGTCTTTTTCATTTTACCCTGTATCATCAATTGGTTTCAAGGTCACAATTGGTTGACATTGTATATATTGCAGGCACTCATTTTTTGATTTGTTGACCATGTTCTTAAAATGTTGGTCAATTTTTGATATGACAGATTTTTCTAAAGCTTAGTTGAATACTCACCATTGTCTTTTTTCATTGCTGTCTTTCCAGGCTTCCTTCTTTTCCTCTTCCTCAATGCTACTTCCAGAGTATAGCAAACAACTATAACACATCAAAAATTATAGTTACAGTAGACTCCTAAAATAAGCACAATTTAGATTTGTTTATGACTTAATGGCATACTCACTTGCCAGCTCCTATGTAATTGTCTTTCTCCGCTTCCCTAGCTACAACCCAATCGATTTCAGCCCATGAGATTTGCAAAAAAACTATCAAAAATTAAGCATTATAATAATAGTAAACTACTGTAACAGTTGAAAGCAAAATTATGATCGGCAAGCTGAATTTAGCTGATTTTGACCTTATAACAAAAATACTGTGTGAGCATTTTAAGGCTTAATGAATTAATGTGCAGTTTAAAACAAATCAGTTGAGAATAATATATGGGCGCCAATAATTAGAAAATTTTAAATAAAAACAGCACACCTGAAAATTACCGACTAAAACAGATAATGGGTTAGCCTGTCTTGACAAATCGTTGTTGTTGTGGAGTTGACCCTTGGCAATCGAAGCAAGCAAAACGACAGCTTGTTACGATATGCACTGCACCTGAGGTATCAGTGCACTGAAAGGGAGTTGCTCTCTTCCATCTATGCGGCTTGGCTGTAGTGTTATGTCGGTCACTCCATTGGTAGTCATAACGGATTTAGCCCAAAAATTTATGTAAAAAAATAAGATAAAAACGTTTAACCAGAGACTAGTTGTTCCGGCAAACTTTAGTAGAACTTGACGCATAGACGGAAAAAAAGAACTCTCTTTCAGAGCAGCTGCTGCATCAGGTGCAGTGTGTATAGTGACAAGCTGTTGTTTTGCTCGCTCCGCTCAACTGGGGACAAACTCGCAAAAAGAACAGTTTGTCAAGACAGGTTAATAATGGGTCTATAACCTTTTGAAGTTAAAAAAAAAACAATTGCTAAATTTAACACTAAATAATGTTAGAATTCAAGTCTTTAGTAAAAGATAGCAAATGATGACAAGGATGGCTTAGCGTAATGGTTACATGTTTTACTGTTAAACTTGCGAATTGAAGGTCATTGGTCCAAATACAGTGCAATGGGGGTTTTTCGTTGCTTGATTTTAATTGCTATGGCTGTATATTCTCTAACATACAACATATGACCCGCAAACTCTGCAATTATACATTTGTATATACACATATATACATTGTATCTATATACATGTATATTTATAAAGATGGTTCATATCTTCTATATGTTGAAAAAACTTTTTTGCATGCTGTACAAGATTACCTAGCCACTGTCCAAAATTATTGCAAGACTTTTAAGTATCTTTTTGTACCCTCTAGTACTTGTGGAGTATAGTTCAATGTTAAAGTATAGCTACCTACCACACTGAGTAACTGCAATTTCTAAATGCAACAATGTATAAGAATCGCTAGTGATGACGATGCCTTGGCTTTGTTTTCGCAAGTTGGTTATCATCGGCGTAGATGTTGCCATTCGTAAGTCATGTTTTTGCCAAAAAAAAGATTACTTTATGTTTACCTCTCTGAATTTGAAACATTATGGTCTATGAACCAAGTTTCAGTTCCTATCAAAAATCATAATTCACTATCTATATACAAAGATTACAC
Organism: Watersipora subatra; assembly: GCF_963576615.1. Classification (NCBI taxonomy): domain Eukaryota; kingdom Metazoa; phylum Bryozoa; class Gymnolaemata; order Cheilostomatida; family Watersiporidae; genus Watersipora; species Watersipora subatra. Next base: position 14,967,745 of record NC_088712.1, read on the forward strand.
CAGAGCACACCATTTTATTTTCAGAAGACAAGCTTTAATGTCAAGAATAGCAATAAATGCAGCACATATATTTTTGCCGGCTGATTGAAAATTACTACCTTTAGCTCAGTCACACGGATACCTGCAGCCAATGAACTCATTTAGCTCTAATGCCTAAATGGGATTAATATAACAAACACATACGATGTTGAACCCAAAGCGACATCTGTAATACAAATATTGATCAGTCATGAAACAGAAATCCAATCTACACAAAGGAAATGCCAAATGAGATAAATCAGAATAAGGATTAGGCTATGGAAGTACAGCAGGAAAATGAATAGATAATGATGTTTGCTAATGTTTTTAAAGCGTAGACAAAACATACTGTTGGCGGTTTTAAGAGTTTTTGTCTATTACCAGCCTTCACCTAGCTTAATATGACACCGTTGGTTTGATGAACATGTTGATCTACAGACAACAAACCTAAATAAAATACATTTATTAGTAATGCTGAACAAAATTGACTTATATAGCATATACAAAGTAGAAAAAACTCAGTAGGAAAAACACTGAATTCTCCAGTTTACTAAAGCTATAACACTAGGAAAGTATAACAGTACTGTAGTTTCAATATATCACCCTCAAACATGTTTTCTATAGACCTATATGGTACAAAGTCAAGAGGTCGATGGAGTCTGTATAAAAAGATAACTATCATTTTGTTGACTAATGTAAACCTGATATAACATCAATGTTCAATTCTGGGAAAGCCACTGAGTTTCTTATGAAGGCAAATATACAAATTTGTGGAACAATATTGAAGAATGAAACAAATGAATAAAAGCATTTAAACCATGCTTTACCACATATGTCTGAACAAAACCTAAACAAATTCTTTGTTTCTCTTCATTACGACAGAAAATATGATGCAGTCAAGAAAATGATGTTGAATAGCTTGTACAAATGGATTGCCCAACTCAATTGACATAGTACATGAGTCAAATCATAGTTTAGTTTTTAAGATCCAATGACTTCTATTTCATAAAGGTTCATATAGTTGTGAATCATAAACTGTATTTGCAAAAACTGTCCTTTGACCCTTTTGACACAACTAATCAATGTATAATAACGGTTGAGGGTTCCTTGGTGGTGTCCACAGAAGTTACTTGAGTCAATTGTTGCGTAGAAGATGTCTGCTAAATCACTTGCTACAGTAACATATGCGTTAGCTGCTCGGTCATAGAAGCTCTCTAAAATGTTAAAAGAATAATTGAAACCAGATGAACTTAAGTTTATGTGTATACAGTACATATAAAGAAACAAGATTTTAATCACAGTCGCTAAATGCGTAATTAAACAAGCCATCAAATAATTCATTTGCTTAGAAATGGAAAAAAACTCGATGTATCTTTGTGGCTTAGGCCCCCTATACAGACACAAAAAATAATAAATACTTTAGACAAACTCACTTGACATTAAAATTTTCTGTCACCAAGCATGACTGGAACATATGCACATCAAACTGTATCACAGCCTCTTTAGAGCTACTGATTTGCTAAATTATATCGTCTGTGGTGGGTGGCTCACTAGCAATACTCACCCCAAACCAATGGAACAGTAGAGGAAATTAATGGATGACAAGAAAACACACTCAAACATTACTACTGATCAGAGACTAAAACAGATTTAATTCTTTTGAAATTGAAATTAAGTCCACTGGGAGTTCAAGCAAAAGGACCAACACCGCTAGTAAAATAGTAAAAGTAAATGCATCTTTTAAAACAGGTTTTGAAATTTTACAAGTGTTAAAACTTTGCCAATGGAACAAGAAGCTTTTTTTCAGTTCCACAAAAGTCGTTCAGAGAGGGTGTAGGGCAAGAAAGTCAAGGTCAACTAATTTGAAAGCCAATCGCATACAAAACTACAGGTTAAAGACATATATAGGCGGAAGGGCAAACAGCCCAGCGAAAAGCATTGAACTTAATAAAAACCTAATGAATTGGTCCTGACACAATAACATAAGCAAAGCAATGTGTTCCTATTGCTCTTCTTCATTAATTGTCCAATTTTATCATTTCCTTTAAACATCCTCATGCCGAGAACCATAAATTAGAGAAACAGACATTATTAAAGCACTTTTAGAGGCTGAGCACCTGAAATCACTTTTTTGCACAAAAGTATGCAAAACTAATGTACCTTCAGGAAAAAATTATTAGCGATCTCTCCACACAGGTTTTTCAGCTACATTTGTTAAAGTGTACTCAGATTCCCAAATTGTTTAGTAATGTAGTTCTCATTGCTCCGTTTTTATTTTGTCGTTTTTCATCTTTACGACTGCTTTTTACCCACTGCATTTATGTTTACTTTTATATAAGAACTGTGTCGGTTGGTCCAAAGACAAGAGGAGAGGTTAGACAAAAAAATTGAATGATTTATTATGCAAACTCATGACATGCAATTTGGTGGTGCAAAGCTCCAACACATGTGAGAATTACTTCTGGTTGCGCTTGGTATAAACGCCTGATGACCTATATCTTTGCAGTAGGTTGCCAGTGTACTAAAAAGTATCAAGATAAAGCGAACCGCTGCTCGATTTGAACTTTAAACATAACCATAGTTAAAACCTTTGCATACCATCACTCAACTCATCGCTTAGCTGTGTGATGATCTGAAATGATTAGCTGCTACGACATCATTTTGTCATCAGCAATGAACCTAATCACCGGTAGCAACAATCAGATAGATTTTCAACTTGGTGAAATTGTTCTAAAAAACGCCCCTGATAACATTTAGATCAACTGTTTTTGATAGCATCAAATCTAATTGTAACAGTTTTGATAGTAAATATCAATTTCAGTAAAGAAAGTGTAAGAACAATGTCGCAAATTTTTTTAGTCATAGGCACTTTTTGCTCATGTTTCATACACCTTATCATTAGTGATGACATCAAAACGGCTAATCGTTGTGGGTTATTTCACAGTTAACCATTGATTTGAGCTGTAGTGAGCATTAGCCTTAACATTGGCAGCGCCTCTCTGTTGAGTAAATGGCAGGCAAGATCAATAATACATCAGGATCATCAAATCGTCTTGCGGGTCTTGTCTTTGGCATATGCATGTCTAAATCGAGTTCCCTAAAGCTAAATTGACAACATTAGTTTTGAATGCATATTAAAATCATAATAATCTACCGATGCATTGCAGAATTTGTAGTACTAGAAGCATAGTACATATTGTGGTCAAGCTATAATGCACATTTGATAGCATCGCGGGCCAATTATAACTAGACCAACTTTGCCTCCAAAGGCTTAGGCCTACCAATTATAAACCACCAATTTTGGTTACTCAGAGTTTTACACCTATGGTTTAAAGTTTTATCATGCAAATTGCTCATTTCCATGACAGATTTTGATCTAGTATAGCAAAATTGTAAAAAAAAACTATTTAAAAAAAATCACTCAAATATTTATGCAACTTGAAATATTTTATTAGTATAAAAAAACAGCTGTTCTCTTGTATTATAAAATGGAATAAAGATGACTTGATAATGGTAAAAAAGAAACAATTTTTATCAGAGCAGAGTCAGCTAGAAATCCATTCTAAAGCAATTTATCTTCTTGAGGAAGTCTTTGAAGTTTAAATAAAGATTACACACACCTACATTAATAACCAGAATAAAAATTAGTTTAAGACTGACTAGAAGAAACTGCACATTTTAGGAGCAAAGTTAATTATAAAAACTGTCAGCTTACTTTTAAATAAGTGCTAATAACGTTTATAAAAAGCAGTTTGACATCCTACTATCCTGTCGGTCTGGTATGCTGAAAAATATCATCAGATATGCTGATAAAACACAGGTGATATTTACTAGTGCAACTCTTGTGAAGTTTCGGGAGACCTTGAGTGACTTTAGAGTGCTGGGCTGCTAAATTGCATAGCATGGCTTCAAAATATGTATGATGGAATCTTGAATAATAATTTCCAAATATGACTTTTACTAGATGAACAATGATGCCAAACGCCCTGGAAATTTCTAATGTTTTGAGAGACCAATTTTTGTGATAATAATGCAGAAAATGTATTTATATTGCAAATAATTCTCAAATCCTAGAAGAAGAACGATTAGCACGGGTGAAATCGTATTGCGCATCCAATCAGAATGTAATGAGTTTGATTCCTGAACGTTTTACTTTCTTATTCTTAGCTTTTAAACTTGGCTTTGCATTGACAGAGATTCGGACACAGCACTCATGGTAGTAAAATTTAGGACATGTTCATCAAAGTTTACATGTACTCAAGTTGCTAGCTAGATAAAATTTTACAGTGTGTAACATGAAATAAAATGTTACCTCTATTTAATATGTTAACCGCTGATATGCAACGTTGCTGCTCTAGGTCAACTCTCCACCAAGGATTTTTCTGGTTTTGTGTGTGCATGATAGAAGCTTGCTCATTATCAGTGGGCAGATAAATCCCATCAACCGCATGACTCCCGTAGAAGGCATTACGGAGACTGGACATGTATGTTGGCTTACCTAGAGTTAGAATTAAAAGCTTTTATTGTCAATAAAACCTTCTCATAATTACTTATTTAATACACGACGTAGATTTATTACAGAAAATCTTTAGTAAACCAACTGGTAATACAGAGATAGAAAATAAAATAGTTATATTGTAGAAAACTATATATAATTTACTAATTTTTAGTAAGCATTTTAATATTGGTTTATACTATTGTTCTAACTAAAAATCAAAATAGAAATTTTATTAGACCAATTTACCCCACTGTCTTTTTTTATCCTAATATTCGCGGTCAATTTCAACGTACATTTAACAGCCTTTTCTTTTTGTGAGCAACTTTAAAAAAAAGCAAAACAGATCAATAACAGTGTTACTACAACATCTTAAGAGGTCATCTGACCTTACTCTTGTAACTAGACCATGGCAGGGTGGCATTCAACTTCAAAAGTATTTCAGTATAGCCTTAATTTTTGGGGAAAGTAATTGATTAAAAAAGCATTTTGAAAGATTTTAATAAGTTAAGTTTTTCTTAAGTAATTTCTTATTTTTGTTGGTAGATAATGACATATTGTAATAAAATAAATTGTTCTTTAAATATGAGATATAATCACTATTTCTTTCTAGGCTCACTGTTAATTATCGGTTCCACAAGGATTAGTTATTCAAACAAATTGTTTGCTAATTTTAACAAGTTGATTGCTGTTGAGGAAAAGAACAAAGGTAAGACCAGGTCAGGAATAATCAAGCATAACTTTAAAACTTGAAAACCTCAGAGCACCTCATGTAAAAAAGCAATAAAATCCTATGTCTGACAAAAACAGTAACTTAATTAAAGCTTGTAAACTAAATTTTGTGACCAAATTCTCATTCTCATTCAAAATAAGAAAATTGTTGCTTTTTTTTCTGTTATAATGGTACAAAGTACTTCGATTATTTAAAAAGCAATCTACAACATAGGAACATAAGTAATTGACAAATATAAACCATTAGCACATACCTCAAGCTAACTGTGTACTCATAATCAATCTGTAAACTTTTACACTACTTCTGTTTTTTGCTGCCACTGAAGAATCTGTCTCAGAAATATTGACCGCATAGCATGTAGAAAGATGTCTTGAATGTGCAAACCCAAGACAGTTTGAAACTGTGGCACAGATTGTGGCACATTCAATCGGACTTCTGATACCCTGTCCTATAGTTTCTCTCTTATTGTTTGCTGGAGCACTCTGTTTCTCAAAAGTGATAGAGCATTTTGCATTAGAGTGGATGGCATAGTAGAGGAGGATGATCAAATATTCTTGAAAAAAAACAGAAAATCGCAAAAAAGGCTGCAAAAATGCTACGTAATATTTTAGTTTTTTCTTTTGAATTCTTTGGTAGAAGTAAGTATTGTTGAGTTTTAGTATTTAAATCAAATTTAATTCAAATAGGATGACAAAATACACATAAAGACTGCGTTTCTTGAAATAAAAGAACTTGTCTTTACACTAGTTGATCTTGTATAGATTTTACTGTTGCTGGAAGTGTCAAAATACCGCGAAAGCAGTTTGTAAAAGCCACTATTACAGACACTATTACAGAGTTATATAACATAATGTAGCTATAAAACAAACGGGCAACTGGAGGTTTGCAAAAAAATAAGATGTATTAGGAAATAAATATGTTTTATACAAAGTATAGTAATCAAAAGCGGAAAGCATTTAAATTGAATGACACTGAATGCTCCAATAAAGAAAGATTATAATTTACCAAGATATATATTAAAAGTGTTAAACCGAAAATCACACGCAAAGACACAAATTTTGTTCATAAAACAAAATGGTTTGAATAATTGACTTTTCAAAGACAGCATTTTTTAATTGTTGTGATGAGCACCTAGCAACAGGTATTGTTTTTTTCTAATAAAGTAGTTTATGAGATTTAAAAGGTTTATAGTCGCATGAGAGTCATAATAAAAAAGTTATCACCAAGTTTTATAAGCTTGAACAAATATTTAGAAATAATTTTTATGATATCTGTATTATTCTGCGGTTTGTCATTTCTTTTAAAAGTATTAATGAAATACCCATCCTATCTTTTGGGAATTGTTTGACAGTCATGGCCAATAAGTTTTTACTGTGAATATGTCATACTTTCAAATGATTTTAAAATACTGTACTAATTTATCAGTTTTGAGTGTTATAAAATCTGAGCTACTGCCAAATTGCAGAACTCTGGAAATATAAAATTGAAAGGGTAAGCGTTTCTGCCAAAAAATGGCTCCTCGAGGGTTACTCGTAATAATTAAAGTCACAATGACAAACCTATGTCTTTCCAAACAATTATGTTAATAATATCGAAGACCTGTCGGTGAAAGGGACTAAACTTTTATGCAAATATATACATTAGAGTTCTCTCGTCGTATTGGCTATATATTACTATAATATCTATTTTTATTGGTCATAATACTAAAATACCAAGTTTGAACATGGCTAGAAGATTTTCAAGTTATTCGTCGCAACCATTGTTATAATGCTCAAAAAACTTAAATTGCAATAAATAATATTAGTAAATAGGATGTGATCAAAAATAAATTTTGTGTGCTCATTTTTGTGAAATTGCCTTCTAATTATCTACTGTACGCATAATTTACCTATGTTGCCTAAAAATGTTATCTTTTACTAACATCAGTTTGTCTCAACACATCGTTCAGGCCGTGTTTGACCTTGTTACTAATTAGGTTTAAAGATAGTTAGGAGTGAAGCTGTTGCTGTTACCTCCTCTTGTATCATAAGGGGGATAACTTCTGACTTTAGGAGCAAATAAGGTTTTTTGACACTTTTTTTTATAAAACCAGTGGTAGATTTATTTGTTTTATTTTGCAGAGCCTAAACTTGTAAATTTCTGACTCCTTTGAAATTATAAGCAAACTTTCATTTGCTTTGTGTTACAAGGCAAAGATGTTTGCTAGAAATTTTCCATTTTTTGGTCATGAAAAATTGCAGGAAAGATAACTGATAAGACATATTTTGTCACAGCAACCAAGGCAGAAATAACAAAACACTTCAGAACCTACAAGGTTCTGTCAGCATTTTCCATTACTAAATATAAATAGAAAGACTCTCAATTTAGGCAAAATATCAATCAATTATGAACTAGATTATTTAAAATGGCCTGTTCTAGTTCTTTACTTATGAAAACAGCGCTTGTGACAATAGGTTGTCTATGGACAATTTTGGTGAACAGCTAACTCTATAGATAACTAGGTAAACATCCAGCATCGGCTGGGTTATAAAAAAGTCTACACAAGCAAATTATTTTTATTTAACATATACAACAATTACCATTTTAAATTTTAAATTTCAAACCATGTGCAATGTGTTTGGTACAGTTCAAATAAATTAATAGAAAAAGTAAAGCGAAAAAAATGCTTAAGCAAAAACTAATTAGAAAATGATGGCTAGATAGTGTGTCATGCTGCAATGAATACAATAAAAATCTCTCACTCGTATTTAAAATAAGAAAAATGTTGCGCGTGATGCCCAACAAATTTTTTTAGTTTTATTCCTGTCCTAATGGTAGAAGGTACCTTGAATATTTGAAGTGAAGTTTACAACATAAGAACTTTAGCAAGTGACAAATATAAACCATTGACATGGTCCTCGAGCTAACTGTGTACTCATAATCAATCTGTAAACCTGCACACTATTTTAATGTTTGCTAGAGCACTCGCTCTCTCAAAAGTGATAGGGCATTCTGCCTTAGAGTGGATGACATAGCAGGATAAGTTAATCAATTATTCTAGAAAATAACAGAAAACAGCATTATAACTGCAAAAATTCTGAGTATTATTTTTTTTCTTTTAGCTTCTTTGTTAATAGTAATAAATTTTGCTTTTTGGTATTAACTTGTTAAGTAAAATGATGACATTTACAAAAACATTTTGTTTTTGAAATAAAAAATACATGTTTTGGCACTAGTGGATCATGCATGAATGCTACCCATTTTATTGTTGGAAGTGTCAATAATACTAAGAAAGCAGTTTTAAAAAGCCAGAATACATAATTGCATGTACATAGCAGAATGCGAATAGAAAACAAAAACTTGACTGGAGCCTCGGAAAAAAGTAAGATTGACTAAGAACTAATGTTTTTGACAAAATATGATAATCAATTATCAATAATCAATAGCAATAACCAGTTCAGGTAAATGAAAGCAAGTGCTCCAATAAAAATTTTTTAAATTGAAAGAAAGTATATTTTAAAAGTTTTATAGAGAAAATATATCTAAAAATACAAGTTTTGTTCATAAAAAAACCAAAGAATTTTGAACATTGACTTTGTAAACCTGAATTTTTTTATTGTTGAAATCAGCATCTAACAACAAATATTGTTTCTTTATTTTTAGCTCATGACGTTTAAAAAAATCACAGTTGGATAAAAGTCCTATTAAATTATTATCACAAAGTTTCCAAAGTTTTAGTAAATATTTTAAAATCATTTCAAACATTGCAGTGAAATCCGCATTATTCTGCAATTTTTTATTTATTTTGCAAGTATAAATAAAATACCCGTTTTAACTGCCCGAAATTGTTTGACAGTCACTGCAAATGAGTTTTTACTGTGAATGCGTCAGGTTTGCAACCGATTTTAAAATAGCCTACTGTGCTAATCAACCAGTTTTAAGTTTCATAAATTCTAAGCTACTGCAGACTCGCAGAACTCTAGAAATAGCAAATGAACAGCGTAAGCATTTGAGCATAAATTGCTTCTCAAAAGTTAAGTGTGATTATTAAAAAATGGTTTTCACGATGGTGTGTCCTACAGTAAATGTTAATAATACCTTAAACCTGCCGATGTGAGGATGTACACTTTTATGCAATGGTAAACATTGGTCGTTCCTTGTTTCATTTGCTATGTAACAATCATATCTTTTTTATTGGTCATATCACAAAAATACCAAGTTTGACCACTGCCAGATGATTTTCAAATTACTTCTGGTATCAATTTTTACAATGCTCAACAAGTTGATTTTGCAGTAAATTATATTTTTAGGTAAGATGTAATTAAAATATTTATTTTATCTACTGTTTTTTTTAAAGAAACTCGTAATTATATACTGTATACAAACATTACCTATGCTGCCTAAAAATGTTATCTTCTATTAACATCAGTTCGTTTCAACACATCGTTCAGGCCGTGTTTGGCCTTGTTACTAATTAGGTTTGAAGATAGTTAGGAGTGAAGCTCTTGCCACAACCTCCTCTTGTATCATAAGGGGATAACTTCTGACTTGTATTGCAAATATTGTTTCATAATTGTTATTATCATAATTTTTTTCCAAGGTTGTTTTATATATTTCTAACAAAGACACAATTTTTAAAAATATTAGGAATAAATTGAAACACTAAATGTTATTCTATAACATTTTCAGCTGACTTTTATTAAAACAAAATATTACTTATCAAATATGCAAAGAAATTAACAAGAGCGTTGTTAGAACCATGAGCTCATGTGTTTGTACATAAACATCAATAAGCAAGGATACAGCAAAATTATTAAATAAATTACATTGATAAAAAGCCTTTGGTGCAGCTTGATAGGCATTGTTTTTTTTGAAGTTATTATACTTTACTATTTAAGCTTGTATACTTAAAGAATACATGGCTCCACTCTGTCAAAATTTCATACCCTGATATTTTAATTTGATACCTTACTATGTATCTAACAACAATGAAAAGTTAGCATACTAAAGCTAGTAATATAAATCCAATGCAATTATTGATCTCTCTGATCCGTATTAAAAGTAACAATGACGACAAGATAGTATTATGATTTGCATATTTAGACATCAAAGGAATAGTTCAGCAGTTTGTCTGCTTAGACACTAATCCACTTTAGTCCTTATTGATTTCATACAAAATATAGACACACCGCCATTTATATTCTTTTGATCTTTCATTTTACATTATATTTATGTTTACCCAGCAGATTAAAGTTTGTATACAGAATAAAATTTGCTATGAAGTGATGTTTGAGCTGCTCTGAAAACTTTACCATTGTTGGAAAGTGTGGGTTCTGCTGGCGAGATTTAATAACCTTATGTTACTACAATAGATAGACCAATAATATTCAAAACCAAGTTGGATGCGGAGCAACACACCGTAAAATTAACATATAGACATCAAAAGCAACCGTCTCACCACAATAAGGTTATTGCATAATTTCGCATATTATAAATTTAACCTAGAATTTGCGTAGAATACAGCATATTCACCACTTGCACTTGAGTTCCCAGCCAGTATCTTCAACATTAGTTTTGTAGTTGGCTCTTGTGATATTTGTATATTCATTTAAGTTACTATTCACTAGGCATTAAACATTGCAAAATTCGATGTTCTAGGCAGCTAACTGTACATTTATACCTTTATAAACCTGCTTAATGCATTTTAGAACCCAGGTTTGTAAGTCACTTCACTCGTATGTCCAAGAGTGTTTTCAAACGATAAAAATATTAATAAGATTTAATTTGTTCTTACTTGCCAAAAAACCTCAAAAACATAAGAATGCAAAATGAAAACATAATATTAATGACTTACTTTATCATCTAACCACATAATGTAACAAATACCATAAAATATACTTGATGAATTATAAATGTGACATTATTATGTGTAGCACTGTACGATTGTTACATTCAAGACAGATGTTGATGGCTAAAGGGGTGTGAGAGACACTTGATGACAACTACAATGTAGTTTGACACTCTACACTTTCGTGACACTATCTAATGTTATACTAACAGTAAATTTGGCTTAAATTAATGCATCGTACTATGCACACATTTACAAACCAATTTTATTCTTACACTAAATTTAGTTCTAATTTTGTTTATGTTTATCTTTTTCTCTTTCTGGTTTTCTGCTTTTGAAAAGACTATTTTTTATGAAATAAATTTCAGTTCTTACCAAAACATTTACAAGTTCAACATTCATGTATGACAAATACAAAAAAAGACACTGATACATTGCAGACAGCACCATTTAATGTAAAGAAAAGCCAAACTGCAACACATAAACTTTTCCATACTTAGTAAAATTTACCGACTTTATCTCATTTACACAGACACCTAAAACCAATGACCTAAGTTTGTTCTAATACGTGGAAAAAAATCCTAATATAATCAAACACACATCTTATTGAATTCATAAAACGATCTGTAATACAAATATTGATCAGTCATGAAGCAGAAACAAATAGACATAAATAATGTCTATTTAATTAGCTTTATAAACGTCTACTGAAAGCGACATCTGTCGTTTCCCCACGCAACCGATAAACGACATTTTTGTCGTTTCCCCAGTCAAAGGGTTAAAAGTTATGAATAAATTTGAAAAATTAAAAATATTTTCACTCTGGCTTATGCGGTCTTTCACTGTCTTGTCATTTCTGAGCCTGCCAGTTTACTTTTAAAGTTGAAAAAAATTGATCAGGATCAATAAAATTTTAAGTTGCTTGTTGTTTTCCGGTTTAGGTAGTCATCGATACAGGTTTAGTGTTTTTGTTATATATGTAACTATTGCCTGAGATATCATAGAGGCAAAGTTGTGAATTTTTCTGATTGACCAGATTTTTTTTTACACAACCAATCAAATACTTTTTTAAAGACTTAGAAATAACCGTGCATAAAGTGAGTTAACTTCTAGAGCGAGATAACTTGTATTGGTAGCCTAGCCACAATCAGAATTTGAAAGTTTACTTGTGATGGTTGCGAATGAATTGAATTAACTTTATTTTCTACCGAGACTCTTATTAAAGTTTTGAAATGTAAAACCTTGGAATGTCCTTGGCATGATACATTTAAATTGTTAGGTTGTAGTGTTGTTCTGCATTGAATTTGTTAGTTGAATGATATGAACCATTCGATTCATTTAAGTTATGGTGTTCAGCTCTACAGAATTAAACTGTTTTTGCACATGGGTTGATTAAGTTGTGTCTTTTTACAAAAGTTTTTTATGAGAAAATTACAACTTTTTTCTGTCATAGCTTGCAGCCATGCATGTAGGTATGGTTCAGCTATGCTGCCCTGATCTGGCAAAACCCAATAATTGACATTTTTTTCAAAATTGACTTTTCTCTTGATTTGACCTGTTTTCTGGTTGAAAATTCATGTCACAAAATTTTATATGTCAAATCCTACCAGAAGTGTGATTTTCTGGCATGGCATAACCCAATAACTCAATATCACCAATGGTATTCATCTGGCAAAACCCAACAATTGAGCTTATTTGGTTATGATTGGATGACAGCATGCTGCCCATTGTAATTGTTGTGTTCTGCCACAGTATAAAGCAAAATGCTAGCTTCAAACTGAGCAGACAATACAAACAACTTACACTTGTGCACTTTTAATCTTGTTTATTCACATCAATTCAAGTTTATTCAGTAGATCAGATTATCATACATCTCATTGATTACCCAAGGATTAAAGTGGTTTATCAGATCAGTTACTATGGCTTTACGTATATCAAGCAGTGACAGTGAGTATCCTGTTTTATTTCTTAATGTTGTTTTCATGCATGCTTACCATTGGTATAAATATTTTAATATTACATCTTAATTGGTGCCAAGGCAATGTCACACATACTCGTACGCAACGCAATGTAGGATATAACTAGCTAGTAGACCAACATCGTTTATCTAATACTGGTTGTTGGTGTTGGATTAACTGTATTTATTGGTCTCGGTGGCAATTGTATTTTCACCCATGTCACCAAGAATGAACGCTCACATATTACTTTTTTATATCAGTTGTGATGTATTTAAATATGCAAAAAGTAATTATGTTACCGACACCTTATCTTTTATATGCATCATTATTTGCAGACATTCTGGACGAGTTCGTGACACCGCCTAAAAAACGCTGCCGCACCGATAAAGAAAAGCGGAAAAGAGATGTTGAAAAACACAAACTCAGACCTCCGTGCACATGCACAAAGCTAAACTGCCATGATAAGATATCTCAAGAAACCTGAATCAACACATACTCAGCTTTTTGGCAGCTAACTAAGCAGCAGAGAGACATTCAGATGTTTAGCCTCTTAGATGTGACTGAACCAAAAACATTGAAGCGGGATGCTTCCTCTAACCGTGACCGAATCGTCACATACCACATTAAAGATCCTTCTGGTGCAAGGCAGAGAATGTGTAAAACATTCTTTCTAAGCACACATGGATATCTGATTAACACATCGAGCATCATCAACGATATGCATCAAATTTTGACTAATAAGTCACATTTGATGGGATTAGCAAGTTTAATCCCTTCAATTAGCAAAATGGGGGAATCGATTCATTGAATTGTTTGGTTATGCCTGCCTTTCAGGATGCCAACCACAAACAAGATAGTCATGCAAAACATAACAACTTCAATTGTTGGGTTTTGCCAGATCACTCTCACATGAAGCCAGTAGCATCAATGTTCTGTCAAAACCAAATAACTGACCCAAAATTCATTTTACCGAGCAAAAACAACTGTGATTTTTCAGTGGAGGTGAACAATGATATGTTCAAATATTTGTACTAAATATGAAGTGTTAAGTGCAATATTTCCAGGTTGGCACCAATTTAAACTTCGAAAGGCTGTACTGAAAACTTTTTGTTTAGGCAATTATTGGGTTTTGCCAGATCAGGGCAGTATGGATCTACAATATCTACATATATGTTTTTCTGTACATTATTATTGTAAACAAAGCAAGTTTGTGTATATGTAAATAAGTTTTTATGTCTCAGTACATTGGCTATCAGGTTTAATACCATTGTACCATTTATACTAACCGTAGCTTTGTTTTTGTACTGGAGTGCATACTGTAATACTAGTATATGTGACTGAGAAGATGAGCTTTGCGAGGAGTGAGTGTAGTGGCAGTTGAAATGTATTTGTTGACAGTTGTTAGATGACAGGTGACATTTGATATTTGGCAATCGCCAGTTGTCAACTAGTTATTGCCAGTTGATAGCTGGCAGTTATATCTGATCACCGACAGTTATTAATTGACATTTGATGCCTAAAACTTGACAGCTAAAATTTTGAAATTGCCTGTTGATGATTGCCAGTTGCTGGTTGAGAGTCCATAGTTGGCAGATTGCAGTTGGCAGCGAAAAATTGACGGCTGAAATATTACATCATCAGTGGAGATTTTCCAGTTGCTGGTTAACAGTCCATAGTTGTCAGAAGTCAGTTGATGACTAACAGATGATTAAAGTTAAAAGTACTTTGTTAGTATAGCTCTAAATGGGTTATCTAAGGAAACTAATAGCATACAACAAATTGTTAATCTCTGCAACTTTGCTAAAAATAAGCATCACTACAATGTCATGGTTATGCGAATGAGTTTTGAAAGAAATGATAGTTTTGACAATTGAAAGCTTTTGGTTGGCATTTAGTAGGCGACCCTTGTTGGCTGTCAGGTGGAAGTTGACAGTAGGTACTTGACGGTTGTTATTTGACAGTCGAAAGCTGAAGTTCGTCAGTTGACCAGAAGCTATTAATTTTTTGACATTAACAGTAATAGTTGGCAATTAATAACTGATTTATGATTGCAGTAAAAAACCCTTTATTTGCTGGTATTTAGTAGGTTTCTTGAGCAAAATAAAAAAATTCATAATATGCTTGATGTCTTTCAATTAATATATTGAAGCTTCTCATATGTTTAAAGTATTATATTTTATGAAACTGTTTTCATTCGTTCCTGGCGTTTTTTTAAAGCATGTTAGGCCCTATTCAGTACCATATTCAGTGATGATGAGCTGCTGAGAGTTGTCATCTCATTGCATCTCGGGAATATTGTTCTTTGTATTAAACATTATATTTCCATTTGTTTCACTTCGTCAGAAGTGAATTATAATAAAGTGAAATTAATGTTTGTGCAGAAGAGCTTGCTAAAAATAAAATTTGGGATAAATAAGCTTGCAGGATACATAAGTCAGTGTCTACAAAAAGTTTGGAGTTGGATTCTCATGACTTATATTCTACAATTAAAAAGCTATCAGGTACTTTTATCTTAGACACCAAAGTAACCATTTGGAAAAAGGTTTAGAGAACAAATATGGACAATACTTTTTTCCCAAAAGATTAAATAAAGTTTGACTCTATGATTTCTTCAGCTTAATTACTTATTTAATTTAATGCAGCCAAATTGTTAAGCGTTATTGATTTGGCCTAATGCTACTTTCTTTTCACCGCAGAATACAAAATTAAAAAATTTTCTGAGCTTCAGTTGTGCACAAACGTGCTCCAGAAAATACAAGAGTTAAGAACACATAGCCCAGCGGTCTATCTATTCCATCGTTGGCCCATGGTTTCTGCCAACCTATTCACTAACTTAGCTGCTTGTAAATGCTTGCGCTGTCCATCCATAGTTTCATTCTTAATAAGGACATACTAGCTGAGAGAACCTTATGATGATAAAAATCTTTAAAATGAAAATGCTCAAAATTTCAGTAGATTTCATCAAATAGTATCAGACGTTTTTATTACTTGCAAATATTTTTGATGTTGAAGGTGATCCAATTTTCATGATGGTTAAAGATTGAAATTGAAAAACTCAATGGCAATTTAAGCGCTCAGACTACAGCAAAACTGCAAATATGGTGTCTATAATTAAAAAAAGATTGGGAAAAAAGCACTCATACGATAAAAGCTGATATCAATGATTAAAGATGGACAAGCAGTTGCACATATTGTGAGGTAATGTCGAGGCATATATCGCTTTTTAACTTTTAATCTCTATGAAGTTTTGTTGCCTTTAGTCTTGAAACAACTTTGCAGTTTGATCAGTTTTAAACTTCAAAAACAGTATGAAAATACCTGTTGTGTCTGATTGAATCTAGTAAATTTTGTTATATATATAGTACTTTATTGGCAATAATTTCATTTCACAAATAGAAATGTTTTTCAAATTAGGCAATACAACAATAGTAAAACAAAAAAAGGGAAAAAAGCAACAGTTAGCCATTAAAATTGAATAAATAGTCTGACAAATAGTGTTTAAAATGCATTTCTCTGCTAAGAGAACGGATATTTGGTGGAAGATATTTGTTTAGGTTTTTCTTTGAAGAAAATAAAAACTATCTACCTAGAAAGTTGCAGGATCATACATTGTCCCTCGAAGTGCATGTGAAGCACTCAGCTATTTCTGGTGTCAACTTGGCGCCGCTATAAACTGCACTATGCCTCTAACAATTCAACTTCAAAATCAATGATCACACCTTTAAATCAATGGTCATCAGAACTATTGATGTTAGCAAGAATTATGCATAACTCAAATGCTTTATGAAGCTATTAATTAATGTTGTAGTTGTTTTTGTGATGATTGCTAACAAAGTGCAAAAAATGGTAGTGTGCAGTAATATCAAAATGGCGTCATTGCAGTATTTAGTCTTTGTATCCTCACACTTGCCTTAAGTATCCAGGTTGTCAGGATACTTGGACATCGGTTTAATGTTTGAACAGGGGATTAAAGTCAGTAAATTAATCTTCTCATCATTATATATTTGAACTTCAGAAAATAAGGCGCCTGTCAAATAAAAACTTGCTAGTTTCTTGGTTATTTGCGAAATTCTTGAAAAGAATGCCAATAAAAATATGGGTTTTTTTGTGGCCCAGGTAATCTAGCTCTCTCCAGATCTATGTTTTTTATATGTTGTACCAGCTTTTTACCCACCATCTACCAACCGCTAGCTTTTGCGCCGCACCCTATTAGACTATGATTATAAACATGAATTTTCATGTATATGAATTCTGTAAAATATTAATTGAGTTGAAAGAATGTAAATATGAATTTTTGTTTCAAAATTATTTTGAATCAGCAATGAAAAACTGAAGAAAAAAACAAGCCGATGCAAATATTCAAAACAGTAGTTTGTGGTAATCGGTAATTGGGGCCATGCAATTATTCATATAATATTGAATACATTTGGCAAAAAAAATGGAGACCATTTGTAATAAACTTGGCAAATACAAAACCTTTGAATCATGAATCAACAGCCACTTCTCTGATTTCCTGTTGATTGTCTTTACCTTCTTTTAATGCTATTGGACTTAAAACTTGATCACCGAACTGATCGGGCAACAAAGTCACTACGACAAATGTAAAATTAAATATTTTCAGAGTGAAGCAAAAGACCAATCAAAATTTTAAATTATTTCTATAGACTAGCAACCTATAGAGAGAAAAAATCAACTTGTAACATAAAGTTATAGCCTGGAAATAACATCATTAGTAGCAATAAACATAATGTCAAGAAAAATTAATATTCCCTTAAAATTTCCTCAATCTTCAGTTTAATATTTACTGTAACAACAGCTGCCCATACATCTGTTTAAAGCCAAGATCGAAAGACTGATATAAACAGAGTATTAACTTTTTATGTTTAGCCTAGTCTTAGTTTGCCCTGAAGTAACACCTTTTACAAGTCAACAACTTTGTGGTGTTTCAAGTTAATTATGGCTTTAGTTATGCTCACCGCTTTATCTCGCACAAAGAGATCTATCATGTCACACTAGATTGTCAGGGCGCCAATTTACTACTTGCAAAAATAAGAACCATGTTCATCAATCTGTTTGGATAAGGCCATGTTTATGAATAAGAAAAAATTATTACTTCAGTATTAAAACTTCAGATTTTCAGCTGAGTAGACAGGCACTACTCCACCTGCATCAAACAAACACCTTGCTGAGTTTCAACTTAATCGGGCAATTAGTTATAAGCTCCCCAAAACGCCTTGGTACTGGTATAGCATAATAATAGTATAATATGATATGCCAGTACAACAGTTTAATGATGATATATGATACCGTAATACATCATAGCACAAAATAACATAACATTTAAATTATACATTGTAAAACAAACAGTAAAAAAACTTTTTCCCGGTAATTAAATATGTAAAAGCAATTTAATAGTTTTATTTTTGCCAAAAACTTTACTATTTTTTGTATTTTATAGTTTTCATCATTAATGTGTTTTGGCAACTATTAGGGCAGCAGAAAAACTTAAAGCAGGCAGATGAATGCAAAGTATTGGCAACATTAGCATCAATTCACCTGAAAACTAATCTTCTCAAAAGTCTAGCCAGCTCGCCAAAAAGTAAAGCGTTACCCTCAACTTGGTGGTCCCCTCTAATACAATGCCACGCTCAAAAAAAGTGAAAAAATATAGCGGAAGGTGTTAAAATAGATATTTTACAGTAATCAAGCTTAGCAACTATTAATGTCTAGAAATACAATTTATTGCAAAGCTTTAACATAATTTGACCATGAAAATATTGCAGTTGGTTAGCTGAACACCTCCAGCCTTGACTGTATGGTTTCGTTGTTTAACTGTGGCGTGTTATGAACTTTGTCATAGTTTTCCTTTACATCTCAGCCTGTATCATCAATTAGATTCAAGGTCGCACATGGTTGACATTCTATCTCTTGCGAGGAATCTTTGTCTTCTAGATTAGCCAACAATATTCTTAAACTGTTGGTCGTATTGTAATATGTCAGACTTTTCTAAAACTTAGTGAAATACTCACCATTGTCTTTTTTCATCACTGTCTTCCTTTGCTTCCTTCTCCTCCACTTCCTCAATGTGGTTTCTAGAGTATAGCAAAACACTATAAAACATCAAGAATTTTAGTTACAGTAGACTTCCAAAATAAGCAAAATTTAGATTTGTTTGTGAATTATGGCATTCTCACTTGCCATCTCCTTTGTCAGTGTCTTCCTTTGATTCCCCGCCACTACCTGATCAATTTCAGCTCCTGGAGTTTGCAAATAGCCGTCAAACATTAAGCATTAGAGTAATAATACCCTAGTTGAAAGCAAAATTATGATTGACAAGCTGAATTTAACCAATTTTGACCTTATAATAAAAATATTGTGTGAGCATTTTAAATGTCTAATAAATAAATGTGCAGTCTAAAACAATTCAGCTGAGAAAAATATATGGGCGCCACTCATTAGGAAATTTGAAATTAAAACAGCACAGCTGAAAATTTTAAATTAAAACAGATAATGGGTGTATATTCTTTTGAAATAAAAAACAATAGCAAAAAAAACATTAGTTAATGTTAAAAGTAACTTTTTCAAAATATAACCAATGATGACAAGGCTGATTCAGCCTAGTGGTTAGATGCTATAGTCTTAAACATGCAAACTGATGGACATTGGTTCAAACCCGGTGCAATGGAGATTTTTCATTGCTTGATTTCAATTGCTATGGTGGGATTCACACTGAAATACAACATATTACATTGACTATGCCATTATATATTTGTACATAAACATATACATGTATAAATATTTATTAAGATGGTTCATTTTTCTATATGTTAAACAAGAACTGTTTGAAGTGCACTTCACATGATTTCATAACCACTGCCCAAAATTATTGCAATACTTATAAGAATCTTTTTGCACCTTCTGGTACTTCTGGAGTATAGTTCAATGTCAGAGTATAGTTATCTACCACATCGGGTAACAACAATTCCTAGATGCAACAATGTATAAGAATGGGCGGTGATGATGCTTTTGTTCTGTTTCCGCAATTTTGTTATCATTGGAGTTGATATTTTCATTCATAAGTCTTGTTGATGCAAAAAAAGAGTTGCTTTATGTCACAGCTCGGAGCTTGCATCATAAATTTTTTTCTAATGACTTTTTTATTCTTCAAACAGCTGATGAAAAAATTCATTATTATGTTATAAGAAGTGAATGTAGTTTTAACACATTTTCAGGTGATGTTTAATTTCATAAAATGTCACTTATCAGTTATGCAAAAAGTAACAAGAGCATTGTTCAAACGAGTATCATGCATTTGCACATAAAACTCAATAAGCAAGGATCCTCGGTAGCAATTTATCAATTCAGTTTGATAAAAATCCTTTGCTGCAGCTTGATAGACTGAGTTTAATTTTGAAGTAATTATCCTTTACTATGTGTGCTTATATACTTACTCAAATAATGAACGGCTCCACTCTGTCAAAATTTTATAGTCTGCAATTTTGGTTTGATACCTAATTAAATATCTAACATATTGAAAGGTTGACTTAATAAGTCAGTAACATAAATCTTTCACAGTTACTGATTTCAGTGAAATTTAGTAAAACTAGAAATGATGACAAAATAATGTCCAGTTAGGGATATTTATTGCAATATCAAATAAATAATTCAGTAGTTTGTGCGGGTAAACCAATACAGTTTAGTCATTATGAATTTCATACAAACCATAAACACGCCGTCAGTAATGTTACTCAAATTCCTTACTTTACATTATATTCAAAGTTAGACAACTGATAAAAACTGGTAAACAAAATGAACTTTGTTGTTGAGTGATATTTGAGCTGCTTCGAAAACTTTACCATAACAAGAGAAAAACGAGTTCTACCATTGAAATTTATTAATACAGTTAAACATGAATAACTCGGACTTGACGGGACCGAGCCAAATTGTTTGAATTATCAGAGCGTTCAAGTTATCAGAGCACTGTCACAAGTCCATGTATTTACTTACTTATTAGTAGATACATGTACATATACAAACTATTATAAAATCAAAAGCACAAATGGCTAGTTTCAAATTAAATGCTTCTAATGTAAAGTTTAAAACGGTTTTATCAAAAAGTATAGAGATTTGTCTATCACTTGAGATTGGTTGGTTGTTTGAGGTGATGTTAATGCCAGGACGTTTTTTAGATTTACATTGGCAAAACTTGATCGTTGTTGAAATGCTCAAAAGAAAAGACATCTTTTTCTTTTGAGCGTTTTACCAACGATCAATTTTGCCGATTTTTCTTAAAGTTTATGCTAAGATTACCTCACTTTACCTTGCTTCAGAAAGGCGATCGCTAAGCGGATGTTTGGTTTAAATCAAATTTCACCAAATCTTTAGAAAATTTGTTGACGAAAATATTTTGCCGATGGTGGTAATAACGACGCTTATGAATTACGAAAAGTTGAGGTTTACCTCTATGGTTTGGAATAAAGTGATTTTCTAAAGCGATAACAACCGTTTCGGTAGCCGTTGGGCAAAAACAGTTCAAGTTAACAGTGTTGAGTTCGAGTTATCTATAGCAATCTATCATTATGTTGGAACGGACCAAAGAAACCGTTCAAGTTAACCATGCGTTCGAGCTATCCGTGGGGGAGTTATCCATGTTTGACTGTATTATGTTATGGTAATTATAGCTGAATAGTATTTCAAACCAACTTGGATGTCGAGCAGCCCAAAATACAACTGATGTACAAGCATCCAAATCAACAATCTCACAACAATACCTAAGTTTTGGCAGAGTTTCACATTCTAGAACTTAAGCTATAGTTTGAGTAGCGCACATCAGATTCACCACTTGTGCCTTATTTCCCAGCCAGCATATTCTGTGTTAGGTTTACAGCTAGCTCGTACTTTATGGGTACATTATTAAACAGTACTACTACGTATCAACCCTCAAAGAATGTAAAATAATATGCTCTTCAAAGCTAGCTGTACAGTGCTACCTTGAGAAACGTGCATAATTGATTCTTTGACTGCATTATGCATTCTATAAATGCAATTCTTTGCGAGTTAAATCAGTTTTTGTGTAAAAAATTACTAAGTACAATTGAATCTATGCTCACTTTAAAAGTCGGATATTACAAATAGAAAACATGATTTCGATTGTTTTAGTTCAACTACCATGCACACAATATACCCAACACCCATCCAGTAGATTTGATCAACAATAAATATGACATTATTGTGTATAGTACTGTATGCAATTTGTGTCTACAAGACAGATGGTAGCAACTACAACGATATGAGAGACATCACAAGGGGAAAAAAAGTTTGGTGATTTACCTTTGTGTGACACTTCGCAACATGCTATGAACTCTGAGTTTGACTTAAAAGTACTTGGTTTAATATACACACTTACCATTAAATTTTACTCTTTCATCAAACATAACTCTAAACACGGTTTTGTTTCCGGTTTATCTCTCTGATTTTAAAATGTTATGGTCTATGAACCAAGTTTTAGTTCTTATCAAAAGTTATGGCAAGTTCACCATCCATATATGAAGATTACACCAGAACACACCATTTGATTATTTGATGAAAAGCTTTAATGTCAAAAATAACTACATATAAATGCAGCACATATATTTTTGCCGGCTGATTGAAAATTACTACCTCTAGCTCAGTCACACAGATACCTGCAGCCAATGAACTCATTTAGCTCTAATGCGTAAAATGAGATTAATATAACGAGCGCCTGTTAAATCATTTGCCACAGTAACCTATGCATTGGCTGCTCGGTCATAGCAAATCCTAGCTAAAATGTTAAAAAAATAATTGAAATTAAATGAGCTTATATTAATGCCTATAAAGTACATATAGTAAAACAACATTTTACTTACTTTCACTCTAACTAAATAGGTGTTAAAACAGGCGATCAAGTAGGTTATTGGCTTAGGAATGAAAAAAGTCTGAGTTTCTTTTTGGCTCGGGCGTTCTATAGGAATTTCAAAAAGAATAAAAAACTGAGTCTAACCCACTTGACGTGAGCGTGTTTGGTTACCAAGCATGACTGGAGCATACACCCACCAAACAGTAGCTCTACCATTTTTAGAGTCTCTTATTTGCTAAATTATGTCAACAATGGCAGGTGGCTAACTAAAAATACTCACCTCAAATCGATGGAACATCAGAGGAAATTATTGAATGACTAGAAGACTAATAGCTCACGCCATTACTACTGATCAGAGACTAAATCAGGTTTAACTTTTGTATGATCAATTTCTTTTTTAAAACTTCCACTATGGATTGAAGCAAACATACAAGCACTTCTTGTAAGACAGTAAAAGTAAATATATTATTTAAAACAAACTTAGAAATTTCACTAGTTGGACAAAATTGCTATCAGAATGAGAAAGTTTTTTCTCCTATTCTTTAATAGTCATTTAGAAAAAGTGTAGTGCAGGGGTGTCAAAATCAAACAAATTGAGAGCCAATTGCACACTGAACTGAACTAAAAGTTGAAGACATAAATAAATTGAATAGCAAACAGCCCAATGAATCACATTAAGCTTAATAAAAAACTTACCAAATTGATTTTGACATAAAAACCTAAACAAAACAATGTGTTCCTAGTGCTCTCCTTCAGCAATCCTAAAACTTTACCAGGCTAACAAGACAAAAACTTCCTTTAAAGTTATTTATGCCATGGACCATAAACATAAGAAACTGACATAATTAAAGCACATTCGGTGGCTAAGCACTTAACATACCCTTGTTTGCAAAAGAATGCAAAGGTCTATAAAAACAATAATATTTTGTCATATGATTTTTTCAGCTACATTTTATAATTTAGACGCCTCCGATGTATAATAGTGTGATTCTCATTGTTCCTTTCATTTTTTTAATATTTCGTTTTTAGGGCTGCTTTTTACTAGCTGCACTTAAACTTGCTCTAACAAGAACCGTGTCTGCCGGCTCGGAAGTCAAGGCAAAAGGTTTGACAAAAATTTTCAGGTTCATTATGCAAACTCATGACATGCAGCAAAAATTTTACGCCAAATCTTCAGAACCTGTTACAATATATTTTGATTGCGCTTGTTTTGTACTTCTGATTACCTATTTTTTCACAGTAGATTGCAAATTTACTAGACAATATCAAATTAAAGCAAACCATTGCTCTATGTCTTGCAAAATCATTGTGAAAATTTAACATAACCAAAGTTAACGCTCGGCTGTGTGATGAACTGAAACAATTAGTTGCTATGGCGTATTTTGACATGAGCGATGAACCTGATTGTTACTAGCGACGATTCGACAGACTTTTAACTTGATGAGCATGTTTTAAAAAACACACATAATAGCATTTTGATTAATTGTTTTTAAACAGTATCAAATCCAATTTCAACATTTGTGATGGCCAGTATCAATTTCAGGGAAGAAAGTGTAAGAACAGTGTTGTCAGTAATAATGTAAAGACAGCCAATTATAACTTTCAATTTTTATGGTTGTTAGACAGTTACTGGCTCATGCTTTGTGCACCTCATCTTTAGCGATTACACCAAAACAGCTCACTGTAGAGAGTCATCACACAACAATCTATTGATTTGAGTGATAGGGTGCGCAGGCCTTTACACTTGCAACCCCTTGTTTTGGCATGGGTGGCTTGATCAAAAATTCGCTTGTGCAAACCGTCTTGCCTGCCTTGACTTTGGCATATGCAAATCTAGATCGAGTTCCATAGAGCTGAACTGACAACATTAGTTTCTAAATGCATACTGAAATCATAATATTTTAGCAATGCATTGCATAATTTGTAGTAATGGAGATATAGTACATAATGTGGACAAGCTATAACGCATGATTAATATACTATTGTGGGCAAGTTATATCTACACAGAAATTGCTTCCAAATGTTTAGGCCTACACATAAACAGCCAAAAGTGGTAACTCAGAATTTTACATATTCAGTTTAAAGCTTTATCATACGGATAGCTCATTTTATGATCAAGCTTGAACAATTATATGTATGGCAAGTTTTGAAAACAAAAAATTAATTTTATTTAATAAAAACCATTCAAATGCTCTCATTATTTGCATTATTTTATTAGTATCAAAAACAGTTGTTCTTTTTAAATATAAAATAGAAAAGGCTTACTTGATGAAACGATAAAAGGAGAAACGCTTTTTTTAGACCAATTACAACAAGAAATCCATTTTAAGGCAACAGGTACCTTCTTAGAGATAACTTTGTAGTTTTCAGAAAATTTCACCCATGCGTACATTAATAGTCAGAATGAAAAAAATTCTCAGACTATCTTGAAGCGACAGCAGGTTTTGGGAGCACGGTTAACTATGACGACTGTAAACTGTTTATTTTAATAAGTTTTATTCTTGTTTATAAAAAAACTAGTTCATTAGCCTTTCAGTCTAATAGGCTGTAAAAGAGAATCAGGTATGCCAATACAGCATGGGACTATTTTCTAGCACTACTACATGTATTGTGAAGTGTTAGGAAATCATGAGTGATGTTAGAGTGCCAAGCTACTAAATTGCATAGCATGGGCACTAAGTGTGTATGATCAAGTCTAGGGCCGCATCCTCCTATGCTGCAGCTACTGCCATGGCAGTACCATTTTTTGAGGCTCAAAATCTCGGAATTCATGTTATTTTTGCTTGATTTTAACACTTTGGCTGGGGAAATGGCCAAAATATCGATTACTGGTTGTGTGGGGAAACGGCATTTACGTCGCTTTTAGTATAAAGCTGCTGTCTCGTAACGTTAAACAAAGGATATGAATGCTAGTAAGTTTAAAATATCATCAACAAGATATTAGTCGATAAATTAAGATATGAAATGCTTATCCGAAAGGCGTTGCTTTGTGCTAATGAAATCGCGCCTCCTTGAAAAAAAAAAAGCTGGAAATACCAGTCAACCTCGGCTCAACTTTTAAAACGGTAAAATAAAGTATTATTTGATTCTCCGATTGTACGTGATTTTTGGTGTGATTAGAATAACAATAATTCAGATGATGGAAGTGATGTAAACTTTTTAGACTTTTATAATACTTGGAATATACAGAGAAAAACGATCGTTGTGGTAGCCAGCACTGCAAAGTCATAGCGTTGAACTCTACCGAAAGGAATGCTACCAAGCATTTCATACAGAGACAATTGTACATGGTTGTATTTTTTGTAGTAGTAGATATGTAAATGAATGCTTATATAAAAATTATTTTGTTCATAGAAATAAATTCAGTTTGAGCTATGCATGTCACATGCATAGCTCAAACTTAAATCTACTAGGTACTAGTTGCTCAGTATTATAGACTATAGTATAAGTACATTATTTTTAACATGGTGCTCTATTAATTTTACTTTTTAAATCTACAATATTATTTAATTAAATTATTTCATAGGAGACTACTCGTCTCCTACACCATTCAGCATTGTACCCAGGGACAATTCTACCTCATGCTAGCTGTGGCCAACCCCTTTAGCAGCTCCCATTAATATTATATTTTTGATAAGCACTGTTAAAGACATCTCAATAAACAGTTTTATATTTAGAAAACTGAAATATAATGTCAAATATTCTGTTAGAACATGTGCCCCCTCAAGAGCCAAGTGTGCTAGATTTGCACCATTTTGACTAGTTATACTAAACATTTTTCCGGGGGAGAACCCCGGGACCCCCTTCCCCCACCAAGAGGATGCTCGGTACCCCTCTTGGACTCTTCCTGCAGTACCATTTTCAAACAGGTGGATACTGCCCTGATCAAGTCCTCTGTATTAATTTCCAGAGGTGGCTTTCACTAGACGAACAACAATGCTGGATGTGCTGAAAAATTGTAATGCTTTGAGAGACCATTTTTTGTGATAATAAAGCAAAAAATGTATGTATTTTGAAAATATTTCTAAAATCCTAGAAAAAGCATGGTTGTCGCAGGTGTCAGTGGGCTGTACAGCCAATCAAATTGTAATGAGTTTGATTGCTGTCCATTGAACTTTGTTATTTTTAGCTTCCAAACTTGGTTTGGTAGTGCCAGAAGTTTAGACACAGCCCTTACTATAGTTAAGTTTAGGGCTTGTTTATCGAAGTTCATGTGTACTTACTTTGTTAGCTAGATAAAGTTTTAGAGTGAGAAACAACAGATAAATAGTTACCTCTATTTAATATGTTAACCGCCCATATGCAATGTTGCAGCTCTAGGTCAACTCTCCACCAAGGATTGGTCTGGTTTTGTGCGTGCATGAGAGAAGCTTGCTCAATATTAGTAGGTATATAGATCCCATCAACAGCATTACTCCCATCGTGGTCAATAAAGAAACTGGACATTTCTGTTGTCTTACCTGGAGTTAGGAGAAAAAGTTCAATTGCCAATAAAACATTCACATATTTACTTAGTCATGCCACATCAGAAAATTATTGCACAATGTCTTTAGTAAAAACAAAACTAGTAATACAGAGGTAGAAAATAAGATAGTCATATTTTAGAAAACTATACATAAGATTTACTAATTATTTAATAAGAATTATACAATTGACTTATACCGTTGTGTACTGTATTGCTCTAACTAAAATTCATAATAAAAATATCATGAAACCATTTTTCTCAGCTGCCTTTTGTGATCTCAATATTTGTTGTCAGTTTTAATGCAAATATAACTGTTTTTTTGTTAGCAGCTAAAAATGTTAGCAAAATGTTTGATCAATAACAGCGGGACTATGACATTTTTAAAAGGTTTTCTGACTTTACTGCCGTTACTAGACCATAGTAGGTTTGCATTTAACTTCAAAAGTGTATCAGAACAGAATTAATTTTATCCTGTTTTTATTTTTTGAGGAAAGTATTAGAAAAAGTGTTGGAAAAGATTTTAGTAAATGCTTGTTAAATTATTTATTTTTATTAATTGTCAATTATGACAGTTTGTAAGGGTGTTTCTTTAAATAGAAGACTTAATCACTATTTTCTTTCATACTCACTAATAACTGAGTACTGGTTCTAAAAGGCCTAATCATTCTAACAAATACTTTGCTGTTGAAAAAGAATTAAAGTTAGATCATGTCAGAACTTCAAGCGCAACAATAAAACTGAAAAGGTTTAGTGCACCTGATGAAAATAAGCAGAGAAACTCTCTGTCTGACAATAAACAGTGGTTTATTTAAAGATTGTAAATTAAATTTGGTGTTCAAACGCTTTCACTCCAGCTTAGAATAATAAAATTGTGGCATTTGGTGCATTAATGAAGTTTGGTAGTTTTGTCCTGCAAAAACGTAGAAGGTATTTTGATTATTTGACGCGCAATTTACAACATACGAACTTAAGTAAGTGACAAATATAAACCAATGGTGCATACCTCGAGCTAACAGTGAACTCTTAATCAATCTGTACATCTTCACACTACTTATGTTTCTTGCTGCCACTGAAGAAGATGTTTCAGAAATATTGACGGCAGTTCATGTAGATAGATGCCTTAAGTGAGCAAAGCCAAGACAGTTCGAAATGGTTGCACAGATTGTGGCACATTCAATCGAACTTCTGATGCTCTGTGCTATTATTTCACCTTTAATGTTTGCTGGCACACTATGCATCTCAAAAGTGAGAGGGCACTCTGCTTTAGAGTGGATGACATAGCAGACGAGGATGATCAAATAATCTAGAAAAAAACCAGAAAACAACAATGAAAGTTGTGAAAATGCTGCATATCATATCAATTTTCCCTGTATACTTTTGGCAGGAGTAATAAATGTCGAATTTTTGTATTTTTTGTTAAATCAGATGATGCCACATACAAAAATATATGTTTTTCGAAAGCATAAAAAAACATCATTTGGCACTAATTGATTCTGCATGGATGATACCAATTTTATTGTTGAAAGTGTCAAAACAACATGAAAGTATTTTGAAAAATCCCTAGATATATATATCACTGTATAGATATATATATATATATATATATATATATATATATATATATATATATATATATATATATATATATATATATATATATATACTGGCTTGTTGGGAGCAAGAGCTCCCAACAAGGCAACTTCAAACGAAGATCCATCACACTAGACACGATCCTAGATGCAGACTGTGCAAAGATGCACCTGAGACCATCCAACACATCATCAGTGGATGCAAGCAGCTAGCAGGAAACGCGTACACTGAGCGGCATAATCATGTCGCAGGTGTTGTGTATAGAAGTCTATGTGATGAGTATGGCCTTAATAAACCACAACACTGGTGGGAAGCTCCTGGTAAGGTCAATGAAAATGACCGCGCTAAGATCCTCTGGGACTTCTATACATCCGAACTAACAAGCATGTCCTAGCAAACCAACCAGATATAATGGTGGTAGACAAGGAAAACAAGAGGGCTACTAAAATAGATATAGCAGTACCCAATGACTACAATATAGCCAGCAAAGAAAAAGAAAAGATAGAGAAATATCTCCCTCTTGGAAAAGAGATTGAAATATGCTGGACTGTAAGAACAACTGTAATCCCAGTAGTCATTGGGGCACTGGGCGCAATAACACCGGTGCATACAATGTGGCTTGCCCAAATACCAACAACAATCAACTCAGGTGAGTTGCAGAAAAGTGCGCTATTGGGAACAGCTAAGATCTTGAGGCGAGTGCTCAAACTCCCAGGTCTCTGGTAGGAGACCCGAGTTAGAGCAGAATTTACCACCCATACGGAGTATTCGGGGTGAGCAAACAGTTTATATATGTATATATATATATATATCAATAAGTACATGTTGTCTGAAATTTTCAACAGTATATATGTTGTTAGAGGTTTCTGTACAACAAGAAATTTGTTTAGTTCCTTTGATACTTGTGGAGCATAGTTTTACGTTACATTATATTTATCTACAGGGTTTGCTACCTGCAATTTCTAGAGGCAAAAATGTATCCGACTAGCACATAATGAAGATGCCTTTTTTAACCTTTACACATTGGCAAATTTCTAGTGTGGATATTATCAATAGTATGCCAGGAATACCATGAACATATTTTCCAAAATATATCTATTTCTTAACCAATTTTAACTTACCTTTTGTTTTAATTAAATTGTTACTTTTCGATTATACAAAAAATAGATAAAACAAGAACATTGCTAAAACTGTGATAGGATAACTTATGGATTTGTACAGAAAGTTCAAAGAGCAGGGATACCTTCAAAATGATGACTTAATTCAGCTTGATCAAAAGCCTTTGATGCAGCTGGATAGACATCATTTAATTTTGAAATTATCATTCATACCTTGCTATTCGAACTTGTAAACTTACTCAATGAATACATGGCTCCACTCTGTCCAAATTTCATACCCTGAAAATTGTGATTGATACCTTACTTAGTATATAACAATAATAAAAAGTTAGCATACTAGAGCCAGTAATATAAATCCTACACAAGTATTGATCTCCTTGATCCCTAACAAAAGCAGGATTGACGACAAGATGATATAAAGACCCTGATATTTAGTTAGGATAATAAAAAGATAGTTCAGCAGTTTGTTTGCTTGTAGACTAATACTCGTTAGGCATCATTGATTTTACACAAACCATAAACATGTTGGCTGTGATGCTTGCCAGCTTTTTTATTTTACATTGCAATATATTATAATTATATCTACACAGCTGACTAAAACTTCTAAACAGAATAAAATTTGCTATTAAGTGATATTTAATCTGCTCCGAAAGTGTGCCCATTATAGAATGAATGTGTGTTCTACTATAAAAATATACATGTACCAATATAATGCTATTGTAATAGTAAGTTAATGATATTCAACACCGATTTAAAAAGAAAGCCGCATAACATAAAAATGATGTACAGACAGCAAAATCGACAATTGTACCACACCTAAATTATTGCGGACTTCCACATTACAGAATTTAAACTACAATTTTTGTAGCGCACAACAAGTTCATTGCTTTACCTGAGTTTCCAACCAGCGTATTTTGTTTTAGTTGTGTTGCTGGCTCTAAGGCTAATACTACCTTCATAAAATGTACTACTTATCTACTTATGAGCAATTAAAAGTTCAATGTTCTATGAAGCTAACTGTACGGTAAAACGTCGGGAAAAATGTAATCCGCTCTAGAATCACACTAGTACATATGTAAAGATACTTGTATGTCGAATTATTTTTTTCTACACAAAATATACTAAATTAGTTTGCTTACACAATCCAAAAAACAAAAAAAACATGATAGTTAAGAAAGAAACCATATTTTATAGTTTAATTTTAGCAGCTGTGCACACAAAGTATCAAAAACTTATTCAGTGAATATGATCAGCAATAAATGTGACATCATGGTGCATAGTAGTGTATGAAGTTTTTTCCTTCAAGACAGATGGTGATGGCAAAAGTGCTGTGAGAGACACCTGATGACAACACGCTTTGTACTGCCCACTTGTGTTACCTTACGCAGCATAATATTAACTTTAAACTTGGCCTAAACTAATCTAGCTTAATATGCACAAAATTAACAACGAGCTTTAATCTCTCTTAATTTTAATGCTAAATTTGTCTTTTGTTTCTCTTTTTTAGTAATTTCTTTTTAGCAAGTATCATTTCTTGCAAAATTCTCACAAATATACCTTTTATAAATAAAAGTTACACAAACAAAACCCAAAATTTGTTCAGATGGCAACCTTTAAAGTTAAGCATAGCTAAAACTGCAGCACATAGTTTTTTCAAGCTGACCAAAATTTAACATCGCCAGTTACACAGACACCTGCAATCAATGACCTTCTTTTAATCTATATGTAAAAACGATGAAGTTATTATTATAACTAAACACATATTATTGAACCCGGAGAAACATCTGTAATACAAATATCGACCAGCCATAAAGCAGAAATTAAATCTACACATAAGAAGTCCCGAAAAAGATGAATCAACATAATCAATAATTTGTATAGAGAGATAAGGGAAAGGAGTGAATAATAAATTTTGCTAAAGTTTTTCAAGTGTAGACAAAAACTATTAACATATTTTTACGGTTATTGACTGTTACCATTAATTACGTCATTCATTATGGCGCCGGCGATCAATGAACATATTGACCTTATACACATAAACCCAAATCAACTCTGTTCATAAGTATTGCCAAACCAGGTAGATTTTACCAGGGTTAGATTTTAGAGATTCCAAAAAGAAGCCTGGATAGTCAATTTTACAGTAGCTATAACACTCAGAAGTTATCATAGATCTGTAGTTCCAATATATCACCTATAACCAGGTTACTTTTTGGCACATAAAGCATAAAGTCCATAGGTTGACAGTGTCAGTATAAAACGATATTATTCACTTCGTTGAAAAAAGTGAGTTTAATACAAAACCCTTGTCGTAAATTTGGAAATTTACTTAATTATCATACTAGTATATAAAGTTGCGCAACAATTGAAGTACGAAACAACTGACTACTTAAATTTAAATGCCATGTTTTTGAGTTATTTCGTTCTCCTTCGCAATGACAGAGATTAAGCCGGAGCCTTAATGTCTGTTCCTTTAATGTTTGCAGGCGCACTATGTCTCTCAAAAGTGAGAGGGCATTCTGCTTTAGAGTGGATGCCTAAAACATTTGGAAGCAAATCTGTGTAGATATAACTGGCCCACAATGGTATATTAATCATGCACTATAGCTTGTCCACATTATGTACTATACCTCCATTACTACCAAGTAAGCAATGCATTGCTAAAATATAATGATTTCAGTATGCAGTCAAAACTAATGTTTTCAGTTCAGCTTTATGGAGTTCGATCTAGATTTTCATATGCCAAAGTCAAAGCCGACAAGATGGTTTACACCAGGGAATTTTTATGATCAAGTTACTCGTGCTAAAACAAGGGGCTGCAAGTGTAAAGGCCTGCGCACCCTATCACTCAAATCAATGGATTTTTGTGTGATGACTCATTACAGTCAGCTGTTTTTGTGTAATTGCTAAAGATGAGGTGCACAAAACATGAGAAATTAACTTTCTATGACCACTGGCTAACAAAGATAAAAATTGAAAGTTATAGTTTGCTGTTTTTACATTGTTACTGACAACACGGTTCTTACACTTTCTTCCCTGAAATTTATACTGGCCATCACAACAGTTGAAATTGGATTCGGTGCTGCTTAACCACAGTCAATCAAAATGCTGCTCGGTGCGTATTGTGAAACAAGCTCATCACCTTGAAAGTCTATCAAATCGTTGCTAATAAAAAAACTGCAAAAAAAACAAATAAATAAAAAGTTCCTTAGCTTTTCAGTCTAATAGGCTGTAAGAGATAATCAGGTATGCCAATAAAGCATGGGACTATTTTTTAGCGCCACTATTGTGAAGTGTTAGGCAATCATGAGTAATGTTAAAGTTCCAAGCTACTAAATTGCATAGCATGGGCCCAAAGTGTGTATGATCAAGTTCTCTGTATTAATTTCCAGATGTGGCTTTCATTAAACGAACAACGATGCTTTATGCGCTGGCAAATTGCAATGCTTTGAGAGACCATTTTTATGATAAAAAAGCAAATAATGTATGTAAATTGAAAATAATTCTAAAATCCTAGAAGTAGCATGATTGTCGTAAGTGTCATCGGGCTGCACAGCCAATCAAATTGCAATGAGTTTGATTTCTGTCGGTTGAACTTTGTTAATTTTGCCTTCCAAACTCTGCTTGGCAGTGACAGAATTTCAGACACAGCACTTATTATAGCAAAGTGTAAGGCTTGTTCTCAATGTTCATGTGTAGTTACGTTTTTAGCTAGCTAAACTTTTAAAGTGTAAAACAACAAATAAAAAGTTACCTCTATTTAATATGTTAACCGCCCATATGCTATGTTCTTGCTCTAGGTTGACTCTCCACCAAGGATTTGTCTGGTTTTTAGTGTGCATGAGGGATGCTCACTCATTATCAGTGGGCAGATAAATTCCATCAACAGCGTTACTCCCATAGAAGTCATTAAAGAAACTTGACATTTCTGTTGTGTTACCTGGAGTTAGGAGAAAAGGTTCAATTGCCAATAAAACCTTCACATAATTACTTAGTCGTAATGCATTAATTTATTGCACAGTGTATTTAGTAAAGATTCACTAGTAATACAGAGGTAGAAGGTAAAATAGTCATATTTAAAAAACTATACACATAATTTATTAATTTTTGAGTAAGAATTATACTATTGAGTTATACTATTGTTTTAACTGAAATTCAAAATAGAAATGTCATGAAACCAATTTGCTCGGCAGAATTATTATGATCTCAATACTCGTTGCCAGTTTTAATGTAAATTTAGATGCCTTTTTTTGTAAGAACCTGAAAAGGTAGCAAAACATTTGATCGATAACAGCGGGAATACAATATTTTAAATGTTATCTGACCTTACTACCATTACTAGACCATGGTAGGTTTGCATTTAGTTTCAAAAAAGTACCAGAACATGTCTAAATTTTATCTTGTTTTTAATTTATTAGAAAGGTATTAAAAAAATTGTTGTGAAAGAATTTAGCAAATGCTTCTTAAATGGTTTATTTTTATTAATTGCCAAATATGACAGTTTGTAATGATGTTTCTTTAAATAGGAGATATAATCACTATTTCCTTTCTTACTCACTATTAACTGAGCACTGGTTCTAAGAGGTCTAATTGTTTCAACAAATTCTATGCTGTTCAGAAAAGAATTAAAGTGAGATCATGTCCGAAACTTTAAACACAACCACAAAACTGATAAACTTTAGTGGACCTAATGAAAACAAGTGGGGAAATTTTCTGTCTGACAAAAACAGTAATATATTTAAAGCTCGTAAAGTAAACTTGGTGTCCAAACTCTTTCACTCTAACTTAGAATAATAAAGTGTTGCATTTGATGCCTTAACAAAGATGGGTAGTTTCGTCCTTTCATAATGGTAAAATGTACCTTGATTATTTGAAGAGCAATTTATAACATGAGAACTTAAGCAAGTGACAAGTTTAAACCATTGGTGAGTACCTCGAGCTAACAGTGCACTCCTAATCAATTTGTAAGTTTTCACACTACTTCTGTTAGTTGCTGCCACTAAAGAAACTGTTTCAGAAATATTGACGGCCGTTCATGTAGAGATATACTCTAGGTAAACAAACCCAAGGCAGTTCGAAATGGTGGCACAGATTGTGGCACATTCATCCACACTTCTGATACTCTGTCCTATTATTTCCCCTTTAAGGTTTGCTGGCACACACTCTCTCTCTCTCTCAAAAGTGAGAGGGCACTCTGCTTTAGAGTGGATGGCATAGCAGACGAGAATGATCAAATAATCTATGATAATATATGATAAGACATACATGTATTCAACTCCAAGACGAAGCTGTGATCTAGGAAGGGTTGACGCAATGTAACCACGAAATGAAAGAGAAGATTAGTGCTGTCAAGAACGCAATGACAAAATATTTGAATATATTACTTTTGTATCCAACACATCAAAAGTTACAAATTGAATTCCTCGAACAAACACCCAGGTAACATTCAGTATACACATCACACGTTATTTACCTATCTATTCATAGACTCGCCCTTGTTCCCAATATTTATAATATTTCACCTACACAGTTATAATATTCCTAGACTCGCCCAGACTATAGCGTGGTAACAAGTTTTAATTGTATCATATTAATAGTAACATCATTTGGTACTGCATTATTGAGTTTATCTATACAGTATTATCATTTTATGGATGACAGCCATTTCATACGGCCGTTGTATTAGCATTACATGTATGGACTGAATAATATAGTACTCTCATTGACCTGCCAATCAATGACCAGGCTCAATGGCTAAAATCTGTGCTCGTTGATAATAATTTCTGTAAATCAGAAAATTTCAGTCAGCTGCTTGAAACGTTTATATTATCATTATAGTTGGAACTAAACGTGAAAAATTTAAGAGCTCTATTATTACTTATGCACCTTAATTAATCGTAATTAATATATGACCATCTTAGAGTAGTTTATTAAAATGATCTTGATTAATTTTATTTGTAGCCTTCAGGATTGGTTTTCAGAAGCCGATGACAAAATAGCTTCAAACAAAAAACTTCATATTTCAAAATATATGAAAGATCCTAGTACATACTGAAAGGGCTTGTGTAGCAACTCAGATAACCTTTTCAGTAATTGAATACTATTTTGAACGTTTGTTTCTTTATATTTAAAAAAATAAAGTAGTTAAATTATTATTTTGAAGATAATGTAAAACCTGAGCAGAAAAAATCTCAAAATTCTGTTTCGGCCTTCACACAACCAAGATCAGTCAACATTTGGGTCATGATCACAGAAACCATGGTTAAGTCAGGATTGTAAGATTTTGAGTCATCTACATTAGCAGAACGAAAAAATTCTTACAATTACTTTGCAAAAAAATTTTGATTCTAGCTTAATTACACCAGACTTTATGGTCAATAAACTAAATGCACGTTTACCATTAGTGCGAAAAAATTGTTCTGAGAAAACTGGTGTTAAAGTTTTTGAGAAACGAAAGCCGATGCACAATTTTGTTTACATTTCAAAACGTCATAGCAACCAATATCAAAAAGTTGTGATATCTATTTAGATATCTGTAATTATATCCAAAAAGTTAGGCTGAATTTGAAAATCTACACAGATTTTAGCTGGTTGTCATAGAAATAGCGGTTTATTTATAAGAAAATGTATTACTTAATTTTGCAGATATGAAAAACGGCTTGGCAGTACCGTGATATTGGACACAGCTAAATCATCAACAAGCTCTTTAAAAAAATAACAACAGTAACATATTGCACGCCATCGGTCCCTATATACTTCGATCTTGGAAATTTGAATAACTATTCTTATAATTAAATCTGGGAATAATCCTATACAATCGAATAATCATTCTTATAATTAAATTTTGTAAAAATCTTGTAAGAATCGTTAGGAAAATATCATTGTAATTCCCTTTATACTTTCACTGCTTTTGACATCATTTGAAATACCAAAGTACTCATTAAAAGGGCCCAAATGTCAGAGTTATCTTTAAAATCGGCAAAAAAGAAACAATTATATTTATCGGACGCCATTTTTCAGTACTTCCTGTTTAGCATAGCAATGGTTTTAAGGGGGCTTTTCCGATAGTTAAAGACTTCTATTGGCTAAACTGACTTCAGATTCAGAAAGATCACTTGTGGATTGGTCCAGATGCATGTGTCACAAAAATCGTTACCAATATTATAAATTCACTTGGTGCAACTTTGAAGTCGGATAACTCAACTTCGCGATTTGCGACTTAACCAAGGTTTCTGTGACCGCGACACATTTCTTGAAACCTTTGAAACATTTTTTGAAACAACTGAAATTCTAAACTGCTGCTGCCTAAAGCCTGGTTTCCATATTGGATGTGAGACCCTGGTGGTAATCTTGCGCAGCAAAACACTTGTGACGCTAAACTCGGCGGCTTCTCTTCACATAAAGCTGCATTGCTAAAAATGCAGTTTTATTAGCAATGCTAATTTATTTATTAAGTTATTTGTTTTTCAAAACAATAGTATTATTTTGAAAAAAAGTTGGTACGCAAGGCCGTTTTAAAATTGCCGATCATCACTCGTACAGAGCATCTTGGGAAAGTTATGCTTGCAAATTTTCATAAAAGTTGCACAGGGTTGTGTTCACCTATGTTGCTCATGTTCACATTGCACCACCAATAGCCCTGTGCAGTACTGGCGCCGGTGCTTGCAACGTATATGGTAACCGGGCTATAGGACCAGCATGCACTTTTCTATCCTTCAACCCAGATATAGTAGCGAGTTAACACCTACCTAGGCAGTTGCCCTAACTGCATGACCAAGCGAACTATATATTTTGGAATTATTGGAATTTTAAATGTGATACCACATTAAAACAGAAAGATATAACATCCTTGATTAAGAAACGCTTAAATATTTTTACAAACTTGCATGTACACATTTTATTTGATTACAAACAAGAACATTCTCATATAAATGATCCACACCAAAAAATAAAATAGGTTGCATGACAAGGGAGACAACACTTAATATTTCAGATTCAATCATCCTAATTGTTTCTGAATTTCTTTGTAAGAATAGGTAAAACTACAGGTGCAATGATAACAATAGCTCATGGTGAAACTCTCTTCTCCATCCCAAGCCAAATTAGAGCCATGACAATGCACGCAACCAGTCCTATTGTTGATCTGGCAGGTTGCCAGCATAGGCTCCTTTCAAAGGTCATTATAAAGAGCGCTTTTATTAAAACAGCAACATGGCTTAGAAAGGCTACAGTCAACACCTGGCGGTGTAATCAATTGATTTATTATTCATATGTAAAATATTTCTAAAGCAAAATGTAAGGAAGGCCTAAGAACAAAACTAACATTATAAGTTAAATATAGTTTTTCTTTTCTACTGTTTGTCTTTTTGCGACTTTCCGTCTCCTCGAGATGCTGCCAAGCGCTGTATTTTTCGGTAATAGATGGCGGCTCAGTGGAGAAAGCTGGATTTCTACGAATGATGGCTGCGTTGCCAGGGAGCGAGACGGGTGACAGAAGAAGATGGCTCAGAGGGACAGGGCCAAGCGAAAGACCACGATAACTTGGCTTTTATGTCAACTCTGTTACGGCTTGTCTTCTCAAGGTAATTATGCCTTGTGTTACTCACGGTCTCAAATAGAGACTCAGCTGCTAGTCATTTGTAATAACGGCTCTCCACATGTCTTAAAACAACGACCTTTATTCTGGTGACATTGACTGTAGTCTCTGGTATTAGTAGTTCATCCTGTAGAAGATGACCTCCTCGCTGCTATATTTAGGTATGAGTAGGGTGGAGCCAGACACTTCTAAAGAGGGCACACTACCTTCAGCTATATCATAATGTGCCATCTGAGAGACTATATTCCCTACAACATATAATAGTAAATACACAGTCAGACTTTCACATATAAAAATTAGCTACACATGGACACTGACTCCTGTCAGGCAGCTCTTGTTGAAAGAAACATAAAATAAACATGGAAGCACCGCCAGAGCTGACACAAAGTTTTATGGAAAATTTCTAAGCTGTAAATGCTTGGCCTTCTCATAAACCAATAATAACCGCTGTGCCATGGAATAACACAAGGGGAGGGCAGCAGGTCCTCCCCTAAAATGGTACGATCATCTCTATATTTATCTCAAGTGTGATAAGAGCTGGGAATGTTTTTTTATAACACGCAGTACACTCACAAGTGCACTCACAAGTACTTGATTAGGAAGGACAGAGTACGGGATTTCTACAGCATAATTAAATTCATCACTGCTATCCTACATAATGATAAGGTACTGATACACACTTTCTTGTTGTTAATATAACACACTGCTTTAGTAGTTTTCATCTTGATTTCGTTAAAAATTCTGACAAATTCTGTAAAATTTCAGTTTTGTGTTATGAGCCTTTCGATATTTTAAAAACGGTTTTATTCAAACTTGCCTACAATGTGAACTCAGACTACCTTTGGCAAGAGCTCAGTCTATCCACCAGTATTGCTAGTCATATTTAAACTGTACAAATATTTGGAATGCTTCCTTATAACCATGTACACAGTTTAACTATAATGTATTCCTGCATAATAGCAATACATATTATAATAACCCTGCATCATGCTAATAACTAACCTGTATTAGAATTAATTATGTAGATAGTCTGGTCATTGAATGCAGCCAGTAGAACATATTCCCCATAGCTGACCAGCCCTCTAGGTCTCTTCACTTTAGTGAGAGTCCACAGGACTTCATGGGTAGTCGTGTCTATTTTAAGTACTTTGGAATGTTCATAAGATGATAAGATGAGACACGAGTTATCAGGGGCGCACATAGATACATTGCTGCTATCAGTGAGAGGAGGACAGGGAATTTGTTGTAGAACCTGACCATCTAGAGAGTAGGTAGTGATCCTGCTGTTGGGTGGGTCAGCGATAAGAACCTTGTCTTTAATTATCGCTAGCATGTCAGACCAAAAGTCATGAAAAGGATGCTCCCAGCTGGTGATGAGTTCCCCTTCCATGCTGTAGACACTGACTGTATGAGGACTGGTATCAGACAGAATGTAGAGCCTGTCGTTGTAGCAAGTGACAGACTCTACCTCACCGGAGGTAGAGATGAACTCATTGGTGACGTTATTATCAATGTCTACTTTGCTAACTGTGTTATCATATAGTCCAATATAAATGTTCCCCTTATAGTGGCAGATGGAGAGGGGATAGGATGGCAGTTGAACGCTGGACAGTCTGGTGAGGGACTCGGGGAGTTGAACAGGTGGAGCGTTTTGTTCTTCAATGGTGATGTAGGGAGAAGAGATAACTTCTACCTCAATATCTCTTCTCTCACCTGTAGAATATAGAGTGTAAATGTGAGCAGCAACAGTTATTAAATAACTACACAGAAATGTTGTACTTGAAAGAAAGATATTTGCTCATAGAAGTCGGTATTTCTGTTTAATCACCATCTTCACCTTCCTCTGTAGCTAATATTAAAGCAATTTTTGTTAAATTTACAATGTCTTTGCGTGATGGGAAAGTTCCGTAAAACGTTCATTTTACACAATAAAAACACTCAAGGTTTAGCCAATATGACAGCGCTACCATACAATGATGTACAACTATAAAACAACAATTAGTTATATAATTCTATTACAGACTACTATCAGCAGTGTACAATATTAAGAATTGTTACAATGATTACTTGGAAGCGTGCTAGCCGGACTATTTTTACCTAGCGATTTCTCACATAAACACCAGACTGTTAACTATTGATATGGCTAAAGGTGTTCTTTCATTCCATGTAACAATGATAATTATTATGTAAATGTGTTGATGGCAGCTCATACAGTAACACCTGGTTGGCAGCAAAAAGTACAAAATAAACTGAGACTGCACATTATTGATAGTAAAACCATCAAACTCAGTTAACTTGTGCGAATGCTATATCTTAACACGGGATCTGAGGCTAACTGATCAGTTTTGCCAAACCAATTAGCCTTTCCTTTAATTTTCAACAAAAAAAACAGAGTTATTAATTATTAATATGGTTTATTACTGGAAATTACTTTAATATCAGACCTAAAGAAATGGTTCATCATACCCAGTAATTAACCCTACTTCCCAGAGGTTATGCTGCAGACCCTTATATGACACATGAACTACAGTGCACCCTCAGGATACGATTATCCTGATATAAAACTTTTCAGCTTACAATGTTGAACATGGTGAGATTTTCACCTCATCATACAAATTTAATTTCACCACACAAATTCAAGAAATTCTTCCCCTGAGCTCAATTTTTGCAGTTGGTGTGATTATTACTTACGTCGAAATAACAAAGACGTCGAAATGCGGTTCGCTGAAAACATTTTCACAACGTCTACAAGAGACACAATGACAGACCTCTTTCGAATCAGCACTCCACATGGGAAATTTGGTGAAAAAAGAGTAAGGAGCAAATATTCATTTTTAGCGCTATACTCCCTTTTACAATAAACTTTTACTCAGCATACGTATATAACTATAAGTATCTATACTTAATTCATTAGATATAGAATGTGAGACTGATACAAACGTTTCAAGATCAGCTTTCAAGAGGAGGAACCATTTAGTAGTGGCAAGGAAGTAAAAGAGACCAAAAAACCTAGATAAGCAGAACAATTTCACGTGTTTAATATACTGACGTGGACTGGTACATAAAAACAATACTGTACAATGTATGTATAATGTATATCATTAATTTATCTTCTTTGTGTGACTTGCGTTCACTTTGGTTTTATTCATTTCATGTTTTATTTATTTCATTTTGATTTTATATTCTTGTTTGAACATGTCTTTGCCGACGGGCCGGTTTTCTACTACGTAAACACAAATAATCAAAATAATTATGTATGTAACTCATATATAACTAGCTACTCAAGATAGCTGACACATCCACATTACTTTCTAGAACTTGCTAAAGCCCTGTAATCTAGGGTATAAATATGTACAAAGTTATGCATATATGGTTACATTGATTCTTGTGCACATTTTATACAAGACAAACTACTGTACAACCTTCTCTGGATCCATTTACAAGCTTTAGCTCATTAGAAATTTCCTGCATTGCATCAGCATTTACACTGCACCAGCAAGCTTCATCCTCAATAAGTGATCAAGTAGGCTATATTCTACATTGCACCAAGTTAACTTGTTTTCATAGAGCACTCTCTGCACCAGCAGGAAAGCTGTGTCTTCCTGGCCATTTCTGCTTTTCATGAAACAAGTATTAAACTTTCTTTTAAAACCAGTCGAAAAAATTGTACAGGATTAGACAACTTATTTTAGCCTGCTGAAAAAATTCTAGTTCATTACAATGCACAATGTTTAATTATTTTTAAGTGTATATTAACATAATGAGCATTGATACGTCTTTGCTTCCTCTCTGCTCTACTCGCTACATGTACCAGCTCAAGTGACGTTACGCCAAATGTATGTACATCCTGTGTAGCAAATGAAGTTTTACTTTTCTTTTTGATGGCAATTAAATGGTCAAGTGCGAAAGAGGCCGCATTTGATAACTGCATCACTCGATGATTTGGGTTGAATTAGGTTGAAGCAGGTTTAACCAGACAAGCTAAATGTTATAATAAAAGTGAAGAGAGAAACTGATGAAGAATACAATTGTTGTGATACAATGTAATAAAATATTGAAATTCAGTAAAATTGTTAAAAGACATACTAAAACTTAGTTCCAAGTGAGAGTTTAGTAAGCTAAACTTATTTGAAGTGAACTGAAAGTTTATGCAATACATAAATCTTGAAGGTAACAAATTTTTACTGTAAGTAATGCATTTGGTACTCGATACAGTACAGTTAATACAGTAACTAAATACAATACAGTTAGTGTAGGTAACAATAGTTACTGAAGTTAACGTACTATTTTGTTACTAACTTTCAATGTATTCACGTATTTATAACATTTTGGGGAATTTTACCAGGGAATTTTTGCATTGTATAATCACAATGGTTTCTATACCTCTACATACCAGTTGTTCACCATACGATGCCAAACTTGGAACGAATCAACATCGTATCCTGAAGGTGCACTGCACCTCATAATTTAAAATAGAGTTTTGTTAAATGTTTTAGGTCAGGTATTTGACGGTGGACTTGCAACAAAATTCACATTACAGTCAGTTAGTATCAAAAGTTTCACCGTATCTTGCTCTACTGTGTTGTAGGTGTATAATATGTGAAAATATGATTAGAAAGAAGCTCTTAAAAGCTCAAAACGAACAGTTAATCACAGCCATCACGAAAATGTAGTAGTTTAGAATACTTTTATTTTGATGATGTAGTGAACTGGATGTGATCATTGTTTTGACAAGTGATGTTATTATGTTAATTGAAAGGCTAATATGAAGTCTTTTTTAGCCTCAGTTTATGACAAACGCTTCGAGTTCTTCCGAAAAACCTGTGAAAAAAACCTGTAGAAAACCGAAAAATATAGATGCTCGCTCCTTTACAGTTTCGTTTCAGCTTGGTGTAATCATCTAGTCGTAAGCTGATCACGTGATTAATAATTCATACCGAAAAGCGCGAACAATGTAGGCAGCATTTTTTGACTACCACAGGTGACCAACAGGCTTTTCAAGTTTTTCAGAAGAGAATATGCACTCCTTCGAGCCAAGGTCACAAAATTAAATTAATATTTAGGCTAGGTTTTGAGATATCAGTGCTTAAAGTGACAGCATTGCCACGATGATGAAATACACACGCAAGGACAATAAAATGGTTTTATTGAATGTGTGAAGAATATTTGAGAAAATATTTTGACGAAGGAGGTTGCATGAAAGTGTAAACAGAAGCACGTCGTATTCAACTACAGCCTAATTGGGCCATTGTGCAGAGGGATTCTGACCTACAGCGTTTTCGCGATGACTGTGATTGATTGTTCATTTTTGAGATTTTGAAAGCTTGTAATGACATTCCCACATGTTTTGCACCTACAACCCAACAGAATAAGACACAGTAAGCCTTTTAGTACTAAACAATTGTAATGAGAATTTTGTCACATATCAACATTTAAGTAGTAACCGTAATTTCAACACTTCAGAACATCTAAACTGCTTCGTAAACTCTCACAATTACTACACATGTAAGTACATGTTCCTCATTGTACATGTACACGTAAACTCAGATAGTAAATTATATATATACTAGAAATTCCCGTCATACAGCCCACGACCAAAGTGATAATGAGAAAAAGAAAGGGTACTGTTGGCTGTTGAAAAGGTAGTTACAAAAGGTCAGAACTCTACAAAAGTAGATTTCTTTAGTTAGATGTTGTAAGCTTCGCCTACAATATTTAACTAAAGAATCCTCTGAATCAGATGATTTGCTGTTATTATTTTGAGTAGCATGTTATTGTGAAGACCTTCTATTTTTCCTCCTACGTAATAAATGGGAGACATGTGGGCAGCCAGTGTGACGACATGGATTTTTGGGAGGTTGTATGTCCATGGTAGTTGTCAAGTTGTTTTGAAATGAAATTCAAAAGGTCAATTATGCGAAACAAAAAGTTGTATAAAAATCAGACCTAAT
This sequence comes from Watersipora subatra, assembly GCF_963576615.1. Taxonomy (NCBI): domain Eukaryota; kingdom Metazoa; phylum Bryozoa; class Gymnolaemata; order Cheilostomatida; family Watersiporidae; genus Watersipora; species Watersipora subatra. The sequence continues at coordinate 15,012,370 of NC_088712.1, forward strand.
CTACTACTATCTCAAATCTATGTTTTACAACGATAAAATAAATAAATATTAATTCAAGCTGTAGGCCTAACATACTGTACGTAATTTAACAAACAGCAATAATGAAATATGTTTATTATATCTCTGAAATGCAATATTAAACGTAAAATGGCAAGCTGCCGTGTAATATACACAGTTTGAAAGTTGCGTTACAAAGTTAAAAGTTGGTTGTGTTGAATGTAGAATGGTTTTGACAGCGATATGTAACATAAAGCAAGCATTAGCATCAACGCGTCTGGAAGTTTCTGCAAACTGGAGTAAAAAAAGAAATATTCTTGTCACAAAAAGGCATTGTAGTTCAGCTCTGGCTTGTAGATAAGATGTAAAAAACTGGCTAATGTTCTAGATAATTTAATGAAACCTTTGGTAATTGGAAAAAAACATGGGCGGGAAAAATGTGTATCACATTTTCGTACCTGTAAATCGGTCAACGCCTCAAACGGTCTACGTTAATTAAAGAGACCTTCAGCAATTAGACAATGCGAACATTATATACTTCAGCAAATTTGATATAGCTCAGAGTAGACAGAAGAGAATTTAAACCACTTCGTATCTAATAACTTTATCCCTAGGACCGTTATAAACTCTATAACATAATGTACACTGTAAAAATGGCTACACTAAATACAGTCAGACTGAGTAGAAGGGTGACATAAACTGAAGAAAAAGTAGGAGTCATTACTAAATGTTAGTACTAGTGTCAGACACTAGCACCATCTCATTTCTTTTGTAAGGGACATTAGTTCTCTACGCAAACTAGTCAGACTAACTGACCAAAAGCTGACTGGAAAAAAGATGACCTGTCAGCCCAACCTGAACCAAAGGGGACTGTATTAGTGTTGAGCCAGTATTTGGTTATCCGCTCTTACCGATACCAAAGGATTCTCGGTATCCGAGAAAACCAATCATTTTCGGTGACAGCTAGTTATCCGCGGCCGGTTTGATATGATCGGTATTTATCCGTAAAAGCCTATTGGTAAATGGTTATACGGATATCTGGATAAATTTTTAAAACGCCTTTTTGACGAACGTGCTTATCTCAGCGCACATTGGCAAACGAATTCAACAAACATTTGCACGCTTACCGTATCTACTATTATATTAAATTACATTGATAATGCCACCAGCCTCGAAAGTTTGGGAGTTCTTCTCCAAAGATGGAAAGATGTATAAATACTCTAATGGGACTGGACTCTAATTGGACTGCGTATAATTATGTTATTACATTACTTGATGACAATATGTGATAGTAAGATTTCTGTAAACTATTTCAGTATATTTAACAAAAAGAACCCCTTGCCATTATCTATCTGTTCTCTATTATACATAAAGTTTGTATCAATAACTATATTTTTTAATAGAATAAACAATAAAAACATCTATCATTAAACTTATATTTCCATCTTTTTTTTCTTTTTGGCTTGCTAAAACAAGGAGTCTCCTTGCCGTAACAATAATTATATTGCTGAATAAAGAATGTTTTTTTGCACAGGCTACTTTTTGCACAAAGATAAAAGTTGTTCGAGACAGTTATGGTTTAAAGTTTAAACCATTAAACTTTAAACTATTTAAAGTTTAAACAAACAGTGAAAACCATATACCAAACGACAATACCGAACTTTCTTAGTTGGCAAAGGATACCGAAGATGGTAAATACCGAGGATACTGATACCGGGAAAACCGATAAAAAAGTGCAAGGATATCCGATCCGGCACTAAAATAGATACCGGCCCAACACTAGCCTGTATTCAATAAAATGAATGAGATTATTACCATGTATTCATTATTTTAAACGAGTTCACGCTTTCATATGAAATATCCTCTCAATGATCAGCCTGTCAACCATGACAAGACATCATGTGCAAGTATCAAGCACTCTGTATACACACTAAGACACTAGCATTTACCACTAGCATCACCTGAATCAGCACTGGTGCAGTTTCTCCTGTCTACTTCAGTATGTAAATTTCACGATGTTATTTGATGTAAGTACCATGTTTAGTCACTAAACTTACCATTCTCACATTTGGTTGAATCTGCTACACATTTCATACAGCTAGTGGTATGGCAGACCTTACCTCCAAACACTAGTGGCTGATTCTCGTGTTTTGTACAGATATCTGGCAGATGCTGGCTCTCCTTTGACATATACTGGGTCATGGAGACTGTATGATGATTATCTAGCAAAACATCATGTTGCTGAAAGGAAGATAACAAGGTTAAAGTAGAATTCCTGTCATAGTAATCAGTGAAGAAAGTGAAAAGATTCAAGAGAGTGCTGCCAGGCTTGTGGTAAAGTAGATTACCATTTCATGATGTTAAGGGTGCTTTTAGAATTTCTACTGTTAGAAGGATAGAATTTGGAGCCCACAAGAGGTAATAACCAAGCCAGGTATGGTCAGTTGAAAGCGGATATGAGCACGCATATTGATGCATCCTTGAAAGTCATAGTGTTACTATCAGCCTTAAAACCCTTGGCTGCAATATTGTACAGTAAACATTGCAGTTTGAGACTCAGCAGGTTGACTTGATGAAATGTAACATTGTAAGTAATAGCCTGACCCAACTACTACAGAGAGTGAAGATCATATAGAATATGGCTGTTTTCAACAGAAGACAGAAGTTGATAAAAATGATTCTCATAACAGTTTTTAACTGACTTTCACATGTTTGATGCACCCTGAACAAGTTCTGCTTGTATATATAAAATACTGACAACATATTATACTTGCAGTTACATGGATTGCTGGAGCATGCACTTACTGGTGAATCACCTACTCTACCACTGATCAAGGTAATCTTAGACAACATGAGTCACTGTGATTTACATAGGGGACAGGAAGATGAGAAAAGGTTATCTTGATAGTAAAACTCTAGTAGTATAATATGCCTCAGTTTGTTTCCTATTGCAGTCAAGGGTATTACAGTAATACTTCAACTTGCGAGTGCTCCAACGTACGAGAAGCTTGAGATACGAGCCAGTTTTTAAGCACATTTCAGCACTAACATACGGGCCATGTTTGAGATACGAGCACGTGAGTCAGTTGCCAAGTATGCCGAAGGTGTTTTATGACAATAGCATCAATCTGTATTTTTTAACTGCTTAGGTTATACTTTTGTACCGTGTTTTTGTGCGCGCTTTTCAGTGCAGAAGTATGTGAATTAAAAGTATTGTGCATAGACCGAAAGTTTGCCAGTAAAATGAAAAAATAAGGCAAAGAAAAAGCAAATGATAACAATTGATATTAAACGGAAAATTATTGAAAAATATGCGAAATGTGTATGCGTAATTGAGCTAGCTCAGCAATATGACAGAAATACATCCACAATTATCAAACAGAAGGATTATATTCAGGGCATTTAGCTCGCAAAAGGATTAACCGTAGTTTCTAAACGGCGCAACGATCTTCACGACCGCTGATGGAGAGATCGCTCAAAAATTGGATAAAAGATAAACAATTGGCCGGTGACAGCGTAACTGAAACGACGCTATTTGAAAAGGCCGGTGCTATCTATCAAAACTATAAAAAATAGACATTCGGACAAGTTGGCTAGTGGTCGTGCACTTTGTGATGACACCTGTGTTTGTCCTAATCGCAACATGTTGAAAGGGCGACAAAGGCAAACGTCTTTAGATAAGTTCATCTTAAAACGGTTGGCTAGTCGTGAAAGCGAAACAAAGGAAAAATTAGCTAACCAGCTTCAAACGGTGAACTTGGAAGAAATTTTAATTACGGTAAGTTAAAAATGAAAGTTTGCTTTTAAATTTGCTTCTAAGTTTGTCTTTTAAGACTTTGATAAAATCCAAATTTATCAAAGTAAACTGTTGTAATGAAGGATAACTTATATCTCCCTCTCTGGCAAATGCTAGCGTTAGCTGCTATTGTATGTATTTAATTTTACATTTTAATTTATCACATTTCCTTGCATTATTTTTTATTTGTTGCATTTTGAAAGCATGTGGTAAGTTAGGGCAATAACCAACATGTTCTTTCTGTTACAATATCTTGTTTTGAGAGTTTTATTTGCATTTTTTAGAGTATGGAAACCAATCAACATATATTTAAATGTTCTATATATAAATAAATTGCGCCAACATGCGAGTAAATTGACATACGAGCTCAGTCTCGGAACGCATTAAGCTCATAAGTTGAAGTATGACTGTACTAACGAAAAACTGCTTAGCCTGAGCTCTGAAGCTCTAGTGCTAAATGATAATAATTCAGAAGCTGCACCCACCCTCCATTACCATAATGCTATATATACACTAAGGGAATATTTTAAGACAGAGGCATTGCAGATGATTTATACAAGTAAACAACTAGACTATTCTATTTATATCCAATTAGCTACATTACCTGTGTTCGGGAAAAGATTTACGTAAAGCAATAGTTTTATTGAGAGTTGTCTTTCACACTGTAAAACAACTCCAAATATACAGTCTACCGACATTGTTGTCCTGATCAAAGAATGCATGCACATATACATGTCAATGTTGGGGAGAACAATGGAAATCTGCAATGTGTCTTACAGCTAGATGCGTGTAAAATCTAGTAAATATTCTAGATTCATGTGTCTAGATTCATGCATCCGTTCATACCCGTCTATATTTGCAGTTGACGATCGCACACTTTTGCCGCTGAGCCCCCGCCTCGGCTGACCAGTCTTCACACGCCTCGCAGTTGACAATCGAGTTCTTGCACACACCTTGCAATCAATCGCTTTGCACTCACAATCAATCGCCTTGCAATCAATCGGCCCGCACCCGCCTCACAATCAATCGCCTTGCACTCTCCTCGCAATCAATCGCCTTGCAATCACCTCGCAATCAATCCCCTCACACTTGCAATCAATCACCTTGCACTCGCCTTGCAATTAATCACCTTGCACTCGCAACCAATCGTCTCGCAACTAATCGCCTCGCAATCAATCGCCTCGCAATCAATCGCCTCGCACTCTCCAACTCATTCATCCGGAAAGCCGCGCCTGTAAACTCTTGCTGCACTCGGGGCGAAAAAGGTAACCCGCGCATCCCCGAGTGACGCCACGGTCCCAAGCCTAGCTGTGCTACCCGGCGTTGCCCGGGTAGTAAAAAAAGTCTTTGCACAGAAAATTGATTTGTATTTAACATAATTTTTTATAACAACATTTGCCATTCTAACATTTAAACTACATATCATGAAAGAAGAGTTTTGTGTAGTTGAAATAAATTTAGAGAGAAAATAAAACAACTGTAAAGGTTTTCAAACTTTTTCACACAACTACAACTTTCAAACTTTATATCATGCGGAAAATGTTTTGTGCAGGACAACTAATTTAAAAATAAATAAAACAACTAAAGGTTTTCAAACCAATGTAAATTTAAAATTTCATAACTTTCAGCGACCTATATCTTTTGATAACGTATAGTGGATCCTCAGTTCTCGAACATAATCAGTTCTAGAACTCCGAGATCTGAAACAACTTTTCCCATTAAAATAAAATAATGTAAATTTTAATCCGCTTCAAGGCGAGAAAACAACTTCGGTAAAGTATTTTTTCAACATTTTACACCATAAGCTGTACTTGTACCCGGGTAATAAAAAAGTCTTTGCACAGAAAATCTATTTGTATTTTTAACATATATAACAACATTTGCCATTCTAACATTAAAACTACATAGGTAGCATGAGAAAACATGATAGGTAACCAACCTATCATGAGAAAAGTGTTTTGTGTAGTTGAAATAATTTGAGAAAATAAAAACAACCGTAAAGTTTTATCAAACTTTGTCAAACAACTGTAACTTTCAAACTTCATATCATGAGGAAAAGGTTTTCTGCCAGTCTAATAAATTAAAAAATGAAACAATTGTAAAAGGGATTAGATGTAAATTTCAAATAATTAGCAAGTAATAGCTAAATTAAGTTGGTCTTGTAACAATTACAATAAAAGATAATACGGTAATGATACGATTAATACAAACTGAGAAAACCAAATAAAAATCATGAATATGTTGAATTAATAGTAGCAATTCTTGCATAAAAGTGTGGGTATAAAAAGGTTACTGTCCCATCAGAAACTATCCATCAATTCTTTGAATACGATGATACTAAAAAATATGACAGAATATCATAGTATTTTGTAGTTGAAATTTTATTAAAACAATGTCTACCAAAAATGGTTGAATAAAAGAATAATATTAATAATAAAAATTGGAAACTAATCAAGTAATAATAACAGTGATAGGAAAATGAATAATGTTTAAACTTCAAACACGATACTCAATTTATGTTTAAAAGAATGCAAGTTGAAATAATAACAACGATGAAACAAACTTTAAAAAACTTATATTATAAACTTCAAAAGTCATAAGAAGTTTATAAATGTAATAAGAAAATTTAAATATCTACTATATGTAAATGTATGTAAATATAAGATAGTGGAGAATAACTGATACTTGCAATCTTACAGTAATCTTACAAATGTTTGTTGTAAAATGTGAAAATAATTACGAAAAACTAACTGGTTAGATTTAACAGGAAAGGTGTGTAAGCTAATATATCTACCTGTGCAACCCAGCGTTGCCCGGGTAATAAAAAAACACAGAACAGAAAATTGATTTGTATTTAACATATAACAACATTTGCCATTTTACCTAAAACAAATGTGAACGTTTTTAAATTTACTTTGTCAAACAACTTTTAAACTTCATATCATGACAAAAAAAGGTTTCGTGTAGGTCAAATAATCTTTAAAAATAAAACGACTATAAAGGGTTTAGATGTAACAGTGAAATAATAAGCAAGTAATAGCTAAATCGAGCCTGTTTTGCTACGATTACAATATGAGATGATTTGGTAATGATACAACTAATACAAACTGAGAAAACAAAATAAAATTCGTGAATATGTTGAATTAATAATAACAATTCTTGCATAAAAGTGTGTGTATAAAAAAGTTACTGTTCCACAAACAGCTATCCACCAAAACTCTGAATACGACGATACTGCTACGACGATATGTTATGTAAAAATAAAATATTGTAGTGTCTTTGTCTGATCGAAGATGAGAGAATATAGATGTTACTCCTACTCGAGATAATACAATTGTCCGCGTGAAAAGTAGTGACCTTAACAGCGATTTAGCAATTGAACCTTAAGAAAAGCCAGAAATAGAGGTTCACAAAAACGACATCGTGTTTCATAGAATTAATAAAATTTAGTCGCCAAATTCTAATATCGAGAAAGTCTATTGTCAATATCGTTTTGCCGAAAACAAATTAGCCCTAATACGTGGAGGACAAAAAAGCATCGCGTGTCATGTAGCTAAAAGAAAGCCGTAGAGTTGTAATTATTACGCCATTTTGGGGTGAAAACGGCAAACGATGAATAGGTTATGAGGCGCAATAACCGGAGATTCTCGTTAATGCGCCCTAAATACTTAGTAGCGGCTAATAGTCCGAAAAGTACGGTACTCTATAAAGCGGACAGACAGATAGACAATGATTGCCATTTATATAGTAGATGAATAACAGAGATAAACAGCAGTAACCGTGCTGCCATGTTAAATAAACCTGCATGTGACAAGCTGAATTCTGAAGCTATGAATTGCAACAGCAAGACCAAAATCCACTACCGTACAGGATGAAAATATTCGATGGTTATAAAAATTCGCGATTTCGCGAGCAGACAACTCCGTGAATTATAAAATTCCGTGAATAATTAGTTCTATTTTTAATCACAAGGGAGAATAACTACTGCATAAAATTAAAAACTAGCCGCTAGGTTGGTTTTTAATATAAATACTAAACGTAGTTGAGTTTCAAAACATTTTTAAAATCATTGCCTGGGCTTTGAGCTAACACCATTGCCAATGCATCACATTCTTTTACAAAATTATTCAAGGTTGTCACAAGATATGCAGAATGGCGTCATCGCAAAAATAGCCACTAGGCAGAAGTACTAAACGTAGCCGAGTTCCAAAACTTCTTTAAAATCATCGCTGGGCTTTGAGTTTTATTGCCATTGCTTCAAAAATGTTACAAAATTACTCAAGGTTACAAAATTTTACAAAATATTACAGAATATTACCTTACAAAATATTACCTTTTACAAAATTATTCAAGGTTTTCACAAGTTATTCGGCATGGCTTCGTCATCGCAAAAAATCTCTCCTAGTCTTTTTACATTGAAATCAACTCCATCAATCTCTAATGCCGAAGTTGAGGACGATTATGATCTGGACATTATGGTATGTATTTGTTTTGCAGTGCAGATACGTTTTTCTATAATTAACTGCATGAGTTAATTCGTTTGTTTAAAAACCGATCGCTTTCATTAAATACTTCAGCTATTGTTTTTGTACATTCTTAACACTTATTAATATTTTTTCTTTTTTGTGTTTACTGCAGATTGAGAATGAAACAACCTACTCCGATTACGAAAACTAGAGTCAAGTAGTGATATTCATCGTGGCAGAAATATTGGCAGAGAAGCAACTAGTCAACCTAGTAGCAAAGCAACCAGGCAGAGAAGCAACCAGTCAACCCCTTCATCGACAACAACTCCTTGATATCGCTGCAGCAAACATGATTAAATTATATATTTTATTTTATGTATAGATATATTATAATTTATTACAAATTTGAGTGTACAAATAAAATGTTTCAAAAACAAATACAATTTTACAAACGATGAATGAAGTAAATATAAACAGTTTAGTCTATATGGCGGTTGTCTAGAGCAATAAAATTAAACTGATACACTTGATAAGTGAATACTAGCGTGTAATGGTGCTATCTGATTAGTTATTTTGGTAATAGCAGCTCTATATCGCTGTCACTGTCTTGGGTAGATATTAAAGGCGATTCTCTCGCTACTACATAGCTGGTAAGGAAGTTATCATCAGAACTCTCCTCGTGGCTTACTATTGCAAAGTTCTGCCGGTTGGCCAAAGATTTGTGCTCGTAAAGGCGTTTTTGTTCCTTTTTTTAAAACAGATATATTCTCTTCGTAAGTAGCTGCAGTCACCTCTACCTCAATTTCCAGACCTCCCTGAATAATTGGTGATCTTTTAAAACATGACATACCACCCTTGCAGTCATTGTGCTTGCGTGTGTGATGAAAAATCTCTCTCTCACACTAAAACAAATAATGAAGCGATAAGGATGGAAAAAATAAATATTGCGTTATACCGAAGAACCAAAGTAAAATTCAACTAATTTAGTAAATGGTTTTGAAAAAACTCATTACTTACCACAAATTGTTGGTTCATCAAAGGCCTCCAAATCTATGAATATTCGTGATAACCTCTGAACGCAACAAAGAATTTATAGCTTAGCACAATCCAGCCGTAGTTGTAAGTTAAATAGAAAACAAATGCGCAATGCGCGTAGCCGCGCATGCGTAAGGTTAACTCTATTGCTAGACGTAATAGAGTTAACTTTTCCTAGAGAGTGGCATTTTTCAGCCGCGAATAAATTCATCGGCGAATATGCATGAAAAGACAATTTTCGCGAAATATAACTCCACGAATAAATTCATCCTGTACGGTACATGTCTGACATACCTCAAGATGCTCTTTGCAGAATTTTTTAGAACAAGCTGCACAGTAAGATAAAGCGAGACGGTTGCGTCGTCCCTTCTCTACGCAAGCATCGCACAACCTCGCAGCATCAACATCCAAATCGGCCAATGATTTGGGTGACATCTTATACACCATCCTAAAAATCATTGGGTTTATACAACCGAGTCTAATAATATGTACATATACATATAAATGTTATTTAAATAATAGATTACTTGTTATGTTACTATCTTTATATAAGTCTCAATGTTTGTCCATATGTTCTTCCGTCTGTCCGACTTTAACAACATTGCTTGAATAATAAAATGTCAGCTTTCAACTGAATTTGAACTCACAACCTCCAATTATGTGGACATCCATTTATCCAATGCACCGCACTGAAAAACTCTGTATATCGGGGAATGAATTTGGCAAATACTTGGAATATATGCCAATATTTCATGGCTTCACATTAAACATGGCTTAGCTAGCGTTAAGCGTGAAGCCATATCAGGAAAAGAAACATGCCCATAAATGGAAGAAAATGTGTAAACTCATAGCCAACTAAACTATTGCAATCAGTATAGCTCTGTTGTGGGTATTGAAGTCGGCACAAATCATACAGAAACAAACACAGTTTACAGAAATAGCACAGTACACATAAATAAACAAACACTTTCACATAAAAGTTAGAATGATAAATGTTGATTTTGAAGATGTTGCGTAAGATTTCTGTACAAACACTGTGCTAGTACCCGTGCAACGCTGGGCATCCATCTAGTATTTCCATAAAGAGTAAGTGTTGACATAAATATGCTAATGTAACAATACAGGGCAACTCATTGCTTTTTAATTTAGATTAATTAGATGATGAAATATTCTTAATTATATAGAGCTTTATTGGCCATTGTCCATCTAGCAGCCCACTTGTTCTGTTACAAAGCGATCTTTATTATCAGATAAGCACACTTATTACTAAAGACTTTGTTGGTAAGAGAGTCAGACCAAGAAACATAATTGAACAGATTTCAACCATGTATTGACTAAAATTGTAGTCGTGCCATTAAATGTGTGTAAAGAACTTTGTGATAGCCTGCATATATACAGCAAATGTTATCATAATACTAAAATTACTGATACATAACGCACTTCCTCAATTTTAACAATTTAGCGCTGCTTCGTAATTCCCTATTATTAACGATAGATCCGTTAGTCACCTTAAATGAATACCAAATAAAACTGATTTTAGACAAGAATTGCAATGGAAATTGTAGGCAGTCCAAAGATGACTACTCATTCCAATGAATTAAATGTACATCCAGTATTTCAATAAATGTACAAACATCATTTATATTGGTCAATTATGAAGGTGTGTGATTGCATAAAACTAATATAGTCATCACTTAAAGCACATAAATTACATAATTTTTTATAGTATATTTCAATACATCAGAGTCTTGGCTATTGAATGAGCTATCGTTTGCCATGGTGAGACAGACATTGGTTGGTGTTTATAGGATTTCCGCGGAGCTCAACCGCAAAAAAAGTTTACTGGCATAGTCTTGAAAATTGTGACATCCCAATTCTCATATTCGTTGTTGTGTGCTCTTACTGCTTATTTATCAACTACGAAAGTGACGATAATGACACTAGTGGCAGGCGAAGGTAGGACAACTCCGGAGAACGAATGAAGATGACAAAGGAATCAGTGTCATTAGTTCTCCAAGTACATATTTTTTCTATGATAAGTACCTCAGACTCCAAGAACCATACTACATTTTCCTGATGATATTATGTACTAGCTCTTTATTTTGAATGCGATGTTAAGGGTGACGACTGAGACTAATTAATTTCAAGCATTGCGTGATCTCGCGAAAGTGCGATTGACATTTAGTCCTAGGGCCACGCAACAGGTCATAATTTAATTGATGTGATTTCATTACCTTTTTCAACGACAGTACATTTATTGAAGCATAATTAGTTAACCAAGAACATCTGTTTGTATTGGTCGGGCGTTAGCACAATGGTCGGACATCGGTTGAGCATTGTTAATTATCTAGAATCTTAGTTTATTATTAGCGCTCTCCGGATTTAACAGCACCGATTGTCACAGAAAAACACAGCCTCAATGGCAGCGAAAGGGATCAACGACCTAAGGCTAAATGAGAATTATGGCGCCACATTTTGAGTACCTGAACCAAGTGTTCTTTGTTTGCAGGACGTACTTTTGACACCCCGTTTTTCATAGTTCTATTATTTTTTGTGTATTGAATGTAGGCTCATTCGAAAGCCAAGACTCTGATGTATTGAAATATATAATAAGAAAATTATGTAATTTATGTGCTTTAGTGTTAAAATATCTGAGAGGCAGCTTTAATAAGAATGGCCATCTAGAACAATAGCAGGGCCCAATAGATGAATGATTCTTACCAGCTTATTCCCGAACATATTAAATATTTACAATGCAAGCATCACAATACTGTTAAGTATGACTTACCCGCAGCTTTGAAGGCCGCACCAGCAAATCTTGTTCTTTTCATAGTGTGATGTAAGGCATGGCATACAATGTATGTGGCCACAAGGAAGCTGTTTTGGATCAACTATTTTCTCATTCCTCAAGCCACAGAATTCACACTCGATATCATGATGTGCAGAAGCCATTGCTTCAATGAAATGACAACAATATATGATAAGAATAAATTTTAAAGATTTCTATTGAACCTACACACTAACCAATCTATTATAAGGTGATAACGGTATGAATGCTGTAGACTAGCCAACGTCTAAAAGTGAGGAATATTCTTTAGTGTCACTTATTACTAACAATGCATCATAGGCGGCATTTTAAAAAAATATGGTGAAAACAAGGTTATTACTTGCAAAGAAGTGGAGCCCGGTTATGGCTTGTTATTCTGTAGTTATGAAGTTGATGATTGGTTCACCACATGACAAGACAAAGTAAATGGTTCAAAAATCACAAGTCTTTAAAAAGTATCAATGTCTCTAAAATGAAGCTGATTTAAAATTTCAACTTTTCTGTTCATCCTCTCCAACATGATACCGTAATATACACCTAGAGCAGGTGCAGTGGTTTGTTAGTAAAGCAAGGTTTTACCGTGAAAGACAACTGTCCTTAACACAAGTTTAGGATATCGCTTAGCTGAATATTAGTAATGCTAATAACTTGGTTTATACCGGATATTCTTACTGCTTGAATTGCTTAAAAATCTGTCTCATCTCCTAGCATAGAGTGAAGTAATAAAGAGTAATAACAAAGATCTTATTACACTTTGAGTCACACCTCGTGGCCCTTTCGTGGTCAACAATATTCAACTCAGATATTAACAACATTTGGATGCTCTCAGGCAAGTCATCGAGAGTGTAAGAGGTGTCTGATTGGTCGGACTAATCCGATGCGCATGAGAGGACGGGGATAAGGCTACGGAGTCATTCGTCAACCTGGAGGCTTACTAGAAGGACGTCAATGCTCGACTAGCAGGTATATATCCCGAGTATTCTTATAGAGAGTATCACGTATTACATTAGGCATTCGAACAATTTAGGATATATTTAGGCAGAGCACTCGAAAGCTGGTAACTGGTTCAGACACGATCTTCTGTACCTAATAATACTTAAATTTGTTAAAATTGTTTTACGATATCAAACAAAAGGCTCCAATATACCATTTCTTTCGAATTAGCAGTTTGATTCGGGCCAGGGCGTGCGCCAACATTATCAGCGAGCAAAAGTGATCGTAAGGGAATGGCCTACATTACTGCTGATTAAACATTATGTATGTCACAGAATCGGCCTAAAGCACGCTCCATTGAGTAAACAAACTCTATTAGCTACATATGATTAAATTTTCCCACCTTAGTACATAATGAAACATATACAATACTCACCATAAAACTCTCCAAAGTTAACTGATGGCGACGAATGCGCTACTGCTGATGAATTGGAAAGTTACTAGGAGCAGGTCCCTTCTGCGCATGCATTTGGCTGCGCACTAGCAACCTCCGGCAAATTACGTTTTGACAGCGCTTGGTAACGGTAACGAGGCATTATAAAATCTGTCAAGCAGAAACAGCGTCGGTCTACGCGTTTGCTATTTGATAAGAGCATACAACTACAACTTTTTGCCAGCTGATAATTTGAATGGGGCATTCCGTGCGTTGTAAAAAAAGTCAATGACTTTTTTATTTAGCCGTTGCGGTTTTCCGAACGTAAGATTCTGTTGGGTTGTAGGGTGTGCGGTACACGGTGCCGTTTCCCATTATATCCAGGTAAAAATATTTGCTACGCAGGAAACATCCAAATTCAGAAAACGACAAAATATAATGGGATCGCTAGTATGTTTAACAATATTCTAACAATTTCAAGGGCTTCCGTGTAGGTGCTCGAGTTTTACGTAGCTTCTTTAGGAGACTGTACAGCCGAGCTAAAACGGTCTTACAATTTATTTTGATCGTATTTGACGTTTCTTTGCTACGGTGCTTACGCATTAGATGCATATATAATGCTGGTTGTTGTTAACACAGGTTGGTTGTTGAAATATGCATTCATGTGTTATCACATATTTTGCTACGTTTTTTGTGCCACATATTTGTTTTGTTAACATTTTGCTTTTATTTTTGTTCTCTCTCCCTATTTTGCTTTTCTTCTATTCTGGCCAAACTTCTTTTCGTTAGCACATTATTAAATATTATTGTTCTTTTGGAGGGAATGAGAGCGTTCGGTCAAATTAAATATTTATAGCTTTGAGCTTTGTCTGTGATAGCTGTGTATGTCGTAAATAATCAAAGTTATTAACTACTCGGTGAATAGTTAATAATATTGCTCATAATTCAAGTAGCTATGTTCCTGCAATGGTTTCCAGTATACATAAATTTATGAAATATATGGAGAATTATGACATAAAGCAGCAGATAATGAAAGTGTAAGTTAATTATGGATCATTTCATTACTTTCCTACGTTCTAGCACGATCATAGCAATTCCCTTGTTTCCTTTGTTGTGATGATTATTGATAGTATTGGATTATCCTACCAAGCAATCTTACAACAGTTAGGGAGTAAGCTCAGGTTTATTGTCACGAGCAGATGCACTGCTAAATTATTATAATAAACTCAGATAGGCCTAATCCTGATTAATGACTGTTTGAGTAGTCTGACTTGTTCACTAATGTATCAAGATTTTACAACTGACCTTCCTAGATGTGAGAATCTAGGACTATACTCTGAGATAAGGAATAGCTAAGGTATGTGGAAGGGGTTTTCCCAAGACCTTATGTTTATTAAATGAACAAGAAAATATATAACAAGTTGTACTTCAGACTAAGAATTGTAAGAATATAAAAGTAATGTCTGAGACTTAGAATATATTCACCCCCTTGTTCTGCGAAGGTTGACTCTTTTCACTTGTTCCGCTGACACGTCTGTCTGCTATGAAGAAGCTGTATTGAAGAGAGTGAAGTATGAAGGTGAATATACGTCCTTATATATCGTTTAGGGGTTAGCCTGGGTGTCCAAGAGTAAGCTATATCTTTCAGATCTCCAATTTTGGGTATTGTAGTTTTTGGGGTTCCTGGCTACGCCTTGTTGTATTTACGTCAGCGGGGTTTCATAATATTTAATCTTCTAGTTTTAATCCCTGTCTGGTGTAGATTGGCACCAGATGCGGATCTTCGTACCGCATGACGAAAGTTGTTATCGTCTGGGTGTTGTCGTTGACTTGGGGTGTGATGCCGTTTTTAGGATTTTAATCTGGGCTTTAATTACTGGCTTTTTTGCCATAATCTTGAATTTTCAAATGTAACGTTCTCAATGTTCAGACAGTGGAATGGGTGGGTCGTCATGTGATGGTACTAATCTCAAGGATGAGATTTGTGGGTGTCGTAACTCTAGGAGTTTGTCTAGTGAGCCATATGATGATATAACTTGTAATTTTCTTTACGTCTATTTGTACATGGCTGATATCAGATATAACATCCTTCACGGCTTTAAGAACATTGTCCTCAATGTAGTGAGTTCTGGTGTTGTTGGTATGTAGCTGTCATGGTGTGAGAACAAGGGGGTTTCGCAAAAAGTATAAGAGTGAAAAATTTTGATTTAATAAGAGAAAGTTTCTGGATTAATATAAAAACAAGATCCCTGGATAATGTATAGAATATAAATATGTATGGTAATATAAAAGTGTCATGAGGCATTAGTGCTATATCTAAATACTGTTATGTTGGTGTTTCTAGAATAGTGTTAATCTCCTCCTGTGGTTAAGAAGTGTGTCCTCACGCAGTAGATAGTTGGTAGGGAAAGGTGATCTTATTTGCCTCACGACAGTAAAAAAAATTAGCCATACGAGTGTTAAGCAGCGCAAACATAAACTGTCACCAATTTATAAAAAGATAGAAGAAGATAAAAAAAACTGTGTACCACATAAAATTGAAAAGTCTGATTAATAATTAATCTCGTCAATATGTATATATTCCCTTATTTTTTTTGATCAAAAAGTTTTATTTTTTTTTTGTTTTCTTTTCGTTTTTGTTTCATCCACTGCCCAAGGTGTGGTTCTATCTTAATAATTATTCATGTATAATATTTCTAACCTATCCTACTTTAAAAAATGTCATAATATGTATACTTAGTTCTTAAACACGATAGTGGTACTATGTGCCGTCTATATGACAGGAATGTAGTTACTCTACTAAAATAGAAATATTTCTTCTTTTTTTTTTTAAAGCACATTTTTTCTTTAAAACTACCGTGGTACACGTATAATAATGTGTCCCGTATATAAGAATTAATAATCATCATGATAAGCAATGGAACAAAAAAAATTCTAGGCACGTTTACCTGTCAAGAAAATATTCGACATGCAGTGATTAATCATTATGATATAAATAGCATGAGATTATTCAAGTCCAATATACACAATAATTTATTATATGATTAGATATACTTACTTTAATCTCTGGTTCTTGTGGTAAGTTCGAGGTGTCAGCTTCCAGCGTCTGTATATAAGTGACTTCAGCTATGAAGTAAACTCATAGCAAACATGGCCGAAGCTGATTCTACTACTAGCAGTGATAAGTTTCTAAAAGATTTGGTGGCCGCAATGCTGGCACATGTCCGAGAGGAGCAGGATAAGCTTCGAGTGGAGTGAATATACATGTTTTGGCATTCATATTATAGTTTATATAAAAAGAATTTTCTCTTTTTTTTTTAATCAAAGGAAATTTATCATTTTCTTTGTATTTGTAGGATAGCTGTTTTAAAAGAGAAGAGAGAGGCGGGAGAGACATGGGGTTAAGGAGCGATGGAGGAAAGGTGTGTATAAGATAGAGATGCCCCGATTCTAATTTCACCAGCCGATTCAGATACCGATTCGATATACCGATTCTTAATGAAAAATAATCCGATTCAGATACCGATTCAGATTCTTTTGTGTTGCATAGATAGTTGTTCATTTGTTATGCGAGTATAAATATAATGCCAAGAAAATATAAATATTAATGCATTTATTTGTTTGTATTTATGAAAAAAGATATACATGTATATATATTCACATACTGACATACCGTGCATCTAATAACAAAACAGTCCATGTTTCTTGAAATATGTTATTATTAATGGTAATTACAGTTAGTGGTACAGTTTTCTCTGTGGTAATGAAGTCTCTTTTCTACTGCTGAACGAACGGCTGCGCCTGTACAAGTCTAAAGCAAATAAATGCGTCTTTTAATTACCGTTAGTGATTCAATTATCTCAGTGAGACGTCTTTATCTTCTATCACTATCGATGTAGCCCGTCGTACTGAAGGACTCGCACGCTACAGATGATGGAGGGCAGGCTAAACACCGATAAGCCACTGAGGTTATTTTATGCAATACAAACGATACATCATATCGTCAGGATCAAGAGAGAGATAGATAACTTTATGCATCAACTGCTCAAATTACTTTCGCAATGCTAGTAAATAGAAACATTACACCGCATTCTTGTTGCTCGTTATGGTTCTCTTGTTTGTGATTGGCTGCAACAAATCATATCGCTGTAATTGGGAAATACCGCACTTGGTGATTACGTCCTGACTAAAGCCAAAATATTATGCAGCTGTGTGGATGTTTATTAGGCTATAGACATGAAATATATTGTTATAAAGGCTCGGAAATCATTAGATAAAAGCAAGGAACTTGCAGCTGATGATTTGTTATTAAAGTAGCAGGCTGAAATACAGGTTTCTGCTAAATAGTTGATATGTAAAAAGTATCTGAAGTGTCCGATTTTTTAAGAAAAGATCGGCCGATACCGATTCAGATACTTAATACCCATATCGGCACCGATACCGATTCCGATATTGAAATCGGGGCAACTCTAGTATAAGATTCTTTCATTGTAGAAGATCAAGTCATGCATGTATGTGTATATGAATGAAAATGAGGTGAATTAGCCGAAATTACCATATGTTTATGTTTTCAGTGAAAGCTCTGAGGAAACTGAGTCTGAAGAGGAGGAGGAAGGAAAAAATGTAAATTATGAAGAGGAGGAGAAACAAGAGTGTGATGAGGAGTGCCATATGGAAGCTCTTGAAATAGGATGTTGCCCCCATGGGGCACACGTCTGTGGACACTGTGGCCACCTTACACTTATTCATCTGATATGCGAATGTGGGGGGCGCCACTAGGCATGCGCCCTCCCTTCATAAATCACAAAAAATATATATATATATCTGCCAATCATGTCTTATCTGGTATTTATCGTTTAGCATACGAATACGCTAATCGCAAGGGATAGTACATTAGTATCATAAATGTCAATAAAGAGATCACATATCGGATTGCAAGTACAGATCCAAAGTAAAATCCAAGATTGCTGTTAGTTTGTAATAAATGGTTGGCTCACCAAGTTATATGGATGATATATTGCCTTCCTTGACGGTTGTCATAGTAGCGTTAATATCAGTCGATAAATCATTGTGTTCTGGCAAGTGCGTAAGTGATCTTCGTTTCCTGAGGGTCTTGGATATTATAATATCCGGTTTTCCTTTGAAACGGTAAATGTCAGTGACGAGTTAGACGAGCTAATTTTTAAATTAGCAAATTATAGTCCAATGAAAACTCGTGTCTCTTGGGTTTAGCGCGTCATTCTTCCACGTTGTCCTCTCGCTATCATTCATCACTGATCCGTTGAGTGTTAAAGTGTCAATTTGATCTGTTCTGTAGTAGTTTTCTGCTTTCTCTCTTCGTCATGTACTTTTACCTTTTATTGATCATTGGAGCTTGTGCCGTTCCTCTGACCAGAGTGGTATGTAGAAATATTCACGTAATTATGAATAATTCTAGTCGCTGTTGAGTAGTTCTTGGCAAAAAAATTTTTTTTATCTATAGCCCTGTGATGTGGAGAGATGTACCTGTGTAGGGTACGTTGTACAGTGTACTCCTCTTCCGGTGATACTTAAGAACGTTGATCCTGTAGTTGGTGCAGAAAGAACAGAAGACAATCGAGTCACTTTTGAGACTACGTCAGATTTGCCTACCGTTATTGGTTAGTGGTATTTCCCAATTTCTTCAGTTTTGCTAGCTTCATCGGTATGCATTTTATATGTTGTGCTATGATGTCCTTTGGTATTTTAGGGCCTGATCGCTTGGGTGAGGTACTCGGCGTTGTGTCGACGTTGGTTGTTGTTGTTTTTATTTTGTTGTATTGTTGTTGTAAGAAATAAACGTTGTTCTGTTGATTTTAACTAGGTATTTTTTATTGGGTTAGTCCAGTCCGGTGTTCGATTAAGTGTGTAGTCGTCGTCCTTTAAACTTAGGTGAGTGGGATAAGGAGAATTATCCGTAATATTGGAAATCATCATTTTGTTTGGACTTCGGGTTTCTCCGGAGTTCATACCTATTACTCCTCTCTTGTTCATCTTGTTGCTTTATCTTGTTAGCTTGTTCAGGTGTAGGGTTGTCATTTTCAGTGATTTCATTTGTGTCTGATTGCGAGTTGTCAGCTTTATTATCAGACTGTATGGGTACCTCGTTTTCTTTTTCAGAAGTGGCTCTCTGGACCTTGCATTCCCTATGATCTGGTGTGGTAGGAGTGTTATCGTCTCCTTCCTTCGCCTTATCAATGTCGTCGTTATCAGGTGAGTCTGTAGTAATACCTTTGTCATCTGGCTCAGAAGCTTGCTTCTCGGTTAGTTGATGTTTTGCAGGTGTATATTGTGGTACTTTTCCTCGTCCACTCTCCTCGTCTGAGGAACTCAGTTCTATCGAGATGTCAGAGTGGTCTCCCCTGACCAATGGTCCGATATGTTTCTTCAGCATATTGAAATTCACTCTCGTAGGTTTTTCATCTGGTCTGTCAAAGGGTTGTATAGTTGCCGTAGTTTCGTCACGACTCTTAAGTACGTAAGCATTCTTCCACCTCTTGATTAACTTAGAGTACTTGTTGCGATATCCTCGTTTGTCATGGTAAAGCGCGTAATCGCCTACTTGCAACGTGCTGGGCGTGGCTTTCTTGTCATAATAGTGTTTTTGCTTCGCTTTTCCCTTCTTTGTTAATTCTCTTGCCTTTTCCCAAGTTTCCGTCATTCGCTCGTGTAGTTTCGCGGCGTATGAATCACTATTCACAGTAGGTGGTTCTGGCGAGGGTTTTGTTAAGTCGTAAGGTAGGCGTATTTCTCTGCACATGAGTAGAGAGCTGGGTGAGGCTTGTAATGTCGTGTGTTTTGATGAGTTATGCGCGAGTTGACAGAACGGGAGGTATCTTGGCCAATCTTTGTGAGTATCTTGATTGACGAAGTGTGAGAGCATATTCGCAATCGACTTGTTATAGATTTCGACTTGTCCGTTGCATTTTGGGTTATAACTAGTCGTGAATCTGTGTTCGACATCTAGTAGTCTGTTAACTTCTGCGATCGTCTCACTCATGAAATTCTCAGCGCGGTCGCTGAGCAGGATCTTTGAAGCTCCGTATCTGCAGAAGACTTGTTCTACATATACTCTAGCTACTGTGGTTGCGAGTTGATCTTTAGTAGCTGCCATTTCAGTCCATTTAGTGAAATGATCCGTGAACACTAATATATGTTTCATTCCACATGTGCTTTCAGTTAGAGGTCCCTGGAAGTTCACCGAGAGGACCTCAAAGGGGCTTCTGGCCATCTGTGTGCCTAATGGTACACGTATTGGTACTTTAGGGCTTTTTCTCTGTTGACAGGAAATGCATTGGCTGATGTAGTTCTCCACTTCTCGCGCCATGGCTGGGAACCAGTTCTTTTCTCTAAGCCGCATCAGGGTCTTGGTTACTCCTGGGTGCATGGCAGTTATGCTGTTGTGAATAGAATAGAGCAAGAGTGGCCTCTGTACTGCTGGTATCGCAAGTAAGAGTTTTCCTCCTTGTTTTCGGTACAAAACTTCTGAGTGTAATTCGAAGTGGCTGCTCTCCTTGGCTATGTCTTTTTTGCGTTTTGTTTAGCGTCTTTAGGGAATTTTTCTTTCGCAATGTATCTCCAGATAGGTCCGAGATAAAAGTCTCTTTTCTGGTCATCCCTCATACTTTCGTCGATAACTGTAGTTTCTCCTGTATTCACTGTCATGATAGCTCTGGATAATGCATCCGCTACCTTGTTTTGACTTCCAGTCTTGTGTTCAACGGTGAAGTTGTAGTCCGATAGCTGAGCGGCCCATCTTGCTAAACGTGATGATAATTCGGATTTCTTCAATACGTAGGTACACGCTGCGTTGTCTGTGAACACCTTGAAAGTGACATTCATCAGATAGGGTCGGAAGGGTTTTACTGCCATCAGAATTGCGTAGAGTTCTTGTTGACATGTATCCCATTTTCTTTTAGATTGATTCAGTGTCTTGGAGAAGAAAGCTATCGGGTGTTCCTTTCCATCTGTCTGTTTCTAAGAAAGTACCCCCCCCCCCCCCCCCCCCCCCGATGCTGACTGAAGATGCATCTGTAGTGAGGATGAAAGTCTCTTGGAAGTTCGGGAAGCAGAGAATTGGAGCTGTGGTGACGTGGGATTTCAGAGTTTGCATAGCTGTTTCACATTCAGAGTCCCAATTGAATCCGCCCTCTTTGTTGGTGAGTTTTATGATCGGTGAAGCGATTTTTGCGAAGTCCTTGATGAACATTCTGTAATAGCCGAACAATCCCATTAATCTCCTTGCTCCGGTTATGTTCTTGGGCGCTGGGAATTTCTTTATTTTTTCTGTGTTATGTGGTGCTACTGAAATTCCTTGTTCTGAAATTATGTGGCCGAGGTAGAGTATCTCTTTCTGGCACAGTTGGCTTTTTGAAGGTCGGTATTTCAGTCCAGTGTATCTGAGTCTTGTAAACACAGTTCTTAGGAGTTGTATGCGCTCCTCAAAGGTTTTAGACGTCATGAGCCAATCGTCCAGATAAACACAGCTGCTGCCTGAGCTAATCAGTTTCGCCATTATGGCTAACGCTAGCCTCGTAAACGTAGCAGGGCTCCCTGACATTCCTTGTGGCATGGTATTGAATTGGTAGCATCCGAAAGGTGTGATAAAACCTGACTTTTCTCTTGAATCTTTATGTAGTGCTACTTGAAAAAATCCTGAACAAAGGTCAATCGAGCTGAAATATTTCTTCTCATGCATGGTTTCTATTGCGCTGTCAATTGATGATATGGCCATTGATTGTTTTACAGTTGCGGCGTTCAGCTTGCGATAATCTACACAAAATCTCCAGTTACCATCCTTCTTCTTGACGAGTCCTACTGGAGAGGTCCACTTGCCAGAGCTAGGTGAGGTCAAACCATTGTCTTGCATTTGGTCAATCTGTTGTTTTCTGCTCTGATCCCGACTGGTATACCATATGGTCTGCTACGGATGGGGTCTGTCCCTGGGAGTGTCTCAACAACATGTTCTACTATGGATGTACGTCCTAGTTCCGTTATGCCTTCTCCTGCTATATCGTCAAATTCGTCCACCAGGTTTTGTAATTCAATTAGTTGAGGGGCAATCAGATTAGTATTCTTTATATCTAGCTTCGGTTTGCTCTTCTTCTTGTCAGACTCTTCCGCCTTAGTAGGTACGCTTAGTAGTCGTAGATCATCTTCTAAGCTTTCAACGTTTCCCACCAGCGCGTTTTTAGGTATTGTATGTGCTGTAAATGTAGGATTAATCACTGGAATGATAATCTTTCCCTTCTCTACGCGTGTGGCTGATTTTCCAATTAATAGGTTTTGTCTGATATTGCGATTGCCTTCAAATAAGCATTCCTCTCAGTCTGGCATATCATAAACTTTCACTACTATTGCCATCTCTGTAAGTGGTGCAATTTCGACATTGTTGCAGGTGCGGGCTAGTTTTATGTGACTGTTTCCACCCATTGGGAGAGGATGCCCTTCATTGATGTTGAATGTACATCTTCTAAAATCGTAAGTTATCTTTCCTAACTTGCTCATGATATCTGTTCCAAGTATGACTGCATAAGAGATATCTTCTGCTATGTGAAATCTATGTTTGCCGCTCCATTCTCTTCCTATTTTTACCCACATGTTTGACTGTCCAATTATGTTTAGAGCGACTTTTGTTACTCCGGTTGCGGTGAGGCTACTTGGTTGAATTTCGGTGGTCAGCGATTTAGCGAAGTCCGAGTTAATTAAACTTATTGTGGCTCCAGCATCAGCTAGTCCAGTGCACTTATGTCCATTGATCTCTAAGTTTATGGTAGCTCTTCTACAGTTTTTACTGGTTGGGCTGTTGAGAACATTGACTTGTTCTCTAAATTCTTCATTATCTTGAGGTATTATCCCGAAGAATTCATGCCATGCTAGGGCGCATTCTTCATCTATGGTTAACTGGTTATCATCAGAAAGGACTGGTTGATAGGGAGGTGGAGCAGTTGGGTTGGTGAGAGTTGTTTCCATCGTGTTGTCTTTGTCTTCTTTATCTGTTTCAGCATATATGGCTCCCACTATCTCCGCCGCTCTTCCCCTCCTATATTTTATGCCTCCTCCGACTGCTGCTGTGATTATGGCACCGAGAAAGAGGATAGTCGTAAAGAAGTTACAAGCAAAAGTCCACAACTCGTAGACGGAAGCGACATGTCCTCCGAACAGGAAAGAGAAGAATGATTCGCCAAACAACTTTTCTCTGCTTTCTATGGTGTTGTATTTTAATGTATTGTGGCGACTTGTGACCATGCCCATTGAGTCTAGAACCTTCTTTTGTCTGTATAGTGTAGACAGTAATTGATTTAGATCATTGTACTGATCAGGGTCTGACCATCCTAATAAATGTATTCTGCTAAAAATGGTCTCTTTTATCTGTAATGGTTGAGTCCCAAGATTGATATCAGGGATAGTTAGGTTTGACACGGCATGTGCTGGTTCTATTCTACCATCTGGGTGGTATATTGAAATATTCCCATTAAGCATTCTCAGTGTATTTGCCATAGATTTACAACTTACTGTATAGGTGTCTGGTTTAATTACGTTTTCTTTTGGGTTGAGATATCCTATCTTTTCTGTACCAGCAATCTTCACCTTGATTGGTATGTAATTAGTGCAATTGTCTTCTTGCATAGGAAGTATCTCATACTGAATATCACGCAAGATAGTGCATGGATAGACTTGTAGATATCCTGGTCCTGAGGTAGCGATAACATTAGGTCTATCTAGAAGATAGCGTGCGCTCAGAGTAGGGTGTTCCCCCATCAGCATGCTTACTAGTCTCAGGGTTGCTGCTAGATTCTGGCATGCATATTGATATGATGCCCAGAACAGCTTCTGTGCTAGCTTCGTTTGTTGATAGGCTAGTGCTTGGGCTATTGCATTCATTGCTGGTGCATTTTTCCCGACTGCAACCAGTGGTACTTCCAACGTGTCATTCAGAGTAGCGTTTGTTGGAGAGGTTAGAAATCTAACTACCATGCCTTGATCTGATTGGGTTAGCTCTGAACTTTCACAATCTCTGTTCACGCTTAAGCCATTCCCATAGAATGTGAGTGCCAGATCGTTATCATTGCTCACAAAGTGCGAGTCGAGATAACTCCCACTTACATTGAACCATGGGGTGTATTCGCATGTTTCTGTTAGTTCAAAATCCCATATAAGTACTGAATCATCTATCAGTTTGCAGTAGCCTTTCCTATAATTACAGTGACTTACATCTCCTACAGTGCTTTCAAATAAATAAGTGCCGTGTCGCTTGTACAAATATGTCTCGATGTAGCTGCATTGGTTAGCGTTGAAGGTGTGTTTCTTCCCGTACCACACATATTCAGCATTGGTGGGTTCGTTTGTTATGTATATACCGTCTCCTCCGTGCAATACGCCTGCGTCGCATCTTTTGTGCTGTACCATATTGATGCATTCCGTTCTTGAGACAGATCTAGTTCGTCGTGAAACTTCCTTGGTTTTAATGTCTCTGAGGAAAGACAACTGCGTTGTCACAGATGTGACAAACTTTGTGCATTGGTAGGCAATAGTGTGCTGTCTAACCATATTCTTGTGGTAGATAGTGATGTTCACGTCTTGGGGTTCCATGTTCGCTAATTGGTCTTCTCGAACTGTACATTTGTAGTCTTGTTGCATTTTAAACAATTGTGGAGAGTCGTCTTCTCCTGATCCGCAAATCATCGGGTTGTTTGGTTGCCAATTGTAGCCTGACGTCCCAGTAATACAGAGGCAAAAGAGACAGAACTGCATGTAGCTTACTATATTGAATAGACCAAACTGTCCTCCATTAAAGGTTCTTCTTGCTTTAGGTGGGGCTGGTGCAAAAGTTACGCAGTTTATTGACTCTTCGGCGTATTCTCGGTCTTTCTTAGCGTTTCTTGGCCTGATATAATTATCCTTCGGGCCTGTTTGCGCTAGATAGAATCTAGCGAACTCGCTTGGTCCCATTTGGTCAATTTCTGCTTGGGTTATTCCGTCGCATATCTCCGCCACACTATCAGCTTGTGTGCACGATTCACAAGCGTGTACATCTTCGTTTTTGTGTCGACTTGCGTAGCTTCCTTGTTCTCTAAAGTTCTCCGTTGTCCTGTTTCTTTGGGTTTGTGGCCAATCAGGCTGTGGAGAGTCTTCGTAATTTTTCCGGTAATTTCCTCCAAAAGGTGATCGGGTGTAACCATTACCTGTTTGGTTGCATCGTTGTCCGCTGTTTGTCCCTTGCCAAGGTCTGTTATTCCATTTACCGCGCCTGTCATAGCCTCGGTTAAAATTGTCGCTGTATCTTTGTCTGTAGTTATGGCCTTGACTACCACAGTAATCGTTTCTTCCTCTTGTTTGGAAATCTCTACTATCTGTGAGTTGATAGTTTTTTTGCTTTTGTGTTTTGGTTGATTGATTTTCGTTTATCTTCATTCTTCTAGTCTGTTCATCAACCAAATTAGTAAGCCCTTGTATTTGTTTGGTTAGCGGTGTTAATAAGTCAGCATCGACCTGATCTACATGGTCCACCTGTGTGTCCACTCGGTTTTTCACCACTGCCCTGTCAATAGCTTCTAGATTTCTGGCTTCTTTTAATGCTTGTTGTAGAGTTATGTCTCCTTGATTTAGGATGGAGCACTGGTAACTCTCTTTAAGCCCGCTGATGAAAGCTGCTTTTATAACTTGATCTCGATTGACTTCTGGCATCCCTTTGAAAACAGAACGCCCGGCCGCTATTATGTCGGCATAGAAATCATTGACTGATTTTCGTCCTTGGGAAATGCTCCGGAGGTTCTTCTCTTGTAATGGATTATCATTGAGAAAGGCTTCCAATAATTCCTGTTTCATCTTTGAATAGTCCTTCGTCCATCTTGGGTTCAACTTGATGATATTTTTGTACGTTTCCCAAGCTGCTCCAACTAGCTTTGCAGGTAAGGCTAAAGCTAATTGTTCATTGCTATGGTTATACTGTGCCATCAAGATTTCCCATCTCTCGAGGTAGTCCTCGAAATCTCCTCCTTCTTTGAAAGGTTCGATGGTGTCTAGGTTTGGCACGATACTTATGATGGGTGTGCTCCTTGTATTGGAGTTATCTGTCTGGTGTCTCCCAGATAGAGTTGCTAGCTGCGGTGGTGCACTGGGGGATGTGTGGGTCGCGGTTGCGCCCCTCCTGTTTGGTGGGAAGATAGGGCTACCACTGTCATATCTAGGTAAATGTTTTGTGAGAACTGTCGTAAGATCCGGTACGGTTCGGGGCGTCCCATTTTTAGGAGTTGCTCCTCTTTCGTCAGGGCTCTGTTCTACCGCAGTCGAGTCGAGCTCATAGTTTGTTGTACCTCCTGTTGCGCCTTCTGCTGCTTGTGAGGTTGCGTCAGATGTCTTATTTTTAGTCTTGCTCCTTGTGCTGACACCTTCTGACGTGTCTTCTTGGGAGGCTGACATGTTTGTTTTATTTTACTGTTAATCTTAGTGTGTATCAGAGTTAAAGATAACCAAATAGCAAACAAATGGTTCTTCTTGACAGATCAAAATAATACTGTGGTTAGCGTTCTTACTATACCTCTAACAATAATATATTGTTAGGCGCTAGGTAGTAATGCTAATATATTACTTTCTATATTTAGTGTCAAGGGTGGATATTTATATGTACAAATTATGTGAATGGTGTATTCTTAATGTAATTACTCGAGCATGGGGAATTTTTGCTTTTACCCAATCAACTCTTAGTGAGGATTTAATCTGTATGTGCTTATGCTATAATAGTATTGTATTAGAGAATATAATTTAGTGAGCTCTTAGTATTATACGTGGTGTTCTACCAGCTAGATGAGAGTAAAAGATTTTTTTTTTTTCCGGACTTGCGCGCAATAATATCTTAATGTAGGCCTAAAATATTTAGAATATTAGTTATAGGTTTGATAGTTACCTATCTATACTAAAATTCTCGTGGCTTCCGCTTTGTCAGTTTGTTGTTAATGAGCTCAGTATTTAATCCTGTCAGGATGAAAAGTAATCATGCGCGAATAAAATTGTTCAATATGGATCTATTGTCCTTAAATGTATATGGGAGTCAAAGTCAATCGGGTACTCAAATGAGAAGTGATCTAGTCTACCACCAGGGCAGTGTAGGTCGTACGGGTGGTGTAAGATTGTAACTGTACCTTTTTACAAGAGCCTAATACTAATAAAAGCTACCGTGGCACTTCTGTATGTGCGGTGTACGACCTAGAGAGGTCGATCACTCTTGACTACTCCAGCTAGCTATCTTCTGCCAAATAATAAATTCAAAATTTTCTGTTTCAATAATTTTCTGTTTCAATTAATATGGGGAAATGGGCAGGAATAAATTTCAATAATCAATCAGTTTCAATAGTAATAATAATGACACGTGTCCTTCCCCGTCTTACAAAGAATCTTTTCCACAGATTCAAACTATTTATCAAGGATCCGTAAACGCTTTGCTAAAAAAAATTGTGTGAGATTTGTTCAAAACCCGCGTCTCCACCAGAAATGTTGTGATGATTATTGATAGTATTGGATTATCCTACCAAGCAATCTTACAACGGTTAGGGAGTAAGCTCAGGTTTATTGTCACGAGCAGATGCACTGCTAAATTATTATAATAAACTCAGATAGGCCTAATCCTGATTAATGACTGTTTGAGTAGTCTGACTTGTTCACTAATGTATCAAGATTTTACAACTGACCTTCCTAGATGTGAGAATCTAGGACTATACTCTGAGATAAGGAATAGCTAAGGTATGTGGAAGGGGTTTTCCCAAGACCTTATGTTTATTAAATGAACAAGAAAATATATAACAAGTTGTACTTCAGACTAAGAATTGTAAGAATATAAAAGTAATGTCTGAGACTTAGAATATATTCACCCTCTTGTTCTGCGAAGGTTGACTCTTTTCACTTGTTTCGCTGACACGTTTGTCTGCTATGAAGAAGCTGTATTGAAGAGAGTGAAGTATGAAGGTGAATATACATCCTTATATATCGTTTAGGGGTTAGCCTGGGTGTCCAAGAGTAAGCTATATCTTTCAGATCTCCAATTTTGGGTATTGTAGTTTTTGGGGTTCCTGGCTACGCCTTGTTGTATTTACGTCAGCGGGGTTTCATAATATTTAATCTTCTAGTTTTAATCCCTGTCTGGTGTAGATTGGTACCAGATGCGGATCTTCGTACCGCATGATGAAAGTTGTTATCGTCTGGGTGTTGTCATTGACTTGGGGTGTGATGCCGTTTTTAGGATTTTAATCTGGGTTTTAATTACTGGCTTTTTTGCCATAATCTTGAATTTTCAAATGTAATGTTCTCAATGTTCAGACAGTGGAATGGGTGGGTCGTCATGTGATGGTACTAATCTCAAGGATGAGATTTGTGGGTGTCGTAACTCTAGGAGTTTGTCTAGTGAGCCATATGATGATATAACTTGTAATTTTCTTTACGTCTATTTGTACATGACTGATATCAGATATAACACCTTTAGATTGCTGTTTCATTGTTCAAGTTTTTGGCTACTATGCTAATGATTTACTTTTTGTGTGGAAGTCAGTATATTTTAATCAATAATTTCTGCATTTGGTATTCCGTTTCAGCAGCCATGTTCTTGAGGGAATGAGAGAAAGAACTACAGATTCATTACTTGAAGCTGCAGGTTTTGATAACGACAGCTTGCCAGATATCTCAAAATAATAAAGGTTCTGCAAGACAACAATGAGCATGGCAAGTTGCTAGATTTTTGCTCAGGTAAATATTGCTACTCGTTGATGATGAAAATCAATCATGTTCATGAAATGAATCAGACTCAACATACTTGTGGATTACCGGAAGAAAGAATTATCTGAAATGTTTCATAAACATTTTAAATTTATGCTAGTAGTTTTCATATATATTTTACAAATAGTGTCAGGGGAGAAATTTGTGAAGAAATAAGATTAAGAAAAATTAAGGAAGATTAAGATTTATTAATATTAAATATTTAATATTTAATAATGTATTTAATTGTTGGCAGTGATAATAAGAATAGTTGATAATATTTAAATTTTTTAAATTTATAATTTCAGAAATAATAATGAAAACTGCATTGTTTTTTTTTTGTGTTTTCTCTGATAGTAATAATATTATGGTTCTATGGTTCTATGTGTAATGGTTAGCCTCTGGACTTTGAGTTAAATTTCTCCCAAGACAAATTTTGACTGCAGACAAAGTGGCACTTCTGCCCCACAAAAATCAGACTGCTGCTATAAGGCCAAATAGAAATAACAACTCAATCAATGAAGATGGGCACTCCTTTTAGTCCTAGTTGCAATTTGTTTTAACAGTAGCTCGTTATTGCAATGATGAGCCCCAAGTATCAAAGTTCAACACGAGTAGTATTGAGATGCACAGCCTACTACTGATTGTAGGCAATTATCTAATAACGACAAAAATGTGCCAGTGGTTTGTTCTCTAGTGTCTGCAAACTCTATTTTCTTTAGCAGATCAAAAATAACAATGCTGTCAATTCTAACTAGCCAAAGCAAGCAAAAATAACAGTACGCTTGTGTAAATGTAATTAGCCCTATTGGTTATGGCCTTTCTAAGTTTAATAGTTACGTGTCTGCGATGTGTGTAGTGAAGCAGCGTGTAGCAATGGCTCTTTCTGCTGGCAGGGGGGCTGAATGTATTCTATCTTCTCAGGGCTTAGTAGTTTTCCTGGCTTCCCAACTCCTGGGAAAAATTGCTCTGTTGTATGTTTATTCTCCTCAATAGGGTTATCCTCTGCAGGCTATCTGCTGCAGGCTAATAGGCCTTATATTAACCTCCTTCTATGCGCTCCTTTTTCTATCTGGCTCGCTGCCAGTTGCGCTCTGTCTTTCTCTGGCTCGCTGCCAGTTCTCCCCATCCTTGGCTTGCTGCCAGCTCCTCCTTATATACTCATTCTCTGATTGTTGACAAGTTTCATTGGCTGCCTCAGTTCATTCTTGCGTATCTTTTAACATTCCTGTAATGTCTATTTTTAGTAACTTCGATGTCAACCAGCATTCCTTTCTGACAGCTAATATCTGACGTCATCTTTTTGGGATTCCATGACGATGTTGGGAATCCCAATAAGCTAACAAGTCAATAAGCTAAGAGGCTAAGTCGATATTTTCTACAAAAATGGCCATAACCTGAAAACCATCACTAGCTGATTAAAAAGAATGGCTTTTGCTATAATACTCATCCTGAGACAGCTACGCGTATAGTTATCTATCTAACATAAGGCAAAAGAGATATTCATATTTCATGTGATGCATTCTACAGTTATTACACAACTTTTTTTGTTTTTCATAACATTAAAATTCATGCGCAATTATATTATGATTTCACAAAGTCATTTTATCTATAATAAATGATGAGATAAGCTATACATATAAAAGTGTTGTAAATACTCGATCAGTTGATGGTTTGATGTAGAGCGTATGTGTCCCTGCTTGTGCTTGTTGTCACTCTGCCAAATAATAATGGATAGTTCTTGGGATGTATTGTTCTTCTTCGTAGGTAGTGGTGGCAATTATAATTGGTTTGTAGATGGTAACACATCTCCGTCATACGTAATGATGATAATCATAACTGGGGGGGGTACATCTATCATGTTTGTTAATGTCTCTCATCAGTTGTAATGGTTAAAGACGTTAAAGGGCTAATATGCTTAATATTTTCATCAGTACATCATTTAGTATGCTGTTTGTGGCAGCTGGGTGGCAATGCTTCAAAGCTACTATTATGCTGTCCTCGTAACGCTCCAATGCATTTAACGCTGATGCATTCCTATCCCCGTTGTTTCTCACGCTGACCTGTCAGCGCTTCAATCAATCATGCATTCCTAGCTGTCATATCTGATGCTTCGGCCTCCTATCTTTGTAGCTTCTCACGCTGACCTACATTCCGATCTCCGCTGACTCTCACATTGACTCCCAAGCTGGCTTGTCAGTGCTTCCAACACTAACGCTAGTGTGGTTGCTGCCTTTCGTTACACTGTTTGCAACAGACTCTAACTTTCACCGTTTCCAACTCTGACAATAGGAATATATTTTCTATTTTATAAATAGTTTTTTATGCTAAATGCTGACATCATTGTGAAATCCAGTATTCATTGTTTGAGAGTGAAACTGAAATACAACTTGCTTTTGCCTATAATGTTATCCCGCTTTTTTGAGCTCATTTATCTTTGTTTTCTCCCGATTAAACATCCTGTAACAAGCTACGAGCAGTGTTAAATACCTTATCTACCTTTCATAAAATACTGAGATTATTTTGAGGCCAAATTGACATAAAAATGGGTTTAACTATGAACACTACTGCATGATTTTACATAGTGTCTAATGGCGGTCTGAGAGACTTGATAGCAACAAGTCTCTTAGACTTTCTCAGTACCCAAAACATTTGGGACGCTACGTACGAGAAACTGAATTTAACTTAAATTATTAGCTTTCTAAATACACTTACAAAGCCGAGTTTTAACTATTTACTAAACTTACTGTCGTTTTAACTTTTCGTTAGCTCATTTCTGTTTGGCGCTTTTTGCTTCACGTTTGCTATGACCTTTAGCAAAAATTTGAACAACTCTTTCAAAATGAATAGAGAAGATAGACCGAACGATGCTGTTCTCGAATTTGGTCTCTCACATAATTGGCCATATAGTGGTCATCGAGAAATGGGTTGTATGCTTGCATGTGAAAGATAACTCGTACCTCCAAAAAGAAACTTGTTTAAAATGCTGGTCACATCTCTATTTCCTCATATGTTGGGGCACTTCTTTTTAGAGATGTTACTGTATGCAACGACCATGCCCTTATTTATCAACAAAACTCATAGGATTTATTTGCCACTTTCTATGAGTTCCTCTACTATGATCCCTCTATGTTTAGGCTGCAGTTGTAAGGGGATTCAAAGAGTTGAAGGCAGAGTTGGACAAAAGGGCTAAAGAAGATTTACCAAAACTCAAACTAACAGACCACCTAGAGTTAAAGCGGATTGGTATGAATAACTACAAATGAATACATTTTCTACCCTCATAGAGGGCTGGCCACACCGCATGTTTCCTAATGATGCTGACACCAATTTAGTTAGCAGATGACATGTGGACTCAGCGTGTTAGGATTTGCTGGAAGCTAAATGATTGTAAGGCTAGATAATTGAAAGATGGTAACTCTATTTCAGACGGTTGTGATTTCCTACTGCTATCACCGTCTTGCTACCACTATATAATTAAGTTAACGGACTTCTGGTCAATAGTAGCCATATAGCTTGCCATTTCATTCAACCGAATCTCCATGAAATAGTAGCAATTGTCTGCATTTCTTCTCCTTAAAGATGAACTTGCACCAAATCTTGATAGATCTGATCAGAAAGTATCAGTATTTATGATTGATTTTGGTGTTTGAAGTAATCTGACTTACAGGGATATTTTAAAATTAAAATCTGTGAAACATTCAGATTAAGAGATAGTGCCTTTTTGGTGTCTATAGTTTCAAAGAGACGGGCAGAATAGAGCCGTGTAACCCTTACTTTTTAACACAATAGCAGATTTCAACTATAGTGACAATAGCAACTAGTGACGTCATCTCATGCGCCTTTTTCTTACGAGTATTTTAACTGATCTAAAGTTTTTCTTGATTTCAGCCTTGGAAAGTCTTGGCAGTTAGATTACCTCAAACATCAAAGACAATGACAAAGGGTAGAAAATTACTAATAGTTTGTTATAAAAACTTTATCTTCAAATGTGCTTTTATTATAGGATTAGGCTATAGACAAACGTTATATAACTATAATACATATAAAGACCGCGCGCTCCTGGGTTACGATGTCCCCTCGTATTCGATATTTTCCTGTTATAATGTCACACACGAGGTTTTTTGTCCCAACCATTGGACAGTTTTTTCGCCGCGTTATATCAACAAAAACTAATCTCGAGATTAAAATTTGGCATTTTGTGTGCTAGGCTGTAGCGAGTTGAACGGAACTAGCTTTTACGCTAAACTTTGGTACTGCTTAGTGCAGTTGTATAACTGTAGGTTGCATAAGCGGCAAATCACATACGACACAGGTAATGTATTCGATAGAAACTTTACCGAGATATAGTTGTGTTCCAGGACTATTTGAAAGACGGTTGACCCATTACACGGCAGATAAGAGATTGCGATGAAATGACTCTATCGAAATAGGAGTCTTGAAACCCATTATTTTCTAATTCCAGCCTGTATCTCAATTGTTCCTAAAAGGTAGATAATATATTTAGCATTGCTTGTAGCTTGTTACATGATGTTTTATGGGCTGGATGCTGAAAAAAGATAGGTAAAAACAGTGATTGCATCATAAGCTAGCGTGGTTAATTAGTCAATTGTAAGCTAGGTTACACCACTAAATTAACAATATCCACTAAATAGCAACGCGTTCTAAATGACATAGTTTTGGGGACAAAATGCAAATTAGTCTCAAATATGTTTGGAATGTTTTTTATTGAGGTCATAAATATGAAAAATAGTGTAAGCAGAGTGATCAGCATAATTGATTTGCTATTTGAAAAACCTCTACTCAGGATAGTGGCAGTTATGGTTTAACTACTCAGTAAGTGTTAGCTCATAATTAAAGTGGCAATATTCGTGTACATTTTTCCGCTTGAGGAAGCATAAATTATGCACATATTAGTTAATTTTGATTGGTTTCAACAAGCGCTTGAAATAAGCAGTGTACTTAAAGGCTGGCCCATAATTTTTATTTTTTATAACAAAGAGTTACTAGATCATGTACCATTGTGCATGTACCATGAATACACCAAATTGCTGCAATGTCATATGTTATGTTTTTCATATTTTGGCTTTATTGTTCTAACATATTTATGCTTTAAGCTCAATGTAAATATTACAGTCCTTCCAT
Source organism: Watersipora subatra (assembly GCF_963576615.1). Classification (NCBI taxonomy): domain Eukaryota; kingdom Metazoa; phylum Bryozoa; class Gymnolaemata; order Cheilostomatida; family Watersiporidae; genus Watersipora; species Watersipora subatra. Next base: position 15,046,764 of record NC_088712.1, read on the forward strand.
TTTAGGTGATGAACTGATATTATCTTCTGCATCTCTTTGTATGGCTAATTTTACTGTGGTTGATCAGTTTTACCCAGTCAAGGATATTGTCAATCATGACATGAGGCAGCAAATATTGACAGCGTGAGTTAATTATATGTCATATCATTACTTTCATTCGTTTTAGCACCATCTTAGTAATTCTCTTGTTTCCTTTAATTTCATGTTTCTTTGTTTAAGTTTTTGGTAACTATGCTGATAATTTACTTTTTTTGTTGAGGAGAGTTTTGCTGTTGCCTGAATTTCAATACCTAAACATTCAACTTCAGCTAGCAGTTCTTACTAGTTAATTCTGAAGTGCAAAATCATCTATTAAATGCTATTATGTTATTGCAAGATACAGAATGCTATTCGCCAAATGCTTCAGCTCTCTCCCTCATTTCTGCATCATTCGTTATAAGTTAGAGTGGAAATGAAACTGGGGACAGTTGGGAGATAAAATTTTAGCTAATGAAAATGTTAAAGTTTACTAAAATACATATTAAAACTTAGCTTCGCGTATGTGTTTAGTGAGCTAAACTGAGTTTTAACTTAAATTCAACATCTATGTTATACGTCTGTCTTGAGTATAATAACTCCCTATGGTACGTACTGCTGCTGCTACTCTACATGGTACATTATAATGTTACATTTTATTGCAGATAATAATCCCTAAATACACTAAAGTTACTGTAGGTAACTATAGTTACTAAGATTAACTTACTATTTTGTTACTAATTTTAATATGTACAGTATGTATATAAAATTTTGATGATTTTCACTGGAGGGTTTTGCATTAGATAACTACAAACGAATATCTTTGTCAAAATAGGTAGAAAAAGAACTGGCATGACTGTGATCGGATGAAATAGTAAATTTTACCATTTCCATTAAACTTGGTTAATTTTCAATGCGTGCTGGTTGCATTCATGATTGACTTTTGATTTATGAAGACAATAGGGTTTCCTTGACACAAACAGCTTTTCATATGTGAACAAAAATATTTTCCTGAGTAAATTTATACAGAAGTCATTAATGTCAATTAGAATCATTTAAAGCACATCAATTACATAATTTTTTATCATATATTTCAATACATCAGTCTTGGCTTTCGAATGAGTCATTGTTTGACATGGTGAGACAGACGTTGGTTGGTGTTTATAAGATTTCGCCAGAGCCCTACCGCAGAAATGTTCAATGGTATAGACTCGAAAATGTTTTTGTCACATTTTTCATATATGGTGTTGTGTGCTCTTACCACTTATTTTATTGCTTACCGGTTATATTTGTCAACTACGATAATGAGGCTAGTGTCAGGCGAGTGTAGGACAACTCCAGAGAACCAATGAAGATGACAAAGGAATCAGTGTCATTAGTTCTCCATGTACAGATTATTTCTATGATACATAACTCGGATTCCAAGCACCATACTATGTTTCCCCGATTGACATGTAGTCCTAGGGACACGCAACCGCAGTTCACAATTTAATCATGTGATTTCGTTACCTTTATCAACGACAGTATATTTATTGAAGCATAATTAATTAAACCAGAACATGTGTTTGTATTGGTCGTGCTAAAGATTCCCTGGCATTGTTGATTATCTAGAATTCTAGTTTATTATTAGCGCTCTCTTGGTTTAACAGCACCGATTGCAGGGCATACTTTTGACACCCTGTTTTTCATAGTTCTATTATTCTTTGTGTATTGAATATAGGCTCATTCGAAAGCCAAGACTCTGGTGTATTGAACTATATAATAAAAAACATGTAATTTATGTGCTTTAAAAGTTATCAGAATATTTCATTTGGTAGATAGATCCATGTGTAAATCCTTGAGGTAAATCTTATTTTGGTACCGTAAATCTTCATGAAAATTCTGCCGCCATGTATAAGCCTCACACCTAACTTTCGAGGTTATCTTCGAGTTACAGGGGTAAAGCATATATAAACTGCATTTATCATTTTTACAGCTATTTAGTTTAAACCATAACGACCACACTTCCGAGTAAATGTTTTTCAAATATCAAATCAACTATACTGATCACTAGGGTTACACTATTTTTCATATTTATTGCCTCGATAAAAGAATTACAAACAGTTTTGAGATTAATTAGCATTTTGTCTTCAAAACGATGTCATTTAGAAGGTGGTGGCTATTAATGGCTGGTTCACACTATATCGTCATACTTCGGTGTTGATGCCACAGTACTCCAGCGATCTTCGATGATAACCATGTTCACCCTATCACAAACCTATCCACGTTTGCATCAGGAAATACTCCGTGACATTTATCTTTTTAAATTTTCGCGAGGAAACTTCTTTGTTTTCGCATGCGGGAATCAAAAACTAGTCCTGCAGCGACTATCATAAACAGATATGAATAGATCACGCTATCCACTACTGTGAATTACCATCGCCGAAATTGTTCACATTTGAAAGGCGATCGTCAGTGCTTGGCGATGTATCAGGAAAGTTTGACAGCTGCAAACATTCCCGACGTGTCTTCGGTGCTTCGTCAATTACAGTCAAACATGGATAACTCGACCTTCAAGGGACCGAGCAAAAGTGTTCGAATTATCAGAGCATTCAAGTTATCAGAGCACTGTCACAAGTCCATATATTTACTTATTTATTAGTAGATACATGAACATATACAAACTATAATATAAATCAAAAGCACAAATGGCTTGTTTCAAATTAAATGCTTCTAATGTAAAGTTTAAAACGTTTTCATGAAAAAGTATAGAGATTTTTCTATCACTTGAGATTGGTTTGTTGTTTGAGGTGATGTTATTGCCAGGACGTTTTTCAGATTGACATTGGCAAAACTTGATCGTTGTTGAAATGCTCAAAAGAAAAGACATTTTTTTCTTTTGGGGTTTTACCCACGATCAATTTTGCCGTTTTTTTCTTGAAGTTTATGCAGATTACCTTACTTTACCTGGGATTCGTTAAGAGCAACACACTGAGGCAGTTCAATTAGAAGTTTTACGAGGTTTTACGGTACATTCTATATCACTCACGCTTTTTTAATAGATACTTATTGAATGTACACACGTATTCTGTGTTTAGGTCAAACGATGAATAGTTTTTTGTAGCTCAGACAACGTATACGTTTAATTACAACATTTTTTAAGACGTTTTAAACATTCAACATTCCGACGTTGATTCAACACGGAATCAACGTCGGAAAACTATTCATCACGGGCTAACCGAGTCACGCACTCAAGGATTTTCGCCACGCACATACAAAACAACATGCGATTTTTGTTTTGTACGTGCGTGGCGAAAATTCTTGCGCGCGTGACCCGGTTAGCCCGTGCTATTCATCGTATCGCAGTATAAATCAAATTTCACCCAACTTTTAGAAAAGTCGTTGACAAAAATATTTTGCCGATGGTGGTAATAACGACGCTTATGAATTACGAAAAGATGAAGTTTACCTCTATGGCTTTGAATAAAGTGATTTTCTAAAGCGAAAACAACCGTTTCGGTAGCTGTTGGGCAAAAAAACAGTTCGAATTAACAGTGTTGAGTTCGAGTTATCTATAGCAATTTATCATTACGTGGGAACGGACCAAAGGAAATGTTCGAATTAACCGTGTGTTCGAGCTATCCGTGGACGAGTTATCCATGTTTGACTGTACATCAATTCATGGTTCAATAATTGATGACCAACACCAAGATGACAATGCCGAGATGTGGCGATATAGTATGAATAAGCCTTTAGTGCATATTATTAATTTTGTGGCATAACCTCGCTTACAATTGACCCAATAACAACGCTAGCTTATGATGAAATTAGGCTTTTTTATCTCATTTTGCTCGGCCTTCAGCTTATTAAACATCCTGTAACAAGCTACAAGCAATCTTAAATATCTTATCTACCTTTCAGAAAAGACATAAGAAAAGACGGAGTTTAGAGAATAATGGGTTTTAAAACACCCTTCTCCATAATTCTACATCGGACTAACCATTCCCAACTTCCATCCCTAAAAAGCTAAGTTTCGTCACATATTTATGGGCGGAGCTTGTTGTGTCAATTGTGTTGTCTGCGAGACCGATATTGAAACGCTGTAAAAAGTCTTCATGTCTTTGAAAGTTAATGGACCAAACTTTATTTTGTTTTAAGTACACAATCGGAATCAGCATGTCTGATTTACCTAGAAAAGGTGATAAAAGCAATTCGGTGCACTTATGGTTTAAGCTGTCATTTGGTGTAAGATACAGTAATTGCTGCTTTAGTAGTTGCGTCTGGTTATTTACAATTTTTACTTCTTTTTAGGCTGTCCTCTGGCAGGGCAAGTTGAAACTCTAAACTCTGACATGTTATGTTGAACTGCATCACAACCTCCGTCACTGCTGATCAACAGATACAGTCAACTGATGATGATGTCACAGTATTTGGCAAAGAGGCTCTTGTTAATGATTATGTAAACAAATATTGGTATGGAAGATTCTATGAGTTTATGAGTGGGCAAGAACATGTAAAGTGTTTTGTCAGAGCTTGTTTATTGACCCGTTAATAAAACTATCTTTGACCTTGAGAAGTGTGTCAAAGGTGAGACAGTCACAATGCTTCGGGTTAATCAGTAGCTCGTTAACACATTGTTGCCACTTGCTTTTTGTTATATTGTTTATACATCTACTTATAAAATGAAAGTCACAACATATGCTAAAGTTGATTCAGTTGTGAAGTGCGTAATGATTCATGTAGTTGGAATGCCTTTCAGACTTCTTGGCATAGTCATTCCGTTTAATTGATTATTTGTTGTGTGAGTCGTAATTCAGGTTAATCATTTATTTGCACTTTTCTGTTCTATTTTTAATGGTTGTGGTTTGAGATTTATTTTAGCTTTTTTTCCCGACTCACCTTATTAGACAATCAAAGAAATGCTCAACTGATTGTATTTCTGTTTATTAAAATCTTGTTACTTGTACTCGCTTCCACGATTGCACTTTCTCTACAATTATTTTTCATTAATTTATAATAATATATTTATTGCTTCTATTGTGGCCGAAGTAAGATCTTTAATTTTTCATCTGTGTGATACCATATTCAGAAACAAATATCACTGTTTACAGTATTTGAACTCACAGCTTTTGGCTTGGTAGACCAACACCCCACCACCTATGACAATCGACTGCCATGTTACATAATAGTTTTTCTTTGAGCTATTCTACCTGAGGATATCTCACGGGACACCAGACTGCCAAGGTGTTAACCTTCACCACAGTAACAGCAGTGTCCATCATTTTAAAGCCGTAGTTGAAAGTTTGGAAAAAATTCCAGGGCTTGAGATTTGAACTCATCACCTTCAGCTTGGTAAACCAGATTGCTAACACATGTGCCTGTCCACCATCACCCAGCATCTTTTAAAAACTCTACATGAACATTTTACACTCATCGCTTCACAGAGCACTAGACTGCCAGAGTATAGTTATTGGAGTAAACTTTGTACCGGCTGCTCTCACTAATGAGATACACAGAAAGCTTTGCAGGTTTCACTAGTAAGAGGCTGATGAGCTTGGCAGGTGTCACTAATCAGATACACAGACAGCCTTTACAGGTGCCACTTTGCAAATATTATGACACGCTACATGTATGTGGGTGCCACCAGCAAATATAGATAAGTTTTGTAGACGCCATTTTTACCATGTGAAAGAGTTATAAAGGCGTCACTAACCAATTACGTAGACAAGCTGTGCAGGTACTACTATAAATATGCACACAGAAGCTTTCAGTGCTGCAACAGACCAACATGTTGCACCAAAGTTTTTATGTCTCCCTAGTAAAGTCAGGTTCAGTAATAATAGCAAATTATATGATAAAGTTTATTTTTTATATTACATATTGGTTATTCAACGTTTGCAGTTGTCTTTTCAATCGACTTTTCTGAGGTAGTTCATGAGTTAATGAGTTCATTATCATGTCCAAAGCTAGAAGCCAGGAACAGGTTACTAACAGTGTTAGGATCACTAGATTCTACATTTGCTATTCAGTAAATCCAACTAGCAACTGATCAGATCAAACTTAAAGTTTAAGCTAACTAATGAACCCTTTTAAGGTTGACTTGCAAAAGAATTCACACAACAGTTATGTAGTATCGAAAGATTCAACATGTCTTACTCTTCTGTGTTGTAGGTGCAAAGTATGTAGAAGTCTAATTACAATTAAGCTCCTAAAAGCTCAAAAACAAACAGTTAATCACAGCCATCATGAAAGCGTTGTAGGTTGGAATCCCTCTCGAAAATGGCTCAAATGGGATGTAGTTGAGCACCGTGTGCATTGTTTAAACTTTCATGCAAACTTTTTACGTCGAAATATTTTTTCACAAATATGCTTCACGCATCAAATAAAACAATTTTTATTGTCCCTCTGTGTTTATTTCATCATCATTTTAATGCTGTCAATTTGAACACTGATATCTCAAAACTTAGCCCAAAAAAGGTTTCATTTTTTAATCTTAGCTTGTAGGAGTGCATAGCATCATCTGATAAATATGATGAGCATTTTGGTCACCTGTGATAGTGATAAAAACACTAGAGGAATTGTTTGTGTCATTTGGCAAAAAGTATGGTTCACATGATCAGATTAGGACTAGACGATTAGACCAAGCTGAAAAGAAAAAATAAATTAGCAAGGGTCTATATTTGATAAGGGCTTTACATTAGAACCCCAAGTGTTTGTCATAAATTAGGGCTACCACACTTGTCGTATTGAGCCTTTTATTGGCCTTATAATTCATGTGCTTAATTTGTGTCAAAAAAATAACTACGTCGAGTTGAGTACGTCGTCAAAATAAAGAGATTCTAACCTACGGCGTTTTTGTGATGACTGATTATCTGTTCATTTTTGAGCTTTTAAAAGCTTGTAATCACATTTTTAAATATCTTGCACTTAAAACACAGCAGATTAAGGTATGGTGAACCTTTTAATACCAAATTACTGTGATGCCAATTTTGTTGCAAGTCAACTTTTAATCCTGTCAAAAAATCCTTCAAATAAAGTTCGAAGAAAGAAACATTCATAACATTCCGATTACAAGCATTTTGCTGCAATATGTTTTGGTAGCTATATGTTTTTAATTTTTTAGCAGTTTACTGCCACAATTATTGTTGCAAATTGTCTTTAATTGGAATATTATGACTAAACCATAATAATAATAAAAACTGGAAATACAATCAGAGTTAGATATTACCTAAACATATTTAATTTAGTGTATTCATACCAAAATAAGTATCTTACCAACTCTGAAAGTTTTTCTTTTAAATACACAATATTAGCATTTTGCGAAAATTTCCAAAACAGGTGTCAAGGGATACATGGACAATCTCGCTTGTCCATTATAAAAGCTTGAAAATCTTGGTCAGTGTTTCAAAAAATAATTATTTTGTACGATGCAGATTATGTTGCTGCGATTCCATTGACATTTAAGGTCAAGGGGTGGGTGAGTGTCTATTAGAGTTATGATAAATTGATTGAGCCAAAGTATTAACTAGTATTAGTGAGAGTAGTAAAATCAAAGATCTGCTTACGTAATGCTACAACTAAGTGAGTTTCCTTCATGCAACGATTGCAAGGTGGACCTGTAATACGGCCTGTTTCATAATCACATTTAAACACACACATGATTGGTCATTTCACAAGTCTTCCTTATTATTTTTTCTAAACAAGAACAGGTCATATTGATTATTGTAAAGGTATAAAACCAGCATTTGCGCAACGTGATGCACTCGCACATTTTCTTTCAGCAAGAGGAAGGGTCTGCACTCCAAGATGTTCCGACAACAAGTAAAACGTTTTAAAGGTATATATTTACAAAAGTTAATATGCTTATAGACAAGTTTGTAGTGTACTTTACATAGATATTTAGTTTTGTTAGAAGTTGCTTCAAAAGCTATGTATGATTTCATCAAACAACAAAACTACTAATTGATGATTATTAATGGTATGTAAATGAACTATTGCGCCTATCAAATGAGTTTGTTCTATAATTTCTAATTTAACTGTCATTTTTTTACTAAAGGCTAGTTAACACTATATCGCAGTATGTCTTTGTTTTCCTTTGGGCAATCATATTAGAATATGTGAACTAGGGGTAGATAGCATCAATGAAGCATTGCAGATAGCAAAATAATTTTGCATCTGTCAAACGCAGACAATATTTTGCCAATCATCGACGACAGATTGGATAGTGTGAACCATTTCAGCGCTAGTATTTCACTGTCATGGATAGCGTGACTTACTCATTTCTGTTTATGGTAGTTGCAGGGGGCTTAGTATTTGAATTGAACATGCAAGAACAAAACAGTTTTTTTCACAAAATATTGAAGAGAAAAAGTGTGCAAACTATGTACATGCAAAGTTTAAGGTGCCAAGAAATGGTGAGATAATTTGGAGCTTGAACAAAATCTATAATATTACATAACAAGGCATCATAAATGTATGATGAAAAGTGTTAAGATATTGCAATGTGTAGGAAATGGTGTACATAGAGAATAGCTCACCAGCTCTCTACATTTTTGTAAGCTTCAAGTTCATGACTAGTGGAGTTGCTGTGGATGTTAAGTGAAGTAATAACAAAATATGGACTTGTGGCTACTACTTTTATGGTTATGTGTCAGTATAGCTAATTATGATTAGTTTTCTTTCATTACATAATTTATTTAGAGTAGGCAGTAAGACTTCTTAAGAAACATTTGAAGGATTTTAGCTAAAAAGGGCTAGCTTGTATTTTGTTAAGTAAATGATTTTTTGACACGAGAGATGTTCACTAGGAAACAAATTTATTAAACAGTCATTGCATGAAAAACCAGTTAGATATCTGTTTGCTTCTGCCCAACTCATAACAGTGTAAAGTATTGATTATTTTTAAGAGAGTTTTGTAATTATCTAAAAGTTGTGCTAGACAAAGCTTTAGAAGATAAATCACTCTGTCTGATAAGCATTTGGTTTGTGGCAATCGATGAGATGAGGTTGGGCTGAATCTAAAGATCTGAGGATTCCGCTCAGAAACTTTAACAGCTTCAGTGTTCATGATACTATCAGCAATACTATTGATATAATATACACCACAAGATGATATATAACTATATCGTATGACAAATTATATGATAAAATAATATATAACAGATTTTTTGGCACCTCATACTTCATTCAATTATTTTGCAGTTTTCAATTACTCTTCATCTTTAAGAATATGAGTTAAAAATCACTCTTGCAGTAATTGCACTGTTTTGAAAAAAGAGATTCAACTCAAAAAAAAAATTTAAGATAAAATAAAACACATACATAATAGAAAAAAGGAATTACTATTACTAAAAAATTATTACTACTGACCAACGTTTAGCGATCATAATTATTTTCTAGCTACAAAAAACCATGAAACATGATCAAAACTATAAGGTACAAGACAACAACTTTTTTTCAAAAAATTAAAAAAAGGAGCTCTATTAAAAAGAAACTTTTCAAGTGAAAAAACTTTGTACAAATTTTTGAGCTGTAGAGCTGAGACATGCAGTTTTCCATGTAGTACAAATCAATGTTTCACTGCGAAGGGATACTTTGCTCACAGTAATTACTCAGCTTTTTAGCGCATCAGTTGGAGTAAGACAACTATCTTAAAATCGATTAGTAAGAGTTCTCTGTAGCTAAGATTAAAGATAGTTATTATACAACATTAGAGAGTATGCTCATGAAAGGCTTTTTAAGTTTTGCTAAGTAATCACTATTCCGCAATTGCGGAAAGATTAAACATAAGTATCTTTTCATCTCGGTTAGCAAAATATAGATTTTATATGAAGTGTTTTTGTAATTATCTAAAGGGCTATTAAATAAGCTTTCAGAATGTTTAAGCTGCACATGAGGCTCATTTTATCTCATATGTGTTACCTCAAAGCCAGGAGTGTTATAAAAATGTATGATTTTTACTGTTCACATTAATATATATATAGTGGAACTATCTTTAGACTTTCCTGACTTGTTCATATATTACTGTTACCCATTACCCCCTTACTATTATATATATAGTGGAACTATCTTTAGACTTTCCTGACTTGTTCATATATTACTGTTTGGTTTAGGTATTTGGGAGTATGGAACAGCTTTGCCAGAAGTTTTGATCAAATTCAGTTGCACTGGCTGATCTTTTAAACTTTATCCTACTGATAGATACACTGTTGTTGTTATCAAGGGTGAATATCTTATTGATGTCCTAAATGCAGTACAATAAAAAACCTAGGAAGATATCTTATGCATTTGTGTGAATGAAACTATAAAATCTATTATAAGCAAATTTCCTGGTTTTTTTCAAGTAAGTTTAGTTTTGATGCTACAAGGTTTAGAGAATTATTGCTACTGCCATAATATTAGACAATTATGCTGCAAAATAAAGAGCAATTTTTAGCCAGCAGAACGTTTAAAATTTCTTCTTTTTTGATTATCTTTCATGTTAGTAATGTTTTACCTCTAAAACTTTCCGTTTTGCCTAAACCAATAATACAACTTTAATATTTTACCCTTTTTAGTTTTGTCATAAAAATAAAATTATCTACACAAGCATGTTCGAATTCAAAATCAAACCTTATACTTTATAAATTCAAAGCAATCAACCAGCTTGAGCCCTATGGAGCTCAGGAAAGACTAGCCGTAACACTTTAGTATATAAGAAACAATATTTTTGGGAGCAATTCGAGTGTGTGCATTTTTGGCATCACCAACAAATCCTATAAAAAATACACTTGGCCATATCAATGATGCTCCGGCAATATTTTCCCTAGCCAAAATTCATGATCACACCAGTGTTTGATCAAACATGAGAACTCGGTCAGAAATTCTGGCAAATGGTCACGTCAATAGGAGACTCTATGCTTCAGCATAACTACTAACTGCTGTAATGTGCAGCTGGTATACTTAACGTTTAAAAAAATTTTCATTCAAAATTTCAAAAATTTGGAACTATATGTACAACAACTAAAAAGTATTTTACTCATACAATAGTAATTCTCCGATAAAGCTCTCATATTTCTCTGGTATGGGAATACTGCAACAGATGCTCTATTTTTGAGAGAGTAAAACAGCAACAATCCAGCAACTCAATTCTTCAATCAGGAAGAAATTCTAAATTATTGCTCCACCACTTAAAAATTAAAAAACCATACAGGCATAAAATAAATTTTTACACAAAATCAGCCGTCTGTAAACTCCAGTTTTTTCTTTTTAAATTTTTTAGTTGTCTCATACGTAATTCCAGCACCGTTGTTGATATATCATCTGTAGCAGTTTGCAAAGTTGGAAAAAATACCCACGTTTGGTCATCAGAGATTAATACTAGGTTTCCAATTCAATAACCACTCATTACAGTACAAACCAGCTAAATATATGTTTGCTTCTGCCCAACTCATAACAGTGTAAAGTATTGATTATTCTTATGAGAGCTTTGTAATTATCTAAAAGTTGTACTAGACAAAGCTTTAGAAAATAAACCACTCTGTCTGATAAGCATTTGGTTTGTGAGACTCGATGAGATGAGGTTGAGCTGAACCTAAAGATTTGAGGAACCCACTCAGAATTTTAAACAGCTCTTAAGTTCATAAAACTATCACTAATATTAATATATGATATACACCACAAGATGATATAAAATTATATCGTATAACAAATTATATGATAAGATATTCTATAACAGGTTTTTTGACACCTCATACTTCATTGCAATTATTTTTCAGTTTTCAATGGGTCTTCATCTTTAAGAAAATGAGCTAAAATCACTATTGCAGTAAATGCACTGCTTTTAAAAAACAGATTCAACTCAAATAAAAAAATTAAAGTTAAATAAAAACCCATACAGAATTGAACAAAAATTATTACTACAGACCAACGTTTAGCAATCATTATCATTTGTCTGCTACAAAAAACTATGCAAAATGGGCAAGACGATAAGGAACAAGACAACAACTTTTTTTTTAATTTAAAAAAAAGCGCTATTGAAAAAAAATTTCTCAAGTGAAAAGATTGGTACAAATTTTTGAGCTGGAAGGCTTTGACATGCAGTTATCCATGTGGTACAAATCAATGTTTTACTACGAAGGGATACTTTGCTCACAGTAATTACTCAGCATTTTAGCGCATCAGTTGTGGTAAGATCAATCTCTTAGGATCTATTTGTAGAAGTTCTTTGTAGCTAAGATTAAAGACAGTTATTATACAACACTAGAGAGTCTGCTGATAAAAGGCTTTTAAAGTTTTGCTACATGTAAGTAATCACCACTCCGCAATTGCGGAAAGATTAAACATAAGTATGTTTTTTTCATCATGGTTAGCAAAATATAGATTTTTTTATGTCTGTGTAATTATCTAAAGTGCTATTAAATAAGCTTTCAGAAAGTTTGACCTACACATGAGGCTCATTTTATTTGATATGTGTTATCCAGGAGTGTTATCTAAATGTATGATTTTTACTGTTCATATTAATATATATGGTGGAACTATCTTTGGAATTTCCTGACTTGTTAATCTATAATTGTTTGGTTCAGGTATTTGGAAGTATTGAACCGCTTTGTCAGAAGTTTTGATCAAATGCAGTTGCACTGGCTGAACTTTTAAACTTTATCCCACTGATAGATACACTGTTGTTGTTATCAAGGGTGAATATCTTATTGATGTCCTAAATGCAGTACAATAAAAAAACCTAGGAAGATATCTTATGCATTTGTGTGAATGAAACTATAAAATCTATTATAAGCAAATTTCCTGGTTTTTTTCAAGTAAGTTTAGTTTTGATGCTACAAGGTTTAGAGAATTATTGCTACTTTTAAAAGAATTTGAGTATGTGCATTTTTGCTATCACCAATAAATCTTGTAGAAAATGCATTTGGCCATTTCAATGATGCTCCAGCAATATTTTCGCTAGCCAAAATTCATGATCACACCAGTGTTTGATCAAACATGAGAACTCAGACAGAAATTTTGTCAAATGTTCACTTCAATAGGAGACTCTATGCTTCAGCAAAACTACTAACTGCAGTGATGCGCAGTTAGTATACATAACGTTTAAAAGATTTTTCATTGAAAAATTTGGAACAATACGTAAAACAACTAAAAAGTCTTTTACTCATACAATAGTATTTTTCCGATAAAGCTTTCATATTTCTCTGGTATGGAAAGACAGCAACAGATGCTCTATTTTTGAGAGAGTAAAACAGCAACACTCCAGCAACTCAATTCTTCAATCAGGAAAAAATTCTGAATTATTGCTCCACCACTTAAAAATTAAAAAAAAATTTAGAGGCATAAATTAAATTTTTACAAGAGATCAGCCGTCTGTAAACTCCAGCTTTTTCTTTTTAAATTTTTTACTGTAGTTGTCTCACAACTAACTGCAGCACCGTGTTTGATATATCATCTGTAGCAATTTGCAAAGTTGGAAAAAATACCCACGTTCGATCATCAGAGATGAATACTAGGTTTCCTATTCAATAACCACTCATTACAGTACAAACCAGCTAAAAATATGTTTGCTTCTGCCCAACTCATAACAGTGTAAAGTATTGATTATTTTTAAGAGAGTTTTTTAATTCTCTAACAGTTGTGCTAGACAAAGCTTTAAAAGATAAAGCACTCTGTCTGATGAGCATTTGGTTTGTGACAATTGATGAGATGAGGTTGGGCTGAATCTAAAGATTTGAGAAACCCACTCAGAGTTTTAAACAGCTCCGAAGTTCAAACAACTATCACTAATATTAATGATATAATATACAACACAAAATGATATAAAACCATATAGTATTACAAATTATATGATAACATAACATAACAGGTTTTTTGGACGCAATCTGAAGAACCCACTCAAAATTTAAAACAGCTTTCATTTTCATGAAACTATCAGCAATATTATTGATATAATATACATCGTAAAATGATACAATGTGTCATTATATTATATAAGATGAAATATTATTGCATAACATATTACATGTTTGTTTCTTACAACGCACACTTTACTACAACTATTTAGCCGGTTTCACTAGCTCTTCACATTTAACACATTGTGTTAAAATCACCATTTTTGTAATTGAACTTTGAATAGTAACTCATTGTTTTTGAACTTAACAAAGTGTTTCGGCTATATTGAAAAGGTATAGATTAAATAAACACGTATAAAGCATTGAAAGAAGGGCTAAAGCATAACATTTAGAAATCATGTTCTTGTTTTTGCAACAGAAAATCAGAAATGTGCAAGACCTTAAAGTTTTTTTTTCAATTTGTTTAAAAATACATCAATACACTCTTTTTTAATTTCAAGAAGCAACAGCATCATGAAAGAAACAGCTTCTCTTGCAATGAAACTTGATACAAACTTTCGAGCTGTTACTCACATTGATTAAAGTTTCTGTACTTGATATCTTACTAAGAAATGATACATTCACTTACAGTAATTACTTTGGTTTTCTCAACACACCTGTAATTGTAAAAGAACCCTTTTAATATCTATTTGTAAGAGTTATCTGTTGCTGAGATTAAAAATAGTTGAGACACAACACTAAAAGGCTTGCTGATAAAAGCTTTTTGAAATTTTGCTAAGTAGTCAGTCACTACTCACAACTGAGAGAAGATTTAAAATAAGGCTTTTCTTCATCTCCGTTAGCAAGTATAGATTTGTTTTGCCAACTTTTTATAATTATGTAAAGTGCTCTTAAGGAAAATCTCAGAAAGTTTGAGCTACTCTTGAGGCTCATTTTATTTGATATGTGTTATCTCAAATTGAGGAATGCTCTCTAAATGTAACAATTTTATTGTTTGCATGAATATATGTAGTGAGATTACCTTCAGGCTTTTTTGATTTGCTTTCTTTTTGTTGTTTTGTTTAAATGTAGATAGTTAACCATATGAAACAGCTTTGCCAGAAGTTTTAAATAAATTCGGTTGGTAATGGCTCAACTGACCAACTCTACTAGTTTGTGCCCTTTAGTTAGTTGATTGATGCACTATCGTTGTTATCAAGACTGAAAATTATTTTTGAAATACTTGAATGTACAACAACAATAACCTAAAAATATATATTTTGCATTTGTGTGAAATTAACTATAAAATCCATTATAAGTAATCTTCTTTGTTTTGTTGAAGTAAGCTTTTAGTTTTTGTCAATTTTCACAAATTACCATTTTCAAAATTGTCAATAATCTTGTAATAGGTTCCTCTTTTCTCATTTTATGAGAAAATGAAAATTATCTATACATACATGTTTAACTACAATTTCACGCTTGATTCATGAAATTCAAAGCAATCGACTAAATTTAGTGAGGAAAGGTTCGAAAAACACTAGTCATTATAAAACATTAGTATTAAAAATGATATCCTCTTTGCAGAAATGGGAATGTTTGTGTTTCTTTCATGTCTTGTAAATCTTTTAGTAAAGACATTTGACCACTTTGTTGTTGCTCTAGCAATGCTTTGCTTCACACAAATTTATGAAAACACAAATGATCGATGAAATGTGAGAACTCTGTCAGTATACTTCGCCAACTTGTCCTTTGACTAGCAGGCCATATGCTTCAACTATTGCAATGATGCACAGCTTGTGTAACATTTAAAATGTGTTTTTATTGAGATATTGCTAGCTCTAGACAAGATTTAACACAACCAATAACTCTTTTTGTCACACAAAAGTTTTGCTCAGATAGAGCCTCTCTATTTCTGTAATATGCAAAGACGGTATCAGATGCCTTATTTTTTAGATTATAAAACACCAGCAACTTAGTCAATCATGTCTGCATTCAGAAAAAAATTCCAACGTAAGGCTAGAACACATTATAATTAAAAAGCTTAACAGGCATGAATCAAACTTCTATAAGCTTTTAGTAGTTTGTATACTCCAGTTATTTTTGGATAAATTTTCAGTAGTTCTACAGCTGCAGCCCAGTTGTTGATACATTGTTTGAAGCACCCTGGAAGTTTAAAAAAAACTAATTTTGTCACAAATTCATTAGGAAGCCACATTCGGACAAGTTGTATCATTTCCTTATTAGTTGACTTTCCTCGCTCGTTGTTGGCATAAGTAAGGTAATTCTTTCAAATTTAAAGGAGTGTACACTGCAAGGGTTTGAGTCTTATTATTTTAGTCTCTTCCATATTCCTTGAGTATTGGTGATGTGCCTGCCAATGTCAGCATCAATAACATTAGTAGATTTAAACCCGAAGAATAATGTGTCCAAATAAAATATCTGTAAAGTTTATTTTGTATTCCCTAAAAATTATTTTGATGGAAGGTGAGCTAATTAACAAAATTCTTTACCACAATCTTCTCTTTTGGTTAAAAAAAGTCAGAAGCTTGCTAGCTTCCAGACTTGGTAGAACCTGTCAACAACTCATTAGATAATTACTGAGTAAATGGAAATAAAAACTTGCTTTCCGACACCTCTAAGCTTTCATCAGTTTTACGAAGTGAAAAAGCATTTTAAACAGTTGATTTGTTTAACAGTCTGTATAGCCTAAACATAAGCTTTAATTTAGTATTTCGCTCACTTTTAACCTTTTTTTTAACTCCACACACATTTCTCTAGCTCTTGAATGTTCCCCATTTTTCGACTCACCGCTTACTCTTACTCTCTCCTACGTCATCTAGCTGGCTGTCTGACTGTTGCAGCACTAATTATCAATTAAAGTTTACAACAAAGTAGGAAAATGATATGAATGTTCAGCATAATATACTCTGCTGAGCTGAATGTATCTTTTTTAAGTACAAACTTAGTGTTCTAGTTGAACATTCTCAGGTATGCTGATTGATCAGAAGTTTTGGAAAACAGATGTTGCATAACTCTAATAAAAGTCTTCTCTTTAGCATTGGCATAAGCTTTTCTTTCCCCACTGTTAACATATTTACCAAAATTGAAAAGATACTGTCTTACAACACTTCAAAAACTAATCCTGAAGAATTCACTGTACCAATTTGCTTATTAGAATTAATAGGGTAGCCACTCTCTATTATAACAAACTTTTCAGAAAATGGTTGCCATTAAAGGTTCTATTTCTACTCCCACAACTCTTCCTAAAATATATTTTGTGTGCGTGAAATAGGTGGACTAAGCCCCTTTAGGTATTATCACTGTTGCCAGGGACAGTAAAATTTAATGCATTCTTTGTTTTAGCCAAAACAACCTCTGATTCTTGTTTATGCAGTTAACAATGTCTGCCAGTGTTGGAAATGTGACAACGCTACTTAGAACAGTTTTTACCGTTGCTCTACCAAAATCATCATCTCTAGTGTGAGTTGATATTTTATTGGTTGCCTAAAAAGCGTTACCCAACAATTGAGCCGTTGGTCTTTCTCAGTACGAGTATTATCTTTCAACAGAGGCAAAAAATTAATTTATTTGTGTTACTCTGTGTCCTTTAAAACTATTTACTGACTTTTTCCTTGCTTGTGGAGGTAGGCAGTAAAATTTATTTTTATATAAGTGTTGAAATATATCCTTGTCAACAAGAAGTCTGGCCATTTGCTTATCATCTTTACCATGTAGGAAGTAACTGTTGTAATATGATGCCCAACTGCATAACTAGGTATCTACACAAATGGTAGATCATCAACAGTAAAACACAGGCTAATGATTAAATATTGACATATTTGTATATAAAACAAGGAATCTTAAGCAAATATAAAAATATGGAGTTTTGATGCGCGACTAATTACAAATTGGCACAGAGTTTCACAACGATGAAGTATTTTGCTCTAAGCATAACGCTTGATTATTAACTGCTTTTCATGTATATTCATTTGGCTGGTAAGATATTGGTAAAACCTAAGGTACCTACAGATTGCTCTCAAAAAATTATCAAGCTCGCAGGCTCATAAAATGGCAAAAATTACATGCAATAAACTTTGTTCAATAGCAATTAAAGATTCTTTGTCTGCCTTATAAAGCGTATTCTGCTTTGCTTCAAAGTAGAAAATTTGCTCAAGCGAGTTACTTTTTAAGGCGATTAGCTTTACTCATACTTTGATTGCACCGAGCTCTGACAAAAACCTCGCTTAGGTGAAAAGTATTTAATCCAAAATAAAAATACAAAAGCTATAAAAACAATACCGCTATTGCATAAATTTTAACAAACAAGCTGAAGTTTTAACTACAAAAATGATTAGATATGCAAAACATTGAAGCACAGAGTAAAAATTTTTTTAAAAATATTATTAAGCAAGAGCTGTGGAAAAAGTTTTTTGGTACCAAAAATTTGAAAATAAAGTTATGAGCCATTATGGCTTTGCCATGCAGTTTTCCAAGTAATATAAATGAATGTGTTACGAAGATATGATACATTCACTCACAGTAATTACTTTGGTTTTCTCAATACATTTGTTACAGTGGTAAGAGCACTCTCGTAAGATCCATTTGTAAGAGTTTTACGCAGATGAGATTAAAAATAGTTATTATACAACATTAGAGCGTCTGCTGATGAAACCTTTTTTAAATATTGCTAAGTAGTCACCACTCCACAACTGCTAGAATATTACATATTAGTATTTTCATCTTCTCAGTTAGCAAAATATGGGTTCTTATAAAATATTTTCATAATTATGTAAAGTGCTTTTAAATACATACTTGAAGGGTAAAAGTATAATTTGATGGTTGTGTTAATCAGTCTGCATTATTTCAAAATCAGGAATATCATGCAAACATATGATTTTCAGCTTTCAATATACATTTCATAATATTCTTTCTTTTGACTGTATTGTTTAACAATTTGGCAACTTGGAACAGACTGGCCAGAAGTTTCTGATAAAGTAGAGGTAAAACTGGTTGAAAACCATCTAACTTTACTAGTCATCACTATCTAGTTAGTTGATAGATAGATGCATTATAGAAATTAGCAAAAGTAAAGAACTTTTTAAATTACCAAATATTACTATGGTTAAAAGCTTATCTATAACATGAATGAAGCTATGAAATCCATTTTTCGCAATTTTTTGGCTTGATTAGAGTTAGTTTTGGTTACGGTTACTAAAATTAGAGCATAACAACCTTCAGCACAAGTTAAGAAAACTATTTCTAATATAGACAGCCATTTTAAGGATTATTTGATTTCAAACCTTTTCATTTTGCTTAATTTTACCTTTTAAATACTTTAGTAATAATTCACATCTTAAGTTGTTGGTTTTAACAAACTGTCAATATCAACTTAATCATTTTTTCATTTTCTTTCACCATAAAAAAAAGTTATTTTTGCCTGTATTGTTAAATTCAAGTTTAGGTTTGATGCAAAAGATTAAAACTAATAAGACAAAAGTTGCACCGGGCAGCTTAATAAGTGTTAGTTAATGCAACATTTGATTATCAAAGAAATAATCTTCTCTTTGCAGCAATGGGAATACTCATATTACTGATATCGTCTGTAAATCCTCAAGTAAATACATATGTACATCTCAGTGAAGCTCCAACAACGTTTTCTCTTGCCGCGTTTCATGAACAGACTTCTAACAAGATTCAGTGTGCTGCCAAATGTAGCATTTCAAAAGGTTGCATTGGCTTTACATATGAAATTGAGGAGAAGATGTGTACATTGTTTAGCGGCATGGAGGTCAACCCAGATCAGAGAGTTGCAGTTAATACAGAAAAGCTTTTTCTGCTGGAACTAGATACACTTTTAGCGAGAGGTAAATGCATACTGTTGATCATTTTAACATTACGCACCAGAGGAATATGGTTTTTAGTTTTATCAGGTATTTGCAGTTAAGTGATGTTTTGGTTGTTTTCTTACAATTTCACATATCTTTTCATCGAGATTTAAAAGTATGAGCATCTTGTGATCAGAAATATTACAAAACTTTCTTTCAATATTAAGAAATAATGTGTAGTGTAAGACTCATGCTTGAGAAAAAAATAGTCTACATTATCACACTGGATTCGTATTTAGAAAAAAGTCAGCAGTATAAAAAAAATCTGTTTCAGCCTACCAAGTTAAAGAAATGCTTAGCTTAAAAATTTCCACTTTTTCATAAACATGTGACAGAAAAAAGGTTTCTTAATCATTTTTCTTGTATCATACCCTTTTCGGTAGCTGAAATAATTGAAAAGAGGTATATGAATGCCAAGTTTACCAATATATAGACTGTAAATTTTTGCACTGTGAAACGAAAGTTATCTGATAAAAACTTGGATGGTTTAACTATGATACATAATACATTGTAAAAATTTTTTAACATGATTGCTGTCACAATGGTTCCTTGGAAAGCTTTTTAAGTTGACTGCAGTATCATATTCAGCAATTTTCTATTTTTGTGAACACAGATCTTAACATACCATAAAACAAAGTCCTTACTGACTGGCATCATACTAGTAATCAAAGATTGATACAATTTAATCAGTTTAATCTTGTTATGTTAGTTTAAAATGTGTAAACACTGAAACTGTCATGAGCTATAAAAATTAACTTTGTTAGTCAACCTGTCACTGCTTCCAATAACCAATGTAGCTTTAAAGGTTGAATTGCAACAAAATTCACATTACAGTTATTTGGTATCAAAAGATTCACCATGTCTTACTCTGTTGTGTTGTAAGTGCCAAATATGTTGAAATGTGATTACACGCTTCTAAAAGCTCAAAAACAAAAAGCCGGCGTAAATTGGAATCTCTTTATTTCGATGACATAACCACCAAATTTGCATGGTTGTCGTCTTGTCACGTATAATCTCATGTGAAGTGAAAGGCCAATACAAAGCTCAATTTAAAACTTATCGTAGTACTAGTTTATGACAAGCACTTCGGGTTTTACCGAAGACTCCGTATCAAATATAGATGCTCGCTACTTTACAGTTTTGTTTCGGCCCGGTCTAATCGGCAAGTCGTAATCTGATTATGTGACCCAACACTTCGCAAATAATTTCTGCAGCACTTTTCGATTATCACAAGTGACCAACAATTGATTATCGTCATGATTATCAGACAATGATATGTACTCCTTCAAGCTAAGGCTAAAAAATTAAACAAATTTCTATGGTAAGTTATAAGATATCACTGGTAAAAGTGACAGCATTACGATGACGATAAAATAGACGCGTACGAACAATAGACAAAGTTTTATTGAATGCGTGAAGTATATTTGTAAAAAAATTTCGATGAATAAGGTTGCAAGAATGTGTAAACAGAAACCATCTCTCACAAATACATCATATTTAAGCCGTTTTAGAAAGGGAATCCAAACTACGGCGGTCTCATGTGGTTGCGATTTTCTGTTCGTTTTTGTGCTTTTAAGAGCTTGTAATCACCTTTCCTCATATTTTGAACCTACAACAGATTAAGACATGATGAATCTTTTCATATCAACTAGCGGTAATGTGAATTTGTGTTGCAAGTCAACCTTTAAGTAAGCCTCCAAATGTATAAGACATTTTAAAACCCATTAAGTATTTTTTGAACTCGGTTTTAGAACCATAAAACTAATGACAATACAAGTCTAGCATGTTATTCCTCTAGTCTCAAACTTATAGCTAATCATCTTGTCTCTTGCTTTGCTCAATTTATAGGCAGACCCGTGGTTATGTCTTCAGTATTGGGCCCCAAATATAAGGGAAGGCTTGCTGTAGATGGAGTTTATGAACCGCCTTCAAACGGCCCTGAGCAGCAGTCTATTGCTCATACACAGAGTGAAATGAATCCATGGCTAAGAGTTGATTTGGAGAAGAGATGCATTGTTATATCAACTAGAATTCTGAACAGAGGAGGTTGGACATTTTTACTCTATCATTCTACTAGGTACACTTCACTTGTTTTGATATGTTTACTAATGTTAGTTCAGCATCTCTCTCAAATTTCTGAGGCCTCATTTTGGTAAAAATCTGATGTTTAAAATAAATTTTTCTGATACACTGATTTTATCAAGATAATATTTCAATAAACTTGATATAGACAAAATAAAATAACATGAAAGAAAATCTCTTGTTAACTAACTTTTGAAGTTATGTAGATAGAGAAACATTTTTGATTTTGATATTAAACATTATAACAATTTTAAAATGTGCTGTTCATAATCTTAAAATAAACTTGCTACAGAGCTTACCTTAGCAGCTAAGGTAGATGGTTTTTAATATCCAACACATACACAATAAATAAATTACATATATCTCATAACTCTGAATAATTATCTGCAGAGAAGTTGTTGTACAAAAACTATTGCAAAAACTAAGCTGTTATGTTTACTGAAGCGACTGACATGACAATTAAACAATCTTTTATTAAAATCTATTCTTTGCAGTTTTTCTTTTTTCTGTGACCAAACTAGTGCTATCAACGCCAAAATCTGTAAAATACTATTATTAAATGATTTATTGGTATCTAACTATTGCAAGATTTTTACAGCAAAATCTATTTTATAAGTTGTTTACATTCTGCATCAATTTATCAAAGAAGTTAGATAAAGGAATTATGAGAATGTTAGTTGACAACGATAAATTCCATTACAGGTTCACGAGATGACATCTGGCAGAGAGCAGTTGATGTAATGATCACGGCTTCGACATCTCAAAGCAATTTGTTTTTTTCCAATAGCCCTGATTCATTGTGTGGAAAGCACAGCGGCTACCTCAACCAGCATTACACCACAATTACTTGTCATTACCCAATGGTAGTTCAGTTTGTTCAGATGCAACTCGGAGTTAACGGATTTTTGAATATCTATGAATTTGAAGTACATGGATACCCAGACGTTGCTATGTATTAGTCAGCCTGTTGTAGTAATTACTTCAAGGTTTGATTAATCTAAATGTATGCTTGTTAAAAAAATCTAAAGTTTCATAAAAATGAGCCACTCAATAGGTCAAATGTTTGCTTGTTCTAAAAAGGATTTAAGAGATTTTCTAGTATAAAACGAAACAGTGCATAATTTGTTGATACCATTAGAAACACTAACAATCACACCTTTTTTGCATAATCTGAACAATCAGACCAATTTCCTTTTGGTTTATCTCCCGAAACATCTAGAGCGAGAGTGGTGTATTTGTTGACATCAATCCATTACTTCTGTTGATATGCGTTTAAATTTAACTAAATATTCGAGAACTGAAATTGGTAAAACCATCCCACTTTTCATTGTTCTTCTATGAGGAATGACTAATTTAAAATTGTGATGTCATATCTAACGTATATTGAAATTTTTGTAAGCTTGGCAAGTTTCTCAAGTGACCCTGATTTTCCCAAATGTTTACTAAATAATCACATGTTTTAGAAGCATTGAACTAGTTAAGAATTGTTTTACAAGCTCAGTTAGTATTTCGCACTTTGAAAAAATGTCGAAATTGGCTTTTAAAACAACCAAGTACACATTTGTTGTAAAAGTGGAAAATATTGTAACTAAAACGTTTTAGATATTGTTGATATCAAGTTACTTCAGACTCTTAGATCAGATAAAACATCAAGTTTTTGGTGTTTAATCAGCTACAAAAGCCATTTTTACTGCCTGTCATATAGAGCTTTACAGTTTTGGTGTGCAGAATCCTGTAGAAAATCTAAGCTCTGAAGTGAAAAGCTGTGATGATTCAGCAGCAGAACTACTTGTGCTAGGTTAGTACTTTGAAAATGCTTTTTAGGTTTGTGAATATAATGTCTGGCTGTAAAGGCTGAATGTTAAACAGCAAAGTTTTGAGGATCTGTAGGGGCTTTTAAAATTCCATGAAGTTTACTTTAAGATTATACTAAACTAATGTTTACATGTTTAAGGTTGCGAGCGTACAGTTTGCAGTGTTTTAGACGAGTCCAAAAGTGATTATCTGTAAAGCTATCAACCTAACATACATGTAACTAAATAAATAAATAGAAACTATTTTCTTGGTTGCTGTGTTGGTTGTGTTTGTTTTCTGGGTCAGATATTTTTGTACAGCTGTTGTAATGAGTTGATAATAAAGATAATAAAATGACTTTCAAAATATGGCCCCAGTTCTGTCAGCTGTTGCTAAAGGGATTACAGGTTTAGGCAAGTTACTCTAGATTCCGCTGTTTGCTCGATAAGCTTGAGAGAAACCTGTAAAAGTTGGTTTTGACAGTTAACGGTAAGCTTGCACAAATAATTTAGATATGTTTTTAGAAAGTATCAGTATTTTTATCATTTGCAACAGTTTTAAGGTTTGTGGAAATCTGGCTGCTAGGTTGTTTCAAGATTGAAATTGACAATACTTAATCAGGGCGAAACCATTCGAAGAAAATGTACATACAAAATGGTGCCACTAGTTATTATTAATGCAATAATTGACACCGGCGTTTGTGTAAATGTTAATAAATTAAAATTGCAAAGGCTGGAAACTCTCTGTGTACCTTTTTTTCAGTAATTGCCAAAAATATTATTGCTAATTCATTACTGAATGGGTTCAACAAAGCTATATCACAAAAAGGTAATGCCTAAGACATGGTGGGAATTTTGCAAAAAACATTGTACAAAGAATGCTGTAGTTCAGCTGTCACATACTAGACAAACATCTAGAACAAAAATTGTCTCATTAGGTTTAAGATTAGACTTCACCATGTTCTTTGTTATGGTATCAAGAAAAAGTCTGTCAATAGTTTTGCAGAAGTTGCTCAGCACTAACAAACTCACAAACCTGCTGAGACATTTTTTTCGCAAAACGGTTCAAAACGTCCTAAAAGATGATTGTTATAAAAAAGTTTTCTATGAAAAATGGTGCCAAGCAAAGCTAGATTTTGGCACCAATCATTTTTTTACTATATTTAGGCAAATGTTGCATTAGATGAAAGTAGAGCAGAAATCTACATCTAAACAAAACACAATGCCAATATCATTCAGTCTCCAAAATCAAATATTATTTGCCTAAAGAATTTAATGTGTATCAGCCTGTAACACTTTTTGCATTCACCACAAGATTCTACAATTTATTCTAATAAACAACAAGCGGCCAATACATATCTTAATTTTAGATAGGGGTATACCTGGAAAAAACCGTAGTCAGCAATGACAAAATACTTAAAGAACTTTATAGCATTATTGAAAATTTTAGTGTGTTCTTTAAATATTAAAATAACCAAATATTTTTATCAAGCAAATAAAAATCATGCTAGCTAACTGTAACATATGCAGAGCTGTAGATCTAACAACCATATAATACAGAGCAAAGACTGGATAGTGTCCTGACCACCTATTCACCCATTCTGACCCTTCGCCTTTTCGCCTTTCCACCCTTTCGCCCTTTTGTCAATTAGCCCATTTGCTCTTTCTCGCTTTTGCTCTTTCCCTTTTTTGCCTTTTCGTCGATTCGCTCTTTTGCCCTTCTTCTTTTCCGCCTATTGTCTTTTACCTTTCCTTTTGCCCTTTCACCCTTTTGCCCTTTTTTATCTATTTTTATTGGGTATTCTAATCAATTTCCGGATGCATCAAAACACTTTCTTGGTACATTAAAAAAACATATTTTAACTTGTTCCCAAATATTTTTGCTAAAGAATTTGTAAATACTATGATACAGTTATTGAAGCAGCATAATACTTGAGTCATTGGTATGAAAACTGTGGATTTATAGTTCCTGGACTGTGGCTAACAAAACTGACACGTGTCTCTGGCTGACGGTATTATACATATATGTAGGCAAAAGATTCAATCCCATGTAGTTCTATTTCACAACGCTAAACGTATATGCCTAATCTTTTTTGGTATACGAACAAGCTATGTTTGTATATGCATAGCATCACCCATACACATAATGATATGGATATAAATTCTAACCATATACTAGAATTTATATGCATAGCATATGAATATTCCGTATGCGCATACGCATAGTTATAGAACTTCATCAACAACTGATAATTACTGATAAAAGGTACGTCTAGTCACATATGACAGTTTTATATCTACTTTTCAAAAGATGTTTTCAAAAGGAATTATCAGTTTCACCAGTTTCTTTAGAACTCTAGGTGTGTATTTGATATTGGCAAAACACTTTGTAAAATTTTTTATACTCCTAAGAATTTTTAGTATAACAGTTTTAAAAACTTTTAGAAATTCTGAGATATTCATTTTTTGGAAAACTAGTCAGCTTTAGAATTCTAAATGTCAGTTTCTCAGATTTGTTTATATAAATATACAAATCCATCATTCAGTGTGTTCAAATAAAGCAATTAGAATTTAGGAAAAATATTTTCACTTTGTGCTGGATTTGAACTCGGGACCCCTCGATCACTAGGCAATGATGTTGTTAACTGAGCTGTTCACCATGTCCAACAATTTCATTAGGCTATATGAGTTGCTATTTGTGTTACACACCGTCACTAATGCTTGCTTTTGAGGCTCTCATTAGTCAGTTAGTTTTGCAATACAGATAGTCACAAAATCACAAGATTTGTATGCTGATAACCTTGAACTGAAGTAAAGAATGCCAAATTAAAAATCACTTTCCATTGATTGCTTTCAGTAATAAGATTTATTAGAATTTATTAGCAAAACTAAACAAATTATTATTAAAATTCATATTATCCGAAGCTCTTTTTAGAAGAAATATTCATTTATTAGATAAGTATATGCACTTTACCAAATGTGCGACTAACATTCAATTGTTTATAAATTGGTTACTGTCTCCTCTTAAGCTATGCATAGTATAAGTGCATGGGACTTGCTCATCAAGTTAGCTCAAAATGAGATGTCAAGAAAGTGTTTCCATCACATTCATACCATATTCATAAATCTAAGGATTATTTTCAGTTAAGAGAAGTCAGCTTATTGTCTTATTGTCTTATTGTGTAGTCTATTGTTCGTCATGTGCAGGTAATAAATAAACAATTTATTTTGAGCAAACAAATAAGTATTAAATAACTTTAGTAGCATCCACTCTACTCATTGAGATACTTGGTAAAAAAACAAAAAAAACTCCTAACATCTTAACAATATAAAATATTGTTATTGTCAGGGAATTTAGATGATAAAAGAGCATGGCTAACCAGGAGGAAAAGTGAAAGACATTTAAAACGTACAAGTATTTTTGACAGCTGACACTTATCAATGTGTGATATAAATCTTCTTTTTTTAAATGGGTTGGTGTAGTTTCAAGAAAAGTTAATTTTACAAATACAGTGAAACTCGGATAACTCAAACTTCAAGGGACCGAGCAAAAGTGTTCGAATTATCAGAGCGTTCAAGTTATCAGAACACTGTCACAAGTCCATGTATTTAATTATTTATTAGTAGATACATGTACATATACAATCTATAATATAAATCAAAAGCAGAAATGGTTTGTTTCAAATTAAATGCTTCTAATGTAAAGTTTAAAACGTTTTTATCAAAAAGTATAGAGATTTTTCTATCACTTGAGATTGGTTCGTTGTTTCAGGTGATGTTATTGCCCGGACGTTTTTTAGATTGACATTGGCAAAACTTGATCGTTGTTGAAATGCTAAAAAAAAACATCAGTACATATACAAACTATAATATAAAGCAAAAGCACAAATGGCTTGTTTCAAATTAAATGCTTCTAATGTAAAGTTTAAAACGTTTTTATCAAAAAGTATAAAGATTTTTCTATCACTTGAGATTGGTTCGTTGTTTGAGGTGATGTTATTGCCAGGACGTTTTTTAGATTGACATTGGCAAAACTTGATCGTTGTTGAAATGCTCTAAAGAAAAGACATCTTTTTCTTTTGAGCGTTTTACCAACGATCAATTTTGCCGATTTTTCTTGAAGTTTATGCAAAGATTACCTAACTTTACCTTGCTTCCGAAGGGCGATCGCTGCGCGGATGTTTGGTATAAATCAAATTTCACCAAACCTTTAGAAAAGTCGTTGACAAAAATATTTTGGCGGTAATACAATACAATAATACAATGGTGGTAATAACGACGCTTATGAATTACAAAAAGTTGAGGTTTACCTCTATGGCTTGGAATAAAGTGATTTTCTAAAGCGATAGCAACTGTTTCAGTAGCCGTTGGGCAGAAAACAGTTCGAATTAACAGTGTTGAGTTCGAGTTATCTAGAGCCATTTATCATTGCGTGGGAACAGACCAAGCAAATCCATTCGAGTTAACCATGTGTTCGCTATATCCGAGGGCGAGTTATCCATGTTTCACTGTATGTTGATCCTCACAAGCCACCATTCATAGTCCTACCATATCTTACTTAAGACTACCTACCCTAACCTACTGACAGAAACGCACCAAATAGTTCAAAATAATATAAGGCAAACATCCTTAATCTTGTCAACCTGCTTTTCCAATTGTTACTTGTTTCCATAAGTAAGATTTCTTTTTTGCTTCAAGTAAGAGAAGTTATAAGACTGCTTCAGCCAATTAATACATTTCTTCATATTTCAGGAAAGCAAAGAAATATATAGAAATTGTAACTAGAATGTTTTGCATAATGATCAACCCATTCTGGTAATAAGCCCCGGCGCTTAAAGGTTTAGTATTTTAACCATTGCGTTTTATGTCATTGCAATAATTCATAGATCCTAGCATAGTGGTTCAGGTTGCTGGTCGTCAGATCTGGGTGTAGTAAGATCAAACCATCAGCAAAGTAGATTTTCCAATGCTAAATTTTATTCGCTATTAATAGACACAGGAATCACTAGCAAAAGACCAAAATTTAAAACCCATGGTTTATTCACTACAAATGGGTATGAACGTTAACTCTGAACGTTAACTCTAAATGAGCTCAAAGTTATATTCAGTGTTCAAACCTTTTTGAGCCTGGTCATAACATAAGTCTTTACATCACACTGCCATCTACTTTTGCACATGGTGTTGGAATCTAAGGCATAATGACGTTTCATTGTAAGACTACTAGCAAAATGTCTCCTAAAATGAGTGCAATTGTATTCTTCTTCAATTTTCTGATTCTGGTTTGTCTAGACAACAAATTCTATCATGTGTTTTTCTATTCCCAGGCCAAGTAGAGCTGCAGAGTTTACCAAGCACTCTTTAACAAGCTTTACTTTTAGAATAGCTTACATTTTTTAGCAAACCTGTCGAATATTATGATAAGAAAGCTATGGAGTAAAGAAATATTAGATCCAAAAAGTTATTGAAATGTTTTAAGTTCATTATTTAGGTTATATCTCAAAAAGTGGTTTGTTTGATTTTGGTTATCATGTGAAAATCTTATCAGTAAACTAATTCTATTCATTAGCTAATAAATAACAAACAAAAAACTCACAAGAATTCCTTTTTGGTAACAAGACCGTGAAACTTATTTTAACCTTGCATTTTTATTTGATTTCAACATTTTTCTTACAAAAGGATTGATGCGTTATTAAAGTGTTTTTCCTAGAAAATGCATATAAAAACTGAGTGTGCAATGTAAATATATGTACATTAACAACTTTACTACACATTGCACAAGTAGCCTATACTATTTTTATGTTAAACGAAAAGAATCAAACTGAAATATAAGTTTACCATCATCAATTAGGCAACAGGCTGTTCACTTAAATTACTTCATAGTTATATATTAACACCCTCTATAAAGCTTCCTTAAGCTGTTGTTCTTTAATTAGTTTCAAATACGCTATTGTTGCAAGTACATGTAGTAAGTGGCAAGGTCTTAAAAAGTTGTGCTATGAACTTCCGTCATAGCATGATGCAAATGGCAGAAAAGCTGAAAGGAAAGTTAATAGAGCTGACTGAAAGAGTAAGCCAGGCGGAAAACCAGTCAGCTACTACTAAGGTGTAAAATTGAGAAACCATCAAATTTATAGTAAAAGAAAACTTACAAATATTTCAAAGAAACTTCATGGTGCAATAGAGAAGCAGTGAACTGGCAATGACTAAGTCTGGGAAAAAACTATTAGTAAAAAGGCCACAGCAACCTAGTTTTGCAGCTTGGAACTTATCTCTTGATTAGAATTATTCGAGACAAATTTGTACAAATCTTTTGAAGTTATCTACTCGTGCTGTGGTGGTACAATAATTATTTTACTTGGCCAGTGCACAAGACAGCAGTAGGTCCATATTACCTCTCAACAGAGTTTGAGAAAAGGTTTTGTACTCTCTCTCTGAAAAGGTGTAGATAATTCCAGAGTTTAGGGAATAAAGGATACACGCAGATCACATACAATGCTACATATGTGTATGTAGATAATCCATAAGAGGTGTATAATATATATGCATGTGGTATGTATACTTATATATATAATACATATAATTTTTATGAAACAAACACAATGAAACACAAGACGCCCGTGAAAGTTTATAATCAGCTTATACAAATCTGTTCAGTATTTATAATAATAACTATTACTTGCTCACCTTACGAAAAACTATCAGCAAGATATATTTTTTGTTATTGATTTTGCTTGATTCAGTTCTAAGAGCAAATTGTTTTCCTGTTATTATAACGAAATATAACACTGAAAAAACCTTGAAATTATTGTACATATACGTATCATTTTTTGATGCGGATTTAACCGTAACAATTTATATGGTACACTGTAGAATTTTACTTAAATGTTGTAATCAACTAGGAAAATATAACAATATAATCTCAGAAAATACCACTGAAACCATAATGGTTTTATTATTTTTTAAATTTGTAAAGCAAATTGTTTATATAAATTAATTTACATGGATTTTTGTGAACCACATATTGTATTGATCTTTTACTTACCGGAGCTAAATAAGAAGTAGATTGTATTGTGAATTGAGGAGGAGCTGATAAATGTTCTAAAAATAAATTTTCTAAAAATGTAGACCAACATCATCACAGTTCAATCAGATCTTCAGACAGTTATTATGACATAATCTTTTATGAGATTAGGCTCCTAAATTCCAACAACTCATTTATGACAGATTTTTTTCTAAATGTGATCATTGAGGAGCAAGCATTTTCAGAAACCAAGGATCATCCATTAACTTTTTCAACCATCAAGCCACCAAACAAATTTGCCTCTCTAACCGTCAAAGTAATTAATGATATAGGTTTGTAAAATTTTCAAACATCAAAAGGCTTAGGAAAAAAAACTAAAAACAGAGATGATCAGT
Source organism: Watersipora subatra (assembly GCF_963576615.1). Lineage (NCBI taxonomy): Eukaryota > Metazoa > Bryozoa > Gymnolaemata > Cheilostomatida > Watersiporidae > Watersipora > Watersipora subatra. The sequence goes on from NC_088712.1 coordinate 15,077,745, forward strand.
TGTAAAAGCTTTCTTTTTAAAATGCAAAGGCCATAAAGTGCTATTTTAAAATTTAAGACTACTTAAAACTTCAGAAAAACTTTTTTCTCTAAAAAGTGCAACAGTCAGACTGAAACTATGTATACTTACTGGTGTGTGAAAAGGCCTTGAGCTGCCCGCCAATGAGGAAGAACTTGTTATTTTCAAATCATAAACATTAAGAGTGGTCACTATAACTTCACATTTTTCATATCAGATTTTTTCGCAACTACCATGACACAAAAATTGGATTATTCGCTAAAATTTTAAAAAGTTTTTTCACAGGTTCTCAATGTGTTAGAGCTGCAAAGTATTCACTATACGACTCTGCTCTCAACAAAGCCCTATTACTACATTACATCACAAACTGTCAGCTAATTGTCTTCTCCAATTAAATTGATAGTAATTACACTGAATGATAGAAGCTGATTGGTACTGCAAAAGATTAGTTAACAAGATAAAAGATGATTGAAGCAAACTCTCTTAAACTAAATATAAAAACAAAATCAATACTGGTTTGTGTTTACTTTGAAACGCTTTATCAATGAATACAGCATTTGGGACAACATGTGATAAATACTACATAACAAGTTTAAACACAAGATACTTGAACTATATTCAACACTGCACTGGTTTAAACATGCATGGAATAGTTACCAATACTTTGAATGGCTCAAATAACAGGCTGAAACGACAACTGTTTTGACCTTGTTATTCATTCTTTCAGTAAGTACTTTCTGTACTTACAATAAGGTAAGTTATGTTCAGATATTCTGACTTTTTTGACATTTGGTGTCATGAATTTAGACAACGCCGGTGAAGAATATACATGTATAGATTACAGACAATGTTAGTACTTCATGTTAACTTTTATAATGTCAAATCTGGTTTTAAGCTGTTAAAATTTACATATGACTTCAGTTTAAAAAACATTTGATGGCTAAAAATTAAAAAAAGTGGCCAGATATGAGAGTGGAACTACTTAATTACTTTATTTTAGACTGTAATAGCAGTATTATAGGGAGTTACCTACTGACTAGTTGTGGGAACAAAGGATTTATGGTTGTACTTGATATAAAATGGGCATATGGAATTTAATTCGTAATACGTACACTTGTTGGCTTTGACCTTTAAACTATGAATAGATAACAAATCAGAACCAAGAAAACAGGACTAGAATTGCCAGGTAGTATGAATTATTTATACCATAACTAGTCCCTAATGGATACTGTCGGTGTTATGCTATATTCTTGTTAGTGTGCTAATGCAAAAATCAATAACTGCTGACTGACCAGCAAACTGCTAAAAAGTCAGCCTTTGTATAAAAAGGTTATTAGATAAAAATATAATTTTTTGTCAATTTCCTAACTATAATAAACCTTGAATGTTGTTAGAAGCTACATAAAATATTAAAGGAAACTGAACGAAAATGAGCTTTTGAATATATATTATATATATATATATATTTAGTTTGAAATATTTAAAGCATGACTTCAGCTAATTGGATAGTTGGTAGTATACACCACCTCTGTGTTATGTTCTACGAGTTTGAAAAATCAATTAGCACTGACAGACAAACAAAATGTGATACAGATAAACTTGTGTACAAAAAGAAATGTTTGGCCTGAAATAATGTAATCTACTCACTGCTGCATTGTAAAACAATAATTGATTAATGGTGTCTATAATATTGCACATTTATTTTGAACCTAATGATATATAAAATTGTACTTATCAAATGACATACTCACTATTATGTATAGGCCTATCACTTGGTAGATACTTTTCTGGTAAATAAGATATTAACCAGGTCATCAATATATTCTTGGTTTTTCAAATATCAAGCAAATTCAACTTTAATAGCTGTATGACGTAATTCCTCACTAATTAGCGAAAATTGATATGCTAAAACTGCTATCAGAATATATTACTTCTAGCCCCTGTAGGTAATTACGTTGTTTTACCAATCAGTAGCAGAAACTCTTTTTTCAAGCAACTACTGAAAAATATGATTTGTTCAATTATACATGCATGTATATTACAAATAAGAAGACAAAGCAATTTAGATGACCATACCAAATGACTAAGTCTCAGCCAATCGAAGCAGGTTAAATTAAGAAACCTGCTGCATTAACCAAGTAATCAAAATTATATGAATAAATTAACTGAAAGTGAAATAGATAAATCAAACCAGTGGTCAGTATAAGCACATTCATGGTATATCAGCTTCTTCATAAATCTTGCCTTTCACTTTTTAGGTCGAGTATCAGCTTTACTCATCATCGGTAGTAAAAGAAACATTTGAAGAAGCAGAAACAGAAAGAAACAGAAACGAAAGAAACAAAAAGAAACCAAAGAAACAGTTTCAAAAGAAACATTTCAAAAGAAACAGTTTGAAGCATTGCTCAATCATGCTTACAGGTAAACCTGCTGAGGCAATATGCGCTTGTTCACCAGATACCACTGCTGGTAAAGCAGTAGATGGACAGTATTCAGGTGGTAATCCAGCTACTTCAATGTTTGTTACTAATTCTCATGTGAATCCCTGGTGGAGAGTTAACCTGGAAAAGCATTACTGTATACAAGCTGTAAACATTCTCAATGATGGTAAATAATTCCTATTAAACAAACCGACTTGATGAAGTACGTACACAGCAACACCTGTATTTTCTTGATTGCGCACAGTCCAAGTTTCTAATGCTCAATTGTTACATAGCGCTGTGATATTTCAAAAATTCTGATTGGATGACTAGTGGAATATTTATAATAATTTTACTGTATCCACAAAGTAAAATTGTCTATTAAAGCGCAAAGTGATTTTTTATAAGTTTAACTAAAAACTCTATTCACATAGTTATTATATTTTAACATCAGTCACATTTTTAAACAAACATATGTCAGACTTTCTAAAGCACAACAGTTTTAAAGTTGGTTATCAAATTTTAAAAACATTTCTTATCTTATTCCTTATATTTTGATGGCCAACCGGTTTAATGTTTCATGATATCTTGTACATGTATATTTGTCATACCTAAGGTGTTGTAGATAAATCTGCTTAGCTGTATAACATGCTCAGAACAAGCTCCTTCCAACTTATATGGTCAAATTACCAAATTTTTGCGTGTGTTTATTAGCTTTATAAATGGTGGATTCTCAGTTGGCTCATTCTCATCTGAAACAGAAAACAATTTTTTTTAGCTTACAACTACCACTGAACGAAAAATTTAGTTATTACAGCTGCCGATGGAATTTTCCAGTTATTCTACACAAATAATAATGATGAAAACTTCTGTGGACGACATGACGGTACCTTAAACCAGTACTACACTCTGATTAAATGCGCTTCAGTAGTTGCTGGGAGATTTGTGCAGTTTGAATGAAAAACAACGGGTTACTTTAACCTCTATGAGGTTGAAGTTCATGGGTTTTACAATGCATCATAGAGACTGTCATTGAGCTTATCACATTATAGTTAGTTCATCATTGTTGGTGAATGTGGCTTTTGTTGGTTCGTTTTATGTTGCAATTTTCAAGATTGTTTAGTCCAATGTATGCTTCTATGTAGCTTTTATTTCCTCCTAACGATGACTGTAACACAAAATTACTCGTACATCAGCCCGGGTGGCTCAGTCGGTAGAGCATGGGACTCTTAATCCCAGGGTCGTGGGTTCGAGCCCCACCTCGGGCGTTGTGGTCACGTTTTTTGTTTAGTTTTTAAAAGCAGTAGTTTCCAAATGTCAATGATAATGCTGATTTGAACCCTTCATCTTCCGGTTATACTTTAGATCAATTTCGGTGTGTTTACAAACAAGGAATCAGGTTTTGATGCCAATAAAATGATGTATGACTAGATTTTCTATCTTACTGGTTCACACAATGCTTCTTTTTGTATTTTTCTCTCAGAGATTTCAGAGAAAGTCTCTGATATCTCTGAAATCGATTGACTATGACAGTGGAACACAACTCATTTTGTGGAGGCATCCATTTTGACTCGCTGTGAAACCCCACTCACATAATTTATGTGTCTTGTAGGACACTTTGATTTAAATAATATGTATTTCCTTTGTTTAAATTTATTTTAAATTTGCCAATCTCGATAGAAGCAACATGTCATAAAACAAAAATTAATATTTAGACACTGTATCTTTAAATTACTTGATTTAAGGCAATATACTTGTACTTTTGTACAGTAACTGAGAATCAATAAAATTAACCTCTTTCAACACTTTTTTGAATAAAAATAAATGGCCTGGTTCCAAGGTTTTGATAAGCATTTTATATGGAGGAAAATGCACTAATCAAAAACATAATATTATCATATTCCAGTGCTTTCTTATCAGAGTTGCAACAAATTTTACACTAAAATAACCCACAATCAGAACACAAACGATTTCAACCACTTTCCCCACTATAAATAAACCACAATAGTGTTTCTTTAAAAAAGGCTTAGCTGTTTCAGTCAAGCACAGCTCTTTTGGTTTTAAAGTTAGTTACATAGCTATACAATGTTGACACCACATAAAAATGAAAATCAGAGGTAAACCAGGTGAAGCTATAAGCTTTCTTCCATGAAAATTAACCTAACTTTGTAGCGAACTATTTAAATTTGTAAAATGACAGTATTTTTCTTGCAATTCATAGAACTTTAATTAACTCATTCGCAACTGATTAATTTGTATGCAATCTACCAAAATACTCGTTTTTTCTCAAAAATTCTTATGACTCAACTTACTACTATAAATTGAATTGAGAAAAGTGTCCAATTCAATTTTTTAAAATAACCAGTCAATACCGCACTTTTAAATGGTATAACTTTCTGATAGAGACCTCATATCACTTACATGTAGACATGGGTCTGAAAGGAGGTAGCGTTAGTAAAAATATAAATTTTAAAAACATTTGTACAAACACTCCGGACTGTCAAGTCTTTGTTTAATCTAAACATAGTCACAACTGTGAATTCTTGAACATCTCTGAAATTGACTCATTCCATGGCATCCGCAGAACTTATATTGTGGATACATATGTCCTGACTCGCACTGACACACTACCTGTTCGAGGTAATTCCCTTGTGACACCTTTTGATAAAAAATATATTTGCCATTGTGTGAGTTTACTTTTTTTTTTGAACTAGGATAAATATTCGAACTCAGATGCAGTAAACTACTTGAGTTGAAGTTCTGAACTTTGTGTCAGAAACTAATAGGAACCAAATTGTTTACATTTAGTTTAGAAAAGAAATATATTATATACTGATTCAACATAAAAAACAAATTATTTTTAAAAAAGTAAAAACTAAAAAGAATATCATATTTTAATTAATTCTTTCATAATAATATCAACAAATTTCATCTTAATATGCCACAATCGGAAGAGAAAATACGAGCAATTTTCTCACCATGACTGGTATGCACCAAACCTAGTATTATTTTTTTATTTTTTCTAAACTACTGTAATTATTGAGAGTTATGTTCTCTATCGTTGTTACAAATATATTAGTTTGAAGCATTGCTCAATCATACTTACAGGTAAACCTGCTGAGGCAATAAGCGCTTATTTACCAGATACCACTGCTGATAAAGCAGAATGGACAGTATTCAGGTGGTGATCCAGCTACTTCAGTGTTTGCCACCAATTCTCACTTGAATCCCTAGTGGAGAGTTAACCGGAAAAAGCATTACTGTATACAAGCTGTAAACATTCTCAATGATGGTAAATAATTCACATTAAACTAACTGACTTGCTGAAGTACGTACACAGCAACACCAGTATTTTTTTGAATGCACCAAGTCTAAACTTCTAATTCTCAATTGTTACATAGCTCTTTGATATTTTAAAAATTCTGATGGTGTGACTAGTGGAAGATTTATAATAATTTTACTGTATCCAAAAAGTAAAATAGTCTATTAAAGCGCAAAGTGAATTTTTAAAAGTTTAACTAAAGCCCTACTTACATAGTTACCATATTTACTTGTATTGTATTTTTGGACTAAACCTTCTTATTCTTTGCTGGTTAACCAATTTAATATTTCATAAAATATGGTATATTTATTATACTCAAAAAGTTTTAGAAGTATGGTCTTAGCTGTATATCACACTCGGAACTAGCTCCTCCCTACTAATATGTTCTGATTTATAATAAAATTGCTAGTGTTTATTAGCTTAATAAATGGTTGATATGCAGTTTTTTTTATTTTCATTTGAGACAGAGTACTCTTGTTTTAGCTTACTATCACCAACGAACAAAAAATCTAGTTATAACAGCTGCGGATGAACTCTCTCAGCTATCCTACACAACTGATGACGATAACAACTTTTGTGGACGACATGATGGTACCTTAAACCCAAACTACACACTGATTAAATGCGCTTCAGTGGTTGCTGGGAGATTTGTACAGCTTGAATTACAAACAACGGGTTACTTTAACCTCTATGAGGTTGAAGTTCATGGGTATTAGTTTGCACCATAGAGACTAACATAGAACTCATCACAACCTAGTTAGCTTATATAGTAATAATAATAAAATATAATAAAATCTGGTTTTTTTTTTAAATAAATATTGTTCTCAGTAGCTCTTTTGTTTAGCATCATGGCTGAAAACTTTCAAGGATCTTTGAAGCAAATTTATGATGTGTTCGGTTCACAGCTCACATTGTAAGGGCAAGTGTTTTGTCTCGCACTGACAAACTTCTTATGTTAAATAAATGTTGTAAACGGCTACTTGATATAAGTAATGGTTTTATTATTCTTAACTTAAACTTTGCTCTCAGTAGCTTTAGTAATTAGCAGAACACAAGACCAGTTTGTACTGGTGCATAAAAATAAGATTTATCAGGATAGTCTGTTGACTGGAACCAGTACGATTTGATATTCTTGTATTTATTCAAAAATACATGATTTGGCATATCTATTCTTTAGCACTGTGTATAAACAATTCCTACTTACCTACTGGGGTGTGCCTAGCAAAAATATTTGGCAGGAAATATTAAAGATATGTTTATGTTTTTATTTTTAGCAGCGCTGTACTGAATGTGGTGTCATGGGTTTTTGGTATATAAAATTTGTTATTGCAATTGCATAAGTTGCAATAAACTGAATTGCAATAAGTTTCCCATTCAATTTTTAAAATCACCAGCCAAGTCTCCATTTCTGATTGATATAAAACTCAGATACAAATTTTATATTAGGTACTTACATGTAGACATGTGTCTACATGTAAGACTGAATTGAGATGAGTTACCCATTCAATTTTCAAAATCACCAACCGAGTTTCCTTTTTCGATTGGTTTAAAACTGAGATACAAATTTTATATTAGGTACTTACATGTAGACATGTGTCTACACGTCTATAATACTTGCTTAATGGCTGATTAATCCTACTTAGAGATTTCTTAAAATCTCTAAAATTAATTGATAGCGACACTTCAACAGACTGCATATTGTTGAGGCATATGCATTTATTTGGATCATTTTGATACACAGCTCGCATAAACTATGCGTCTTGTGGAACGCCTCATGTGAATAACTTATATTTTCTTTGTTGGAGTTTATTGCAGGTCCTTTTACTATAAATAGAAACATTATTAAATAGGAGAAAATACAGTATCTGAACACTGTCTGTAAACTAATTCATTTAAGACAATATATTTTTGTACTGCAACTGAAAATCAATCAAATTAAAAGGGCATCCCATTTTTAAAGAAAAAAAAACAAATTTGCTTGTTAGCAAAATTTATAAAATTATTTTAGGATTAAGAGAAGCACACTAACCAAAGGTATAATATTATCATATTCTCCTGCTTTCTTATCATACTGAAAAAATTCTATTTTACCGAAACCAGCTATGAGAATAAAATACATTTCACCGATCTTCACTAATACAAATTAAAGACATTAGTGTTTCTTGAATAAAATCTAAACTATTTTTGTGAAGAAGAGCTTTTCCGGTACTCATTTTGGAGATAAAATTTAATAAAGTTGATAGGATGTTAAAATGATGGTGGAAAGTCAACCTTGTGATTCAATAAACATTCTTCAAGCAAAATTTACTTGATTTTGTAGCAAACTAGCACAATTTGTAAAATGACAATATTTCTCTGGTAATTCAGAGAGTTCTGTTTACCAACAAAATACAAGCTGAATTTTTGGTGAATAGATGATATAGAAAACTTCTTCCATATCTTTTTGTCAAAATTCTTAACTAATGTACATGTTTATGAGTTTAGCTAAACCATTTGATCAACTAACTACCGGTTTTAGCATAACTTGTGTTTTGTTCATCCGATTTTTAGTACATAATTGTTTTCGAGTTGCAGAGATAGTATAATTTTTATATTTTTCACTGTAAAAGACCAAACAGCATTCATTATTTGTGTGTATCACATTTTTTACTACTACTAGCCCTTAAATGCAGTTTTTTAGCCTATTGATTTACAAATTTATGGCTTCAAATACTTGTAAATGAGTTATACCTAATAAAATGCATCTACGATGCATACAGAACTAGTTACCTGAATCTATAAAAGTTTGATTAACTTGAAGGGAGTTGGTATTGTTAGTTTTAGGTATTGTTAGTTTCTTCTTCCTAGGTTTGGACAGAGTATAATGATTTTACCTTTTTAACATGTAGATCCATTCTATCAGGGAACTAAGACCCCGTCATCTTGTCAGTGTATGGCGCTGCCATTTACGCAACTAATTACGCATGAAGGCCTAATAAATGTAGGGCTCGTACCAATAGACCATACTGGTGAAAACTTTCTTAAAGTTTACTTTCCACCGCAAGTTTCTGAATATATCTCAAACTTGTTTATGGCAGTAAATTAACCCAACTCATATTTAGGGAGTATACCTGATGATCTGCACTGACTAACCTTTTACACAAGAATTGCCTCTCATAGGATAAATAAATATAAATAATATATTTGTAGGACTTTACGTTAGTTTTAAAGCTATATATATATATAGAAAGTATATTAAACAAGAAGGAAATCGATATTAGAGCACTTATGCCCTAAATTGTGGGAGTTAAAGCTTTCAGTTTCTTTAGTCTTTGTGAGAATCGATAAACTCTGATCAATTATTCAAACTTTCTTTTGATTTTGCAAACACCTTTGAAAGATAAAAACATCTCAATTTCATTTACCTCTAAAAACAAAATACAATAAAATCACATTTTCAATGCTTTATTATAGAAATAGTAACCATTTTTGAACCCGCATTAAACAAACAGTGATGAGATTAAAAGTAATTTAATATACTATCACTCGTGTACACTGAAGGTAATAGCATTATAATGTATAACTTATATCTAAGCTTTTAATTTATTGTACACATTTAAAATGAGAAACATCTTTTCACTTTTATTGAACTGTAAAAGACTAATCACAATAAAATCACACTTTCAATGTTGTATTACGGGAATAGTAACAGCTTTTAATTTAGCTTGCGACAAACTCAAATGAGAATAAAAGCTATTTTATTCGTCATCACTGGTATACCCTAGAGGCAACACTATTATTTAACGTATATCTACAGTGTGTTTAATAAGGTACAATATTTTTCAGTCTTGTAATTGACAACTTGATATGATTAAGTCAGTGTTACAGTTATACTTACATATAACAAACATTCTTAAAAAACTCTACTGAGGACAAAATAATGGATCAACAGTATTTTGATGTTAATCCACAGACTGTTTATCCGGTCATTAATTACGAGCTGAATCCATTGTAAAGAGTTTATTTCAAAAGCTTTCACAGTATCAAAACTGGAAACAACCCAAGCAAAGTAAATGATCCTAAGCAAACCTCAACTACTTGCTCAGACCTCTTTTAGCTATAAAACTAGTAATATTTTACTCATCAGACAAATTTCAGACTTTTTCAATGCGGTGTAATACAAAAAGGTCAAAAATTTTGAAGTTTTTTGTACTATTATAAAAAGAAATGTTGTTGATTGCTTTACAAAAACCTTGAAAAAATGTTGTTTTTAGTGTTATTAGTATTCAGATGAGGAATAATATAGTTGTTACACCTTTCGTATTTCTCAACCGGTGACAAAAGAATCGATTTTTTACGCAAACCTATAAACCTTTTTAGGTAACCTAACCATACTTTTTGTGTGAAGTCCATATTCAGAGAACAATCTCACAAAATAAACCACTAAATCTATCTCTATCATAATTTTTAAAACAAAACCTTTACCACTATCTTTTATTTTAAAATGCAGACAACATAATTTTTGACTTCCGTGAAGCAAATTTTCAATAAAGCTGGTTTTTTTTAAATATGATGTATATGTCTAATATTTAGAATAGATAAATACTCATTGTTTTTGCAACTATGGTTGACTCATAATAAATTTACACTGTAATGATAATGTTTATTCATTTGACTCGTAGAATAAATGCTTGTTTTTTCAATTTTATTATTGCATTAACCCAATCAATTGTGCACTCACCCTTCCGCCAACACAAAAATATAGAATCATTTTTGTTGCCTATCGAGTCAAAACCGCTTGACTACAGAGTTCACCTAATTGTCTAAAACAAAAATGTTGGGAATGCTGACTGAGGCAGACTAAGATATTGTTGTCAAGGAATCAGGTCACATTTGGAGCAATATTCAAACATCATATTGGAGAGACAAAATAAACATTGGTTACCATGTCTGGAAGAACAAATTAATGACTTTGAGGGTTGAAATTGTTTTGCTAAAGATATCATTAGCGTATTCCTTCACATTATTTAAAAACACAAAGTGTCCTCCTACATTACATGATAAAATTAGTTTTTTAGATAGAACCATAATGTTTTAACCCATTAAAAGAACAACATATGAGTTGGCACATAGCATATGTATTCTTAATGATGCAATTGTTTAAAATCATGCTCTACTTGCTAAGTCAGCAGAAAGAATGTCCAACAGATTTTTCCAGTCTACAACTCAAGCTCTTCACATGCGTAAACTAATAAATATTAATGACACACCAGCTCCTAAAACAAAACAATAGTTACGTCAAAAAGGAAATAACCTACTGATTTCAGTCTTTTTTAGTTCTCCTGCCATAACAATGATATATAAGTTTTCACCCACATTTTAGCTAGTTGTTTCAAATAAAATTAACTCCAAACTGTTTTTGTTGGTTAAATCTTTACACTCACATCTCACTCAACCTCAGATGGTTTAACAAGATAATTCATGTCATTTTTACTCCTATGCAGCCACATTTCAGCCCAGCCTGCTGGTGTGTTTGGATATCCTTATTCGCTACTAAACCATATCACCTAAACCATTTTGTAAATATAATGAGTTTTTTCCGGTGATTCTTTTCTTTAATTAAAAATTCGTCAAATTCTTTTCAAGTTTCCAAATTAAAGTGGCTCAAATTAAATTCTAATTCTCATTTAACGAATGCTCATAAACATTTAATTTGCTTTTTACTTCTGTATGCACGTTCATTTCTCAAAAGACCTAAATAGGTTTTATAAACACAAATAACTCATTTTCATTAGGATACCAACAATCAATAAAAACCGCTATTGCATTTTTATGCGTACTGTAGTTTTTGTAACCAAAGTTCGAAAGTTTAAGGTCACAATTTATTTAATTTCTTAATTTTTCAAAATTTAAGAACACCTGTAAAACGCTGGATGACTGCCACTGAACAGGCATAGTACTGGAACACAAATTTTACATAGGTATGAGCATCATGTCACCATTTATTGAATGTCAATAGACAAAGTCTAGTTCCCCTGTTCCTTAATAGATTTTTAATATCGTTGGATACCTTTGATGTGCTAATCTGGTCAATGCGTCAAAAGATAGAGTAAGTTGTGATAGATTTATACATGCTCTATGTTGTATACTTACTTCACACTAGACCAGTATTGAAAGTATTGAAATTGTTAACACTTCATCTGTGTGTTTACACTCTGTTCCTGTCCTAAAGTATGTTGCGTCATAAAAAATATTCCTGGTATAAGACTAAGTTCCTGTCTAAACACTTTATTTAGTTTTATCACTCAATTGATATACGAATAACATGTTTTAGTTTCGGCACTGAATGAACTTTGAATGACTCAATTGTTCTTTTTATCTTATCAAATATTGGACTAAACAGACAGATTCTGCCGCAAGCAAATGTTTCTACACAATTTAAATGCATAATCTTTCATAGTTGCTAAAATTTATGTCTATCAAATGTATGTAAAACCGTATTTTAAATTATTCTGATGTAAATTAACTACTCATAAGGTTGAGTTAAAGACTCTGCCAAGTTTGATTCCAGATACCATCAAAACCTGTACATTGAAATGTTTTATGTATATATAAAAAATGTAAACTGGGAGATCTCAATTTACTCTGATTCCAGTTGCATTCTCTAAAATTGGTTGATAGTATCACTTCAACACAACTCACAATGTGAAGGCATACGTTTGGGCTCACTTTGACAAACTGTTCATATGCACTATGTGTCATGTGGAGCAATATGATTTATATAATGTATTTGTCTTTTTTGGGGTTTGTTTAAAGTTTTTTTACTGTAAATAGAAATGTTTCACGAAGAAAAAATTAATCTTTAAACATGGCTCATTATACTACTTAATTTAGGACAATATACTTCTGTTCAGTAATTTAGAATCAACAAAATTAAACCCTCTCACTGCTTGTTTTTAAAGAAAATCACTTTCTTGCTAGTGAGGTCTAAAAAAAACTTGCATATTCAGAGGACTGCACTAAAAAAATAAAATCTTATGGTATTCTATTGTTTGTTTATCAAAGAAGCAGGAAATTTTATTTTAACGGAGCCAACAATAAAAATGCAAACAAATTAACCAACACTCACATGTATGAATTAAATACAACCATGTTTATTGTATAAACCTTAAACTATTTTCAGCTAAGCAAAACTTGTCTGGCTTACATTTTGTTGACGCAGCTATTATATACGATTGATAAAAATTCAAAACATTAATTAACATAAACTTTGCGATATGATAGTCCTTCTTTTATTAAAATGTATTTGATTTTGATGAGTGAATAAACTATTTTTGATCTGGCAATTCAGAGAAATCTGTTCAACAATCAAAATACAACTGAATCTGTGGTGACTAGTTTATTCAGAAGTTTTTTATTATAGTTGAAATGTAAACATTCTTAACTGAAGTACATGTTTATGTGTCTAGCTATACCACTTGCTCACATAACTACCATTTTTAACAACAGTTATATCGTAAACCTTCACTTGATATAAATAATCGTTTTATTATTCTTAACTGAAATTTAACTCTCAGTAGCTTAAGTATTTAGCAGAATATAAGACCAGTCTGTACTGGTGCATAAAAATAAGATTTAGCAAGATAGTTTGTTGACTGGAACCAGTGCGATTTGATATTCTTGTAATTATTCAAAAGGACATGTTTTTTGACATATATATTCTTTAGCACTGTGTATGAACAATTCCTATTTACCTACTGGGGTGTGCCTACCAAAAATATTTAGCAGGAAAAATTTTTTGCTAATATTATTTCCCTTCAAAGAAATTTGTTCAAATGAGGTACCAAAAAGTCTTAACCATTCTAACCTTTGATACCTTATTATAGAAACACGCACATTTTTGTCAAAATCGTCACTGAAAATTTTTATCAACTTATTTAGCGACTTTACTTTAGTAATACTAGCACTATCGGGATGCACTTCTTGAGCATTGGTTGGAACAATAGTCTTATGGATGTACTTGATATAAAATACATGTGTGGGTTAATAGAGAATATGTATGCTTGTTGGTTTTGATCGTTAAGCTATGAACAGCCAAAAGTTCGAAACCAAGAAAGTAGCACTAGAACTTTCAGGTAATATCAACTATTTGTACCATAACTCTCTAGTAAATACTGTTGGTATTATAACCACTGACAGACCAACAAACAGCTGAAAATTTGCATATGTAAAGCAAAAGATTTTACACAAAAATATCATTTTTGTCCACTCCCTTTCTATAAAAAAAACCTGGAGTTTTGTTAGAAATCGTAAAAAAAATAGAAAAGAAAACGGAACGACAAATCAGTTTTCGAATGCCTATTTAGTTTTAAATATTTATAAAATGTCCGTCTAGTAGATACTGTTGGTATTATACACCATGTTTCTGTTATGTTCAATGAGATATGAAAATCATTAACTACTGACAGACCAACAAAATTTGATATGGACAACCTTGTGTACAAAAAAGATTCTTGACTTAAAATTTTGTGTTTTGCTAACTGCGAGATCTTGAAAAAATCTTTTATAATTTATATATTAAACGTACCATATGTATCATATATTGTGATTTTTATGATATCTAAAAGTGTGCCTCCCAAATGATATACTCACTAGTACTTATATCACATAGTAATTACATTTATTCTAAACAATAAGTCTGCAAGGTCATCAATATCAGTAGCAAAAGCAATTTTTTGACCAATTCCAAATTTAATTATACTAATTTATAAATACATTAGATTTAGAAAGCAAAAGCACTATTGACGACTATAACAAACATCTAAAAACTTGGTTCAATAAACAAGGTCGGTCGCATTAACCAGTTAATCAATAATTTGAATAGTTTAATTGAAAGCGAAATGCATAAATCATACCGGTGGTCAATATAAGCAACTTCATTAGTATATCATCCTCTTTATACATTCTCGCCTTTTACTGCTTAGGTATGTTTTAAGTTTTGCTCATCTTCAGAAAAAAAAGAAAAGGGAAATGAAAAGTGGAAGTATCTTTGTTTTATGTAAGACTTTATGTGTATTTATTACTGAGCTAGTAGCTAAAGGCAATTAAGGTATACAACATTGAAAGTATGGTGGCTAAAGGTGTATTTTGTTGTAATAACAAAATTTTTTAATTTTGCTTGTGAAACGTATACTGTAAAACCTCCAATCTTTTGACTATTACTGTATGTTAAGATTCTACATTTAAATGCTACATGATTTTCTACAAATGATGAATGTTACATGTTATTTTTACGGAATTTTTTCTTCTCAGCATTTTCACTACAATGAAGTTTATTTGATTTTAATTGTGAAACATTTTGGAAGTCAGATTACCTTGAGCAACAAAAGCAGTTGCACCAAATAATAAATACCGTAATTTTCTAATATAACCCAGAAGTTTTGTGTAAGCTCATCTTTAACCCTGGATAAATTGAACATTTGATGTTCAAAATGTGAAGCAAAGTTCTTTGACCCACAAGCATAAGTTATAACTTATCAATTTTTTCATAAACTACATACACTGTAAAAGTCATATTAAATTTCTCTTTTATTTGTTTTTTATAAATGGCTGTTAGTTTCTTGTCTCTACAAAATATTATGAGTATGTCAGTGCATACTACTTTAATATTAACTGTAACTATGAGAAATCCAAGTTAATCATTTGATTCGAGAAAATCATGTAAAAAAATATCTTGTATAAAGTAGCCATGTTTTACAATTAATTGTAAGTTTGAACAGTCAAACTTAGTAAAGTTTTTATTCTAGAAAAATCTAATAAAACATATATATGTGTCTTTTAGGTTTTGTAACAGTGAATGTATGTTGGCCAGTTGTAACAAAGGCACAATGTATGCCAAAATACCACAAAATGGCCTTGTCAGAGCCTATGCCAGCTGCTTACGCAACCACTAACGCAAGAAGCCAGATTGAATGTGGAGTCTCTTGTACAAACACTCCAGACTGTCAAGTCTTTGTCTACTCTAAACATAGTCACAGCTGTGAATTCTTGAACATCTCCGAAATTGGTTCCTTGCAAAACAGCAACACAACCTATATTGTAGAGGTGTATGTCCTGACTCCTGACACACTACTTGCACGAGGTATTTCCCTTGTGAGACCTCCTAATATAAATAATATATATTGTCTCTGTGCAGGGTTGTTTTATTTTTAAACTACGATGAGTATTAAAACTCAGGTGCAATGAAATACTGGAGTTAAAGTTATGAGTTTTGTATTAGAAATTAATAGATTCCCAATTATTTACAATTAGCATGCAAAAGTAGTTATTCTATAGACTTACTCAACAATCAAAAACATTTACTTTAACAAACAGTAACAATAACAAATACTATCTTGCTTTTATTCGTTAGTTTATTACAATATCAACAATATATATCTTAATATACCACAAGCAGGAAAGATGATGCCAATTTTTTTAATATCACTGGTATGCATCAGACATAGTAATATTTTCTGACTAATCTAAACTATTATAGTTAGGGAGAGTTTTCCCTGTTCTCTCTTCTTTAACATTGCACAGTCAAGTTTACAGGTAAACCTGCTGAGGCGATAAGCGCTTATTCACCAGATACCAATGCTGATAAAGCTGTAGATGGACAGTATCCAGGTGGTAATCCAGCTACTTCAGTGTTTGCCACTAATTCTCACGAGAATCCCTGGTGGAGAGTTGACCTTGAAAAACGTTACTGTATACAAGCTGTAAACATTCCCAATGAAAGTAAATAATTCACATCTAACTAAGCAACTTGCTGAAGTACCTACATACACAGCAACACCTGTAATTGCTCGACCGTCTACAGTTCAGATTTCCAATGCTAATTTGTTTTATAGATATTCGAAATTTAGTAAATTCTGATTCAATGATTAGTGGAAGATTCATAACACAGATTCATAATACTCCATCCAAAAAGTAAAATTTTTATTTAAAGTACAATCTAGAATTATATAAGTTGAAGCCAAAAAGCTACTGACATAATTACCTATTCTAGCATCACTCACAATGTTTGAGCAAACATGTGCCAGACTTTCTAATGCACAGCAGTTTTACAGTTGGTTATCAAGTCTGTAAAAGATTCCTTTTCATGCTAAAGAAAATTTGATCATTTATTTGTATTGTATTTTTTAGACGAAACTTCCTTATGTTTTGCTTGTTAACCGATTTAATATTTCATAAAATCTGGTATATTTATTATACTCAAAATGCTGTAGAAATACCGTCTTAGCTGGATATCACACTCAGAGCTAACTCCTTCCTACTTATATGTTCCGATTTACAAAAAAATGCTCATGTTTATTAGCTTTTTAAACGGCTGATATGCAGTTTTTTTATTTTTAGTTTGACACAATTTGTTTTAGCTTCCAATCACAAAAGAACAAAAAATGTAATTGTAACAGCTGCGGATGAACTCTCTCAGCTATCCTACACAACTGATGACGATAAAAACTTTTGTGGACGTCATGATGGTACATTAAACCAGCACTAGACACTGATTAAATGCGCTTCAGTGGTTGCTGAGAGATTTGTACAGCTTGAATTGCGAACAACGGGTTACTTCAACATTTATGAGGTTGAAGTTCATGGGTATTAACCTGTACCATAGAGACTAACATACAGTAAAACTCATCACAACCTAGTTAGCTTATATAATATTAATAATAAAAATACACTAGTCTTTGGTTTGATTATTTTTTTAAAATAAATATTGTTCTCAGTAGCTCTTTTGTTTAGCATCATGGCTGAAAACTTTCAAGGATCTTTGAAGCAAATTTATGATGTGTTCTGTTCACAGCTCATACTGTAAGGGCAAGTGGTTTGACTCGCACTGAACAACTGCTTATGTTACATATATGTTGTAGAAGGCCACTTAATATAAATCATGGTTTTATTATTCTTAACAAATTAAATCTAGCTCTCAGTAACATTTATATTTAGCAGAATATAAGACCAATTTGTACTGGTGCATAAAATTAAGATTTAGCAGAATAGTTTGTTGACTGGAACCAATACGATTTGATATTTTTGTAATTATTCAAAAAAGCATGTTTTGGTCATATCTATTTTTTAGCACTGCGTATAAACAAATTCTACTCACCTAGTGGAGTGCGCCTAGCAAAGATATTTAGCAAGAAATATTAAAGTTAAATTTGTGTTTTTACTTTTTATCATTGCTGTACTGAATGTTGTGTCATGAGTTTTTGGCATATAAAATTTGTTATTCAATTACAAATACAGCTGTTTTTCACTTCCTTAACTTATTTCACTTTTACCTCGTGCTTTTTTCTTGAAGGTATTGCGATTTTAGTGTTTGACCACATCAAGGGGCACAAAACAGCACACCATATTGAATTTTTATTCAAATGAATAAACCAAAAATATTTTGTTTTCAGTATTTATTAACAATGCTTACTACTACATCAAAAAAGTACCGCTAGGAAACTAAATATTGAAAAATAAGAAATAGTCACCATATATTTCTACCACTTTGAAGGGCAAAAGACTCACTCTGTAAGCAAATTTTGGACTTTAATTATTAAGCTGTTGCGTTGCATTCCGCTACTTTTTTTAAAGATTGCATAAAGTTTCTGTTTGTGTCTTAGCACTCTGTTTGTGTATTATCAATCTGTGCCTGTTCGAAAATTTGTTTGTGTAATGAAACATTGTTCCAGTTATAACTACTCATAAGGTTGAATAAATGGCTCGTTCAGGGTATCTTCTAGCTACCTTCAAAACCTGTAAAATAAAAATTCTAATGTAAAGAGAAGTGGTTTGGCGAACACTGTAAACTGTGAAGTTGCTGAAATCTCGAAAATCGATTGACTGTGACACTTGAACGCAATTCATTTTGTGGAGGCATACATTTCAACCCACTTTGACACTATGCTTGCATAATTTATGTGTCTTGTGGGAAACTTTGATTTACATAATATATGTTATCTTGGTTAGAGTATAATCTTTTGTACAAAAAATTTAGACTGTAAAATCTTTGCCTTTTATAAATATAGCCAGAATTGTAAATTTTTGAATTTTTTATGAAATCTGTGTACATCAAGATAACAACACTACTCAAAGCATGAAGGCGTACTTCCTGACTTGCACTGACTCACCGCTTGCACAAAGTATTTATCTTGTGAGACCTAGTGCTATAAATAATAAATATCATTTATTTATGCTGGCTATCCCTTTGAAACTATGAATGAGTGCAATGCTTATTCATCAAAAAATAAACCAATAATCGTGTTTGACACAACAAGATACTTGAGTTAAAGCTATAGGTTCAGTAGGCTAGTTAAAAATAAACAGAATCCGATAGGTTCTCAATGTGCACTAAAGAGAAGATAATTCATTTGCTCATTGTACATAAAAAATTGTAAACTGTGAGATCTCAATTTACTCTGATTCCAGTTGCATTCTCTAAAATTGGTGGATAGTAACACTTCAACACAACTCACAATGTGAAGGCATACGTTTGGGCTCACTTTGACAAACTGTTCATATGCACTATGTGTCATGTGGAGCAATGTGATTTATATAATGTATTTGTCTTTTTTGGGGTTTGTTTAAAGTTTTTTTACTGTAAATAGAAATAAGGTTTCACGAAGAAAAAATCAATATTTAAACATGGCTCATTATACTACTTAATTTAGGACAATATACTTCTGTTCAGTAATTTAGAATCAACAAAATTAAACCCTCTCACTACTTGTTTTTAAAGAAAATCGCTTTCTTGCTAGTGAGGTCTAAAAAAAACTTGCATATTCAAAGGACTGCACTAAAAAATAAAATCTTATGGTATTATATTGTTTGTTTATCAAAGAAGCAGGAAATTTTATTTTAACAGAGCCAACAATAAAAATGCAAACAATTTAACCAACACTCACATGTATGAATTAAAGACAATAATGTTTATTGTATAAACCTTAAACAATTTTCAGCTAAGCAAAACTCTTCTGGCTTACATTTTGTTGATGCAGCTATTATATACGATTGATAACATTTAAAAATATTAATTAACATAAACTTGGTGATGTGATAATCCTTCTTTTATTAAAATGTATTTGATTTTGATGACTGAATAAACTATTTTTGATCTGGCAATTCAGAGAAATTTGTCCAACGATCAAAATACAACTGAATCTGTGGTGACTATTTTATTCAGAAAATTTTTAACATAGTTGAAATGTAAACATCCTTAGCTGAAGTACATGTTTATGTGTCTAGCTATACCACTTGCTCACATAACTACCATTTTTATCAACAGTTATATTGTAAACCTTCACTTTCTTTCACTATTCTTTACAAATTAAATTTAGCCTTCAGTAGCTTTAGTATTAAGCAGATTATAAGACCAGTTTGTACTGATGCATAAAAATAAGATTTATCAGGATAGCTTGTTGACTGGAACCAGTACGATTTGATATTCTTGTATTTATTCAAAGAGACATGTTTTTGACATATCTATTCTTTAGCACTGTGTATAAACAAAGTCTACTTACCTATTGGGGTGTGCTTGTTATAACTCCTTTTACTGCTTTTAATTATTAAGACAATGCTATAAAAACACTATATCAAACCAAGCATAGCTGTCTCAATCAATCAAGATTATTGATAAATGAAATCAAAGTAATAATTCCAAATACCTGTCCCTGTTGGAAATCCGGACTCCAAAAGAATATCTCTTTGTCCTCCGAATCTCCCACCTCAGGTTAGTTAGAGACGCTCTGCCAGCGTGTAACAATCTTAGTGGATCTTGCCTTAAACCTGGAAGATCTAGCCTGAGACGAAAAGGTAGAGAAGATGATGAGTTACACTAATGATGTCGTTTGGTAGAATATCAAGATTCTAGACTACGTCCTCTATCTAACTTTAGCTAGATTACACAGTTTATGTTGACGTGGTTGCTGCCCATAAATCAAGGTTTTGATGGTTCCTTTTCCGATGAAGGTTGTGAGTCAACCTCCGCAACTATCTATTGTTCAGAATATATTATAGAATCCGTCTTATGCTCAATTTCAGCTATAACATGCTTACCTAAAATATTTGACAAGAAAATGCTTTTGCTTATATTATTTCACTTCAAAGAAATTTGTTCAAATGAGGTACCAAAAAGTCTTAACCATTCTAACCTTTGATACCTTATTATAGAAACATGCACATTTTTGTCAAAATCGTCACTGAAAAATATTATCAACTTATTTAGCGACTTTACTTTAGTAATAATAGCACTATGGGGATGCACTTCTTGAGCATTGATTGAAACAATAGTCTTATGGATGTACTTGATATAAAATATATGTGTGGGTTAATAGAGAATATTTATGCTTTTTGGTTTTGATCGTTAAGCTATGAAAAGCCAAAAACTCTAAACCAAGAAAGTAGCACTAGAACTTTCAGGTAATATCAATTATTTGTACCATAATACTTTAGTAAATACTGTTTGCATTATAACCATTGACAGACCGACAAACAGCTAAAAATCAGCAAATGTAAAGCAAAAGATTTTACACAAAAATATCATTTTTGTCCACTCCCTATTTATGAAAAAAAACCTGAAGTTTTGTTGGAAATCGTAAAAAATAGAAAAGAAAACGGAACAAAAAATCAGTTTTCGAATGCCTATTTAGTTTTAAATATTTGTAAAATGTCCGTCTAGTAGATACTGTTGGTATTATACACCATGTTTCTGTTATGTTCAATGAGATATGAAAATCATTAACTACTGACAGACCAACAAAATGTGATATGGACAACCTCGTGTACAAAAAAGATTCTTGACTTAAAATGATGTGTTCTGCTAACTGCGAGATCTTGAAAAAATCTTTTATAATTTATATATTAAACGTACCATATGTATCATATATTGTGATTTTTATGATATCTAAAAGTGTGCCTCCCAAATGATATACTCACTAGTACTTATATCACATAGTAATTACATTTATTCTAAACAATAAGTCTGCAAGGTCATCAATATCAGTAGCAAAAGCAATTTTTTGACCAATTCCAAATTTAATTATACTAATTTATAAATACATTAGATTTAGAAAGCAAAAGCACTATTGACGACTATAACAAACATCTAAAAACTTGGTTCAACAAACAAGGCCGGTCGCATTAACCAATTAATCAATAATTTGAATAGTTTAATTGAAAGCGAATTGCATAAATCATACCGGTGGTCAATATAAGCAACTTCATTAGTATATCATCCTCTTTATACATTCTCGCCTTTTACTGCTGGGTTGATTTTTAGTTACGCTCATCACCAGAAAGAAAAGAAACAGGAAATGAAAAGTGGAAGTATCTTTGTTTTATGTAAGACTTTATGTGTATTTATTACTGAGCTAGTAGCTAAAGGCAATTAAGGTATACAACATTGAAAGTATGGTGGCTAAAGGTGTATTTTGTTGTAATAACAAAGTTTTTACTTTTGCTTGTGAAACGTATACTGTAAAACCTCCAATCTTTTGACTATTACTGTATGTTAAGATTCTACATTTAAATGCTACATGATTTTCTGCAAATGATGAATGTTACATGTTATTTTTACGTTATTTTTTCTTCTCAGTATTTTCACTACAATGAAGTTTATTTGATTTTAATTGTGAAACATTTTGGCAGTCAGATTACCTTGAGCAACAAAAGCAGTTGCACCAAATAATAAATACCGTAATTTTCTAATATAACCTAGAAGTTTTGTGTAAGCTCATCTTTAACCCTGGATAAATTGAACATTTGATGTTCAAAAATGTGTAAGAAAAGCTCTTTGATCCACAAGCATAAGTTATAACTTATCAATTTTTTCATAAACTACATACACTGTAAATGTCATATTAAATTTCTCTTTGATTTTTTATTTATAAATGGCTGTTAGTTTCTTGTCTCTACAAAATATTATGAGTATGTTAATGCATACTACTTTAATATTAACTGTAACTATGAGAAATCCAAGTTAAGCATTTTATTCAAGAAAATCATGTAAAAAAATATATTTTATAAAGGAGCCATGTTTTACAATTAATTGTATCTTTGAACAGTCAAATTTAGTAAAGTTTTTATTCCAGAAAAATCTAATAAAACATATATATGTCTTTTTTAGGTTTTGTAACAGTGAATGTATGTTGGCCAGTTGTAACAAAGGCACAATGTACGCCAAAATACCACAAAATGGCCCTGTCAGAGCCTATGCCAGCTGCTTACGCAACCACTAACGCAAGAAGCCAGATTGAATGTGGAGTCTTTTGTACAAACACTCCAGATTGTCAAGTCTTTGTCTACTCTAAACATAGTCACAGCTGTGAATTCTTGAACATCTCTGAAACTGGTTCCTTGCGAAACAGCAACACAACCTATATTGTAGAGGTGTATGTCCTGACTCCTGACACACTACTTGCACGAGGTATTTCCCTTGTGAGACCTCCTAATATAAATAATATATATTGTCTCTGTGCAGGGTTGTTTTATTTTTAAACTACGATGAGTATTAAAACTCAGGTGCAATGAAATACTGGAGTTAAAGTTATGAGTTTTGTGTTAGAAATTAATAGATTCCCAATTATTTACAATTAGCATGCAAAAGTAGTTATTCTATAGACTTACTCAACAATCAAAAACATTTACTTTAACAAACAGTAACAATAACAAATACTATCTTGCTTTTATTCATTAGTTTATCACAATATCAACAATATATATCTTAATATACCACAAGCAGGAAAGACGATGCCTAATTTTTTTAATATCACTGGTATGCATCGGACAGTAATATTTTCTGACTAATCTAAACTATTATAGTTAGGGAGAGTTTTCCCTATTCTCTCTTCTTTAACATTGCTCAATCATACTTACAGGTAAACCTGCTAAGGCGATAAGCGCTTATTCACCAGATACCAATGCTGATAAAGCTGTAGATGGACAGTATCCAGGTGGTAATCCAGCTACTTCAGTGTTTGCCACTAATTCTCACGAGAATCCCTGGTGGAGAGTTGACCTTGAAAAACGTTACTGTATACAAGCTGTAAACATTCTCAATGAAGGTAAATAATTCACATTGAACTAAGCAACTTGCTGAAGTACCTACATACACAACAACACTTGTAATTGCTCAATCGTCTACAGTTCAGATTTCTAATGCTAATTCGTTTTATAGCTATTCGATATTTAGTAAATTCTGATTCAATGATTAGTGGAAGATTCATAACACTTTTATTCCATCCAAAAAGTAAAATTTTTATTTAAAGTACAATCTAGAATTATATAAGTTAAAGCCATAAAGCTACTGACATCGTTATTTATTCTAGCATCACTCACATTGTTTGAACAAACATATGTTGGACATTTTAATGCGCAGCAGTTTTAAAGTTGGTTATCAAGTTTGTAAAAGATTCCTTTTCATGCTAAAGAAAATTTGATCATTTATTTGTATTGTATTTTTTGGACTGAACTTCCTTATATTTTGCTTGTTAACCAATTTAATATTTCATAAAATATGGTATATTTATTATACTCAAAATGCTGTTGAAATACCGTCTTAGCTGGATATCACACTCAGAGCTAGCTCTTTCCTACTTATATGTTCTGATTTACAAAAAACTTGCTCGTGTGTATTAGCTTTATAAATTGCTGATATGCAGTTTGTTATTTTTCATTTGAGACAAAGCACCATTTGTTTTAGCTAACAATCACGAAAGGACAAAAAATCTAGTTATAACAGCTGCGGATGAACTCTCTCAGCTATCCTACACAACTGATGACGATAAGAACTTTTGTGGTCGACATGATGGTACCTTAAACCAATACTACACACTGATTAAATGCGCTTCAGTGGTTGCTGGGAGATTTGTTCAGCTTCAATTAAACACAACAGGTCACTTTAACCCCTATGAGGTTGAAGTTCACGGTTATTAAACTGTACCATAGAGACTAACACAGAACTTATCACAACCTAATTAGCTTATATAATAATAAAAATAAAAATATACTAGTCTCTGGTTTGATTACTTTTCTTAAAATAAATATTGTTCTCAGTAGCTCTTTTGTTTAGCATCATGGCTGAAACTTTCAAGGGTCTTTGAAGCAAATTTATAATGTGTTCTGTTCACAGCTCATAATGTAAGGGCAAGTGTTTTGACTAGCACTGACAAACTGCTTATGTTAAATATATGTTGTAGACGGCCACTTGATATAAATAATGCTTTTATTATTCTTAACAAATTAAATTGAGCTCTCAGTACCTTTAGTATTTAGCAGAATACAAGACCAGTTTGTACTGGTGCATAAAAATAAGATTTAGCAGAATGGTTTGTTGACTGAAACCAATACGATTTGATATTCTTGTAATTATTCAAAAAGACATGTTTCTGACATATCTATTTTTTAGCACTGTGTATAAACAATTCCTACTTACCTAGTGGGGTGTGCCTAGCAAAAATATTTGGCACAAAATATTAAAGTTATATTTTTGTTTTTATTTTTTATCATTGCTGTGCCGAATGTTGTGTCATGAGTTTTTGGTATATAAAATTTATTATTCAATTACAAATACAGCTGTTTTTCACTTCCTTAACTTATTTCACTTTTACCTCAGGCTTTTTTTCTTGAAGGTATTGCGATTTTAGTGTTTGACCACATAAAGGAGCACAAAACAGCACACCATAATTAATTCTTATTCAAATGAATAAACCAAAAATATTTCATTTTCAGTATTTATTAACAATGCCTGCCATTACGTCAAAATGTACCGCTAGGAAACAAAATATTGAAAAAATAAGAAAGAGTCACCATATATTTCTACCACTTTGAAGGGCAAAAACTCACTCTGTAAGCAAATGTTGGACTTTAATTATTAAGCTTTTTCTTTTAGCATTCTGTTTTTTTAAAGATTGCGTTGAGTCTCTGGTTGTGTATTAATACTCGGTTTGTGTCTTATCAATCTGTGCCTGTTCGAAAATCTGTTTGTGTAATGAAACATTGTTCCTGTTATAACTACATGTAGGTTGAATAAATGGTTCGTTCAGGATAATTTCCTGCTACCTCCAAAACCAGTAAAATAAAAAGTCTAATGTAACGAAAAGTCGTTTGGCCAACACTGTAAACTGTGAAGTTGCTGAAATCTCGGAAATCGATTGACTGTGACACTTGGACACAACTCATTTTGTGGAGGCATACATTTCAACCCACTTTGACACACTGCTTGCATAATTTATGTGTCTTGCGGGACACTTTGATTTAAATAATATATGTTATCTTGGTTAGAGTATAATTCAGGTCTGGTTACTATAAATAAAAGTATCATTCACCAAAAGAAAAATTAAATTTCAAACACTGTCTCACTAAAATAATTGATTTAAAACAATATACTTTTGTACCACAATGTGGAATCAATAAAATCAAACTCTTCCACTGCTTTTTTGAATGAAAATAAATTGCTTGGTTGCAAGGTTTAAAAAAGCATTTCATATTGAACGAAAGGCACAAACTTGAAATAAAATATTATCATATTCTAGTGCCTTCTTACCAGAGTAGCAGCAATTTTAATCTCGATGGAACTAGCAATAAGAAACAAAGCTTTTTCAACAACTATCACTAGTATAAATTAACAGCTATAATGGTTTATGGAAAAAAACTAAAAATTTTTAGCTAAGCACGGCTTTCCTGGTTCTCAATTTGTGTCTTCGATTATATAAAGTTGATACACTGTTAAAATGACAATTAAAGGTAAACCTGATAATGCGATTAACTTTCTTTCAACAAAATTAACTGAGTTTTTTAGCAAACTGATGAAATTGTTTCAACTCATTCGCAACTGACTAAATTTCAAGCAATTTAACTTGAATACCCGTCGTCATTCAGCAAAATGTTATTATTTAACTTCTACAAAAGACTGAATTGCAATAAGTTTCCCATTCAATTTTTAAAATCACCAGCCAAGTCTCTATTTCCGATTGATATAAAACTCAGATACAAATTTTACATTAGGTACTTACATGTAGACATGTGTCTACATGTAAGACTGAATTGAGATGAGTTAACCATTCAATTTTCAAAATCACCAACCGAGTTTCCTTTTTCGATTGGTTTAAAACTGAGATACAAATTTTATATTAGGTACTTACATGTAGACATGTGTCTACACGTCTATAATACTTACTTAATGGCTGATTAATCCTACTTGTAGATTTCTTAAAATCTCTAAAATTGATTGATAGCGACACTTCAACAGACTGCATATTGTTGAGGCATACGCATTTATTTGGTTTATTTTTTAATGCACAGCTCACATAAACTATGCGTCTTGTGGAACGCTTCATGTGAATAACTTATATTTTCTTTGTTGGAGTTTATTGCAGGTCTTTTTACTATAAATAGAAACATTATTAAATAGGAGAAAATACAATATTTGAACACTGTCTGTAAACTAATTCATTTAAGACAATATATTTTTGTACTGCAACTGAAAATCAATCAAATTAAAAGGGTATCCCATTTTTAAAGAAAAAAAAACAAATTTGCTTGTTAGCAAAATTTATAAAATTATTTAAAGATTAAGAGAAGCAAAACTAACCAGAAATAAAGTATTATCATATTCTCTTGCTTTCTTATCATACTAAAAAAATCTATTTTACCGAAACCAGCTATGAGAATAAAATACATTTCACCGATCCTCACTAATACAAATTAAAGACATTAGTGTTTCTTGAATAAAATCTAAACTATTTTTGTGAAGTAGAGCTTTTCCGGTACTCATTTTGGAGATAAAATTTAATAAAGTTGATAGGATGTTAAAATGACGGTGGAAAGTCAACCTTGTGATTCAATAAACATTCTTCAAGCAAAATTTACTTTATTTTGTAGCAAACTAGCACAATTTGTAAAATGACAATATTTCTCTGGGAATTCAGAGAGTTCCGCTTAGCAACAAAATACAAGCTGAATTTTTGGTGAATAGATGATATAGAAAACTTCTTCCATATCTTTTTTGTCAAAATTCTTAACTAATGTACATGTTTATGAGTTTAGCTAAACCATTTGATCAACTAACTACCGGTTTTAGCCTAACTTGTGTTTTGTTCATCCGATTTTTAGTACATAATTCTTTTCGAGTTGCAGAGATAGTATAATTTTTATATTTTTTACTGTAAAAGACCAAACAGCTTTCATTATTTGTGTGTATCACATTTTTTACTACTAGTAGCCCTTAAATGCAGTTTTTTAGCCTATTGATTTACAAATTTATGGCTTCAAATACTTGTAAATGATTTATACCTAATAAAATGTACCTACGATGCATACAGAACTAGTTACCTGAATCTATAAAAGTTTGATTAACTTGAAGGGAGTTGGTATTGTTAGTTTTAGGTATTGTTAGTTTCTTCTTCCTAGGTTTGGACAGAGTATAATGATTTTACCTTTTTTACATGTAGATCCATTCTATCAGGAAACTATGACCCCGTCATCTTGTCAGTTTATGGCGCTGCCATTTACGCAACTAATTACGCATCAAGGCCTAATAAATGTAGGGCTCGTACCAATAGGCCATACTGTAAAAATTTTCTTAAAGTTTACTTTCCACCGCAAGTTTCTGAATATATCTCAAACTTGTTTATGGCAGTAAATTAACACAACTCATATTTAGGGAGTATACCTGATGATCTGCACTGACTAACCTTTTACACAAGAATTGCCTCTCATGGGATAAATAGATATAAATAATATATTTGTAGGACTTTACGTTAGTTTTAAAGCTATATATATATAGAAAGTATATTAAACAAGAAGGAAATCAATATTAGAGCACTTATGCCCTAAATTGTGCAAGCTAAAGCTTTCAGTTTCTTTAGTCTTTGTGAGAATCGATAAACTCTGATCAATTATTCAAACTTTCTTTTGATTTTGCAAACACCTTTGAAAGATAAAAACATCTCAATTTCATTTACCTCTAAAAACAAAATACAATAAAATCACATTTTCAATGCTTTATTATAGAAATAGTAACCATTTTTGAACCCGCATTAAACAAACAGTGATGAGATTAAAAGTAATTTAATATACTATCACTCGTGTACACTGAAGGTAATAGCATTATAATGTATAACTTATATCTAAGCTTTTAAGTTATTGTACACATTTAAAATGAGAAACATGATTTCACTTTTATTGAACTGTGAAAGACTAATCACAATAAAATCACACTTTCAATGTTGTATTACGGGAATAGTAACAGCTTTTAATTTAGCTTGCGACAAACTCAAATTAGAATAAAAGCTATTTTATTCGTCATCACTGATATACCCTAGAGGCAACACTATTATTTAACGTATATCTACAGTGTGTTTAATAAGGTACAATATTTTTCAGTCTTGTAATTGACAACTTGATATGATTAAGTCAGTGTTACAGTTATACTTACATATAACAAACATTCTTAAAAAACTCTACTGAGGACAAAATAATGGATCAACAGTATTTTGATGTTAATCCACAGACTGTTTATCCAGTCATTAATTACGAGCTGAATCCATTGTATAGAGTTTATTTCAAAAGCTTTCACAGTATCAAAACTGGAAAAAATTCAAGCAAAGTAAATAATCCTAAGCAAACCTCAACTACTTGCTCAGACCTCTTTTAGCTATAAAACTAGTAATATTTTACTCAACAGACAAATTTCAGACTTTTTCAATGCGGTGTAGTATAAAAAGGGTCAAAAACTTTGAAGTTTTTTGTACTATTATAAAAAGAAATGTTGTTGATTGCTTTACAAAAACCTTGACAAAATGTTGTTTTTAGTGTTATTAGTATTCAGATGAGGAATAATATAGTTGTTACACCTTTCGTATTTCTCAACCAGTGACAAAAGAACCGATTTTTTATGCAAACCTATAAACCTTTTTAGGTAACCTACCCATACTTTTTGTGTGAAGTCCATATTCAGAAAACAATCTCACAAAATAAACCACTAAATTAATCTCTATCATAGTTTTTAAAACAAAACCTTTACCACTATATTTTATTTAAAAATGCAGACAACATAATTTTTGACTTCCGTGAAGCAAATTTTCAATAAAGCTGGTTTTTTTGAAATATGGTGTATGTCTAATATTTAGAATAGATAAATACTCACTGTTTTTGCAACTATGGTTGATTCATAATAAAGTTACACTGTAATTTTAACGTTTATTCATTTGACCTGTAGAATAAGTGCTTGTTTTTTCAATTTTCCTATTGCATTGACCCAGTCGATTGTGCACTCACCCTTCTGCTAACAGAAAAATATAGAATCATTTTTGTTGCCTATCAAGTCAAAACCGCTCGACTACAGAGTTCACCTAATTGTCTAAAACAAAAATGTTGGGAATGCTGACTGAGGCAAACCAAGATATTGTTGTCAAGGAATCAGGTCACATTTGGAGCAATATTCAAACATCATATTGGAGAGACAAAGTAAACATTGCTTACCATGTCTGCAAGAACAAACTAATGACTTTGAGGGTGGAAATTGTTTTGCTAAAGATCTCATTAGCGTATTCCTTCACATTATTTAAAAACACAAAGTGTCCTCCTACATTACATAATAAAATTAGTTTTTTAGATAGAACCATAATGTTTTAACCCATTAAAAGTACAACATATGAGTTGGCACATAGCATACGTATTCTTAATGATGCAATTGTTTTAAATCATGCTCTACTTGATAAGTCAGCAGAAAGAATGTTCAACAGATTTTTCCAGTCTACAACTCAAGCTCTTCTCATGCGTAAACTATTAAATATTAATGACACACCAACTCCTAAAACAAAACAATTGTTACGTCAAAAAGGAAATAACCTACTGATTTCAGTCTTTTTAGTTCTCCTGCCATAACCATGATATATAAGTTTTCACCCACATCTTAGCTAGTTGTTTCAAATAAAAATTAACTCCAAACTGATTTTGTTGGTTAAATCTTTACACTCACATCTCACTCAACCTCAGATAGTTTAAGAACATTTGTTTAGTCATTTTTACCCAAATTCAGCCACATGTCAGCCCAGCCTCCTGGAGTGTTTGACTATCTTTTTTTGCTACTAAACCATATCACATTAACCATTTTGTAAATATAATGATTTTTTTCCGTTTATATTTTTCTTTAACAAACAATTTGTTAAATTTTTTTCAAGTTTCCAAATTATGGTGGCTCAAATTAAGTTCTGAGTCTCATTTAATAGAAGTTCGTAAAAATTTAATTTGTTTTTCATTTCTGTACATATTTTTATTGCTGAAAAGACCTAAATAGGTTTTATAAACACCAATAACTCATTTTCATTAGGATACTAACAATCAATCAAAACCGCTATTGCATGTTTATGCGTAATGTAGTTTTTGTAACCAACGTTTGAAAGTCTAAAGTAACAATTTATTAAACTTCCTAATTTTTCAAAATTTAGGAACGCCTGTAAAATGCGGGATGATTGCCACTGAACAGGCATAGTACTGGAACACAAATATTACATAGGTATAAGCATCATGTCACCACTTATTGAATGTCAATGGACAAAGTCTAGTTCCCCTGTTCCTTAATGGATTTTGAAAAGCGTTGGATACATTTGATGTGCTAATCTGCTCAATACGCCAAAAAAATAAAGTAAGCCGCATTAGATTAATATAAGCTCTATGTTGCCCTTACTTCACACTTGACCAGCATTAAAAATTTGTTGTCGTAACAACAAATTTAAATTGTTTATATGTAAAAATAGCATCAACTATATCATCATTTAAACTTTAAACTTTACCAAACTTTACAAACAATTCAGTTCTCGTTGAGTTAAGACCAATCGCAAAGGTTAAGACTTGAAATAGGTAAAGGTTTTCCAATATGAAACAAAAGTCTGAAAAAACTATGTTTTTTTTGGGTGTGTTAACAATGGTTATATGCTGTTTGATTGTGACAAAAGCAAAATTTTCGGCAAAGTACCACACAATGGCTCTGTCAAAACCTATACTAGCTAACTACACAACAACTAACGCAAATAGCCAGAAAGAATGTAAAATCTTTTGTACAAAAGATTTAGACTGTAAAGTCTTTGTCTATTATAAATATAGCCAGAATTGTAAATTTTTGAATTTTTATGAAATTGGTGTACATCAAGATAACAACACCACTCAAAGCATGAAGGCGTACTTACTGACTCGCACTGACTCACCGCTTGCGCAAAGTATTTATCTTGTGAGACCTGGTGCTATAAATAATAAATATTATCTATTTATGCTGGCTATCCCTTTGAAACTATGAATGAGTGCAAAGCTTATTCATCAAAAAATAAACCAATAATCGCGTTTGACACAACAAGATACTTGAGTTAAAGCTATAGGTTCAGTAGGCTAGTTAAAAATTGACATAATCCGATTTTTTCACAATGTGCACTAAAGAGAAAATAATTCATTTGCTCATTGTACATAAAAAAATTTAGTTGCCTAATCAAACAGCAAAAACCAAAACTATTACCATTTTTTCCGTCTTTTAAAAGAGAATAGGAAATCTTTTGATCTTGACATGTCAATAGCCGAGAAAAAGATTCAAACATTTCATCTGCCGCAACTGATATACTCTATACTTATTAATTTATTCTGCTAATATTTTTAAAAAAGTGTTGTTCCTGTTTTATATTGTTGATAAGAATATACTAGAATAATATATTGTTCAAGAATTTTCAGAAGTAAACTTGCGGAAGTGATAAGTGCTTATTAACCATGTAATACTGCTGGTAAGGCAGTAGATAGAAAGTTTTAAGAAGGTAATCTAAAGAGTTCATTGGTTGTCACAATATATCACCAGAATCCCTAGACGAGGATTAAGTTAGAAAAGTGTTACTGTATACAAGCTGTAAATATTCTGAAATTATGTTTATCATCAATCTAAACTTACCATTTTGCTCCCATAGCTACTATTTCTAGCAATACATCGATTTTATTTTAGGCACTGTTTGTTTTTTATTTTGTTGGTAATTCTAGCAATTAGTCATAGTTTAGAACATCTCATGCATTTTAAAATACATTTTAGTTACAAATGAAGTTGTCGAGAACAATTCTTAAACTACAATCAAAAATCTGACGGTCCATCGTGATTGCGTTTCTGCATTAATAAAATTCTCTATAATTACTTAGCCGCAAAGTTCTTTCTATCCATGACATTGGTATATTGGCTAGACCTAAAAAGTTGTATAGATGGCTACAAAAAACCCTGCTACTTACATCTATTAAAGTCTGATAAACAAAAATAGTTATTTTTATTGGCTTCAAAAACGTGAGTTTTTGGACAACATGATGGCACATTAAACGAGTTTTAAATTTTGATTAAATGATTCAGCTGTTGCTGGGAGATTTTTACAGTGTGGATTAAAAAACGGGTTACATTACCTTTTATGAAATTGATGTTCATGGGTATTAAAATGTATCATAGAGACTCTCATGAATATTATAACAATATATTTGTTTTATATATTAATAATAGCAGGTATACTAGTCACTGTTTTCATCATCCTTTATTAAATAAACATTGTTCTCAGTAGCTCCTTTGTTTAGCATAATGGCTGAAAGATTGCAAAGGTTTTGGAAGCATACTTATGAAAGGGCTTCTTCGTAAGTTATATTGTAGAAGGAAAGGTTTAGACCAATGAAAAGCTGCTTGCAAAAATACATGTATCTGGATGGAAGACAACTTGATATAAATAATGGTTTAAATATTTTTATTAGATAAAATATTGCACTCGGTAGCTCTTACATGTACAGTATATTAAACACCGTGTGAAAACATTTTTAGGGAAGGTTCTTGCCTATAAAAATAACCTTTATGAGAATATTTTGTTGACTGATACCAACACGATTTGATAGTATTGTAGCTATTTATACCTTTGAGTTTTTGACAAAGTTATACATTAGCATTGTGTATAAACAAGTCATACTTACCTATTGTATTATGCCGAGCAAAGATATTTGGCAGGAAATATTAAAGTTATACTAATTTTGTGGGTTTTTTTAGTTTTGATGTATTTGATGTTGTGTCTTAAGATTTGGGTATAAAAAAATTTGTTATTTAAATATACGTACAGCTGTTCTTACAATTCCTTAAATTATATCCCTTTGAACCTAATTATTTTATTGAAGAGATCGCAGTTTTGCTGGTTGACCACACAAAAGAGTAGAACAACCAACCACCATAACTCACGTCTATCTAAGTTAGATGAACCATCATCATCTTGTTTCTAGTAATATTTTGAAAATTATCTGCCATTACGTTGAGCATGTACCGCCAACAAAAGAATGTTGACAAAGAAAATAGAGTTTCAGATATTTTTACCAAATTTATGGGCAACAAAAAGTACTGTGTTAGAAAATTATAGACTTTAGTTATCAAGCTATAATTTAGCACCCTGCTGTTTCCTCTATACCGCAACAATCCTATGTTTTTATTTTAAAAATATATTTCTGTGTTTGCTGTTTACTCTGAGCTTGCTCAAAAAGTCTCTCTGTGTCATAAAAATTGTTTCTCTTATAATACTCGGTTTCTCTCCAAGTTTCTTTCTCTTTTCACATTATGTTATTTTAGGTTTTCATTCAAATACGGAATGCCTATAAAGATGCAAAAGTTCATGTTTTTATTATTTAAATGGCAGAATGAACAGACAAAACATGGCACAGTCAACTATTTCTACAGAAGTTAAAGCTTTCTCATTTTTAGTTATATTAGTTAGTTTTTAGCTTATCAAGACGATGTTGTAGATTTTCGATGATGTAAATTAATTTTAAGAATGAGTAAATGGCTCTTTCAGGATCTCTTCAAGCTGCATTCAAACGCACAACTGGAGAAGTTTTGTGCAAAGAAGAGTCATTTGTTCAAGCACTGTAAACTGTGAAATCTTACTTTTTCCTTAATCGAGTCAAAAGCTTATATTTCCGAATATCTCTCAAGTAGATTGATGAGACTTTAACACAACTCATATCGTTGAGGAATACATTTGAACTCACTGTGACACACTGATCAATAAACTAAGTGTTTTGTGTGACACTCTATGTGAATAATGTATATTTTCCTTGTTGGAGTTTATTTCAAATTTAGTTGTTATAAATAGAAAGAATATTTAATGAAATGAAAATCAATATTTAAACACAGGCTCACCCTGCCAGTTGGTTTCTTGTTGTGTGTGTTTATTATTGCAAAGTTAGATTATTAAAATAAAACTCTTTCTTCAATTTTTGCAACAAAAATAAATTGATTGTTAGGGAGAGTCGAAAGAACATTTTATATTAAGGAAGCACCCTAACTAGAACTAAAATATTATCATGTTCTATTGCCCTCCTATCAAAGTAGCAGGGAATCTTATTCTAATGAGACTAGCAATGCGAATACAAACAATTCACCAACTATCCTTAGTATAAGTTAAAGACAACAAGGTTTCTTAAATAAAATGCAAACCCTTTATGGCTAAGAACAGCTCTTCTAGTTCTCACTTTTGGACTCAATTTCATAAGGTTGATACACTGCTAAAATAACTATTAAGGTTTACCTGGTGATGTAAAAATACCTTTTTCAAAAATTTTGAAAAATTATTCTGACATCACCAGGTCATTCAATGTTCACCAGGTCATTCAAAATTTAACATTGAATAAAAGTTTTAGCAAAATAGCAAATTTTGTAAAATGACACTCTGGCAACTTAAGGAGAACTAATCAGGTAACAAAGTACAACTGAATTGGTCGTGGGTAGATGACTTTGAAAACTTTTACTGTGTCCTAGATGTCAACGTTCTCCATTAAGGTACATTTTTGTAGTTTTAGCTAAAAATATTTGCTCAGAAAACTACTTATTTTAAAAACAGTTATTATTCATTGATCAGAATTTCTGGTGCATAATTGTTTAAGATTTGTTTTGAGTTATTAAATTTTATATTTTCTTACTATAACTGCCCAAATATCCTTCATTATTTTAATGTATTCTATTTGCTTATCACTACTATCACTTTAAAGGTAAACTTTAGTACACTTATTTTAATTTGTATGGCATAAAATACTTATGAATATTTTTTTATCTAATAGAGTATACTTGAACCCTATGGCATATACCCAAACAAATACCTGAATATCAGAAGATAAAAATTACCTGAAGAACATTGGTAAAGCTAAATGCAAGTTTTTCAAAACTTATATTCAGTTTTATGAAGCCTCAAATAATTTTACATAAAGTATATATAATAGAGTATACTTACATATATGATATATATGTATATATATACACATATATCATATATATATATGATATATATGTATATATATACATATATACATATAAGATAAACTAAAAAAATACTAATAAACTGTATTATTCAAGTTAGAGCAAGTTGGTTTACCTAAGCTATGTGGGATTAATAAACTCTGAGAAATTAGGAGAGGAGACTTTTATTTTTTTCAACATATTCCTTTTTAAAAATTGAAAAACTAATTTCTTTTGTTCTTTCAAACTGTTGAAACTACCTACAAAAGTGTTAAACTTTCAATATTTTTAATGGGAATAGTAACAAAGTTCATTCCAACATGCGACAAACAGTGATAGGAATAAAAGGTATTTTATCCATCATCACTGGTATACTCTGAAGGTATTAGTATTATTTGACGGATATCTATAGTATGTTTAATTAGGAACAGTTATTTCCAGTTCTGTCATTGTCAACTGTATGAAACTGATGCATTGTTACAGTTGTGCATATCAGTGATAAACATTCTTACAAAAATATACTGCAGGCAAAGAAAATAGGTGAACAGTCATTTGGTGCTAGCCAAAAGACGGTTGATTCAATTATTAATTATGAGCTGGATTCATGGTAGTAATTTAAAAAACCATCACTATATAAAAGCTGAAAACTTGTTAATGCAAATTGAATGACTCTAAACAAAACTCATCAATTTGCTCAGACCTCTGTTAGTAAGAAAACTACTAATATTTTACTCTCCAATTTTATCATTAGTCCGATATCAAACATTCTTGTACATATATTATAGTATAGAAGTCATACAATATAGTTCATCTATTTGAAAAACATTTTGACAATTACCTCAATTTGTTTCTATGGTAGCATAGAAGAAATTAGACATTTGATCTACAAAGGTAGCAAGCGAAAGTTTTATTTAACCAAAGTAGTAAAATTTTTGATACAATTTTTTGTCATGAAATTTTTTCAACCCATTCCACTTTTCATTCCTAGCGTTTCAACATTTAAACATAGATATTGCTCGAGTACCTGTACTAAACTTTACCAGTAAGTCAATCCGTGATGCTTTAGGGCTGGTTGTAATTTATAAAAACAGAAGTTAGTGAAGTTTTTCGATTCTGAACTTAACGTCCAATAAATGTACATGTTTTTTTCAGGTGTTTTAACAACGACTATCTGCTGGTTGAATGCGACCCAAAAAAAAGGTCCGCCAAAGCACCACAAAAAGACTATGTCAAGGCCTATCCTAGCTCCCTTCACTACAAATAATATGATAAGGCTTATGAAATGTGAAATTTTTGGTACAACACTGTAAACTGTGAAGTCTTTGTTTGTTCTAAACATAGTCGCAACTGTCAATTTCTGAACTTTTCTAAAATGGTTTTATGGCAAGAAAGTAACACAATTCATATTTTGGATTCATATTTCCTGACTCGCACTGACACACTGCTTGAACGAGGTACTTCAACCAGATACTCATTCATAGCTTTACTGAAGCTATGAATGAGCAAAACCTATTCGTTAGAAGAAAAACCAATAATCAAAATTGACACATCAATATACTAGAGTTGAAGCTATGAATTTTCTAAGCTAGCTAAAATAGAAAAAATCTGACCAATTTACATTGCTCATCAAAGAGAAGATAACTCATAAGCTCGTTATACACAACAAATATTTTTCACTTTATCAAACAGCAAAAACCAAAAATTATTATTATTAGTTGACGGTTTCCTTTATCAGAATAGCTGCAATTTTTATCTTGAATTACAGCTTGTTGTAGAGAAAACTGTAGTTTTTCAACTCATAAAGATATCACATATAAGGTGAAACTTCACTCATGCATGCATAATACTGTGATTGTTAAAAAAGCATGAGCTAACATACAAGTCGGCATTAGGAGTGTTCAAAGCATGCTGCCAGTCTACCACTTGAAATCTTTAAGCATTTGAAATAATGAATAATAAAGACACAATGCTTAAAATGAGGTAATTGTTACAAAAATAAAGCAAAAAATTACTATACTGTTTTCATATATTTTTGAGCCCTTTTGCTCTAACTATGATATATAAATTTTTACTAATATTTTAACTGAGTGTATTACAACAAACTCTAAACTTTATTTTTTGGTCACAACACTCACGTCTCACTCAACCTCAGATGGTTTATTAAGATATGTTATAACTTTATTCACTAAGACATAGCCACATGTAGGTGCAGCCAACTGTAGCATCTGAATATTCTTCCTTGCTAATGAACCGTATCGCATAAAGCAGGTTTTTTAGAAAATTCAAAGCCTTATTCCTGTTTATCTATTTGTTTGATAAAAAAGTTTTCGCAAATTTTTATGGAACTTGCAAATTTATAGAAATTTAACTTCAGTTCTGATTATCATTTATCTGAAAATCATGAAATTTAAATTGGTCTCAACCCTGTTATATTAATTTTGTTCTATTGACTGCGACACTTCATCTAAACAAAAATATTTTTTTCTCAATATGATGATACTAACCAACCTTAAAACCATCATTACTTTTTAGTTAGTTATGCAAGTGTCTGTAACCAAAGTTTGAGAGCTTAGTATCACAATTTACCTAGGTTCATAATGTTTCATGATTTGAATACACCTGTCAAAAACTAGATGCTTGCCCATAATGTGACCAATTACTGAAGCACAAATGTTACAGAGGGATGTGCATTATGCCAACACTTTTGGAATGTACTGCACCAAATCGGGTCTGTTCTCGTGTTGCTTAGAGGTTTCTGCATAATATTGAAAACCGTCTGCGTAAAAATATGCCTAACCCACTTACTTACCTAACACACCTATGACCTGTTCTAAAATTTACCAGTTAAACAAGTACAAACAGCTTTGCATCCATTTATTTACAATTTTCAGAATTAAAAGAGTATTATTGAATCTTCTGATCAAAACTGAAGTTGGAACAACATAATATTATTGCTGTGTTTGTAACTGTAAATCATATTAATGTATTTCTGTTAATAATCTTTGCTGTATAAAAGTTACTCTAAAAATTTCACGTGTAGTATATAATTTTTGTGAATGGATATATTACATGTGCTTTTCGGAGGTTAAAAAACTTTGAAATCTACTGTCTGAATATACAAGATAACTTACTGGTACAAATTGCTTTCGTTAGCCATGTTTCTATCTCCCCTTTCCCCTCTCTTTTCTCTCTTCTCTCTTATCCCTTCTCCCTTCTACCCTCTCCCCTTCTCCTTCTGCTCTTTCCCTTCTGCCCTCTGCCCTTTCCCCTCTCTCCTCTCCCCTCTCTCCTCTCCCCTCCCCTCTCTCCCCTTTCCCCTCTCCCCTCTCCCTTCTCCTTTTTTCCCGCTCCCCTCTTCCCTTTTTTCCTCTCCTCTTTCCCCTTTCCCCAAACCCTGATCCCTTCTCCCCATTTTAGACTGTTTTTTTCCACAAGTTAATTTAAGCCATTTAATTTCATTCTTATAGGTTTTCATCGTTTAAATTGGAATTGGAATGCAGCAAAGGCAAAATGTCTGCCAAAATACTAAAAAACGCCTCTGTCAAAAATTATACTAGCTCCCTTCACAACTACTGAAGCGAGAAGCCTGATAGAATGTGGAGCTTTTTGCAAATACACTTTCGACGGTGAAGTCTCTGTTTATAATGAACACAATCAACATAATCTGAGATTCTTTAAATTTGGACATTGGCTGGACAGAAAGACCACTAATATTTTGGAGGCTTTTTTTTACTCGCACTGACACGCTGCTTGCACAAGGTATTTGTTTTAAAAACATTTCATACAAATAATATATATTATATATTTGTGTTTGTTATCATCTGGAAACCATGAATGAGTGCAAAGAATTGTCAACGAAACAAATAATGAAATTTGAAACAGCAAGAAAGTTGAGTTGAAGCTATGACTTATTAACATGGGTGACAATTGAGAAAATCTGATTCATTTGCAATGTTTGTCTAAAAAATTATATCCTTCATGCCCGTTAAGCATGAAAGTGTTTTTTTCGCTTTAGCAAACTGCAAAAACCAAAAACTATTATCATGTTTATGTCGTTTCCTTTGTTGAAATAGCAGTAATTTGGATGTTGAAATGTCAAAAGCAGCAGAAAGGCTTTAAACATTCTTTCACCGTCTTTGGTTGACTTCTTACCTAACAATTTTTTCTGGCCAGAAGTAAAAGCTTTTAGCTAGGTAGGGTTGTTCCAGTTATTTATTGTTTATATAAATATATTAGATTGAACAAGTATTCAATCATATTTACAGGTAAACATGTTGAAGCAATATGTGCTTATTCACCAAACATTACTGCAGATAAGGCAGTAGGTAGACAATATTTACATGCTAGTTTCAAGTTATCACATGAATCCATGGTGAAAAGTTGACGTAGAGAGCGCCACTGTATACAAGCTGTAAACACTCTCAATTGAGGTAAATCATTCAATTTTAGCTAAACTACTTGCTGATATAGCTGTTAGTTCTAACAAGTGTTAGATGTTATTGTAATTGCTGTTTATTTTTTACTTTTTTATTTATTTTGTCAATGAGACATTGTTTAGACTTTCTAATGCATTTTAACCCTTGAAACCATAACGACTGATACTTCCCCATTGTGAAATTTGTGTCAGAAACCCTAATGGCCGGAATGCTGGAATTCACATGACTCTGTTTACAACAGCCGTTTCTAAGTAGCAGCATCAACCAACCAAATTAATTCTTGGACAAGACCTTAGACCAAAAATTTCACTTCCAACTGCAAAGGTACGACGACTCGTAAAGAACAATTCGTTCAATCTGACCGAGTTTACGAAATGAACGAATAGTTCGTTACAAGTGGCCGTACCTTAACAGTACTGTTTTCAAAATATTGTTATACAGTTCCTTCAATATAATAAAAAAAATTTGTTGAAGCGATGTCGCAAAACATTGATATGATTTGGCCATTGGTAGGCCATAAATAATTGTGATGCAAATGAAGAATTTTATAATAGTAACTATAATTTTCTAGCATATGTTGAGTCATGAAATAATGATGAGCATTTGCTCAATGGATGTTATATCACTGTAAATATTTTACTAATCGCATGACCAAACCCGAGCGAAGCGATATGTTGGGAAAATTAAGATAAATGCACATGTGCACACAACTTCCGAAAATTATTCCTTAATGGCCGTTGCAAACCTTTGTACTGAAATCTCATCAACAAATTTAACCATTTTTATGTAGAGTCATTCAAATATAATAACGATAACAAACACACATAAACCTTTTTAACTATGTTAGCATGTCTTTAAAAGGTTTGCACAAAACCCTGAAACTAACCCATCTGATCGGATTATACATAAAGAGACAGATTAATTCGGCCTTGAATCGAAATAAAATTATTTACAAGCCTAATGTAATTAAAATTAAGACTGGCATATGAAACGTTGATAAAGCCGTGCAACAGAGAGTATAAATATTAAGTCGCTAGCATTTTACGAGAAAAACATGGAAATTTCACCAGTCTATGGCATCGTTTAATTGCCGAAGGTTTGTGTAATTAACATAGACTGTTTAAGGCGTTGACCGATTTACAAGGTACAAAAATGTGGTACACAGTTTATCAGCCTACGTTTTTGTCCAATTACCAAAGATTTTTTAAGTTATCTAGGACATCAGCCAGATTTCTTTATCTACAAGCTCGGGCGGAACTACAATGCCCCTTTATGACAAGAATATTTCTTTATTTCACTCCAGTTTGCATAAAAATTCCAGACGCGTGAATGCTAATGCTTGCTTTCTGTTACATATTGCTGTCAAAACCATTCTACATTCACAACACAACCAACTTTCAAACTGTATATTACATGGCAGCTTGCCGTTTTACTTTTAATATTGCATTTCGGAGATATAATAAACATATTTCTTTATTGTTGTAGTTAATTAAGTTACGTACAGTAGGTTAGGTCTACAGCTTGAATTAATATTTATTTTATTGTTGTAAAACATAAGTTTGAGATAGTAGTAGATTAGGTCTGATTTTTATACAACTTTTTGTTTTGCATAATTGACAATTTGAATTTTATTTCAAAACAACTTGACAACTACCATGAACATACAACCTCCCAGAACACCACGTCGTCGCATTGACCGTCCACGTGTTTACAAATTATTACGGAGGAAGAAAAATAGAAGGTCCTCACAGCAACCATCAACATCAAATGCTAATGTCCAACAACATGCTACCCAAAATAATAACAACAACTTATCTGATTCAGAGAATTCTTTAGTAGATGTTGTAGGCGAAGCCTACAGCATCTAAAGAACTCTTCTTTTGTAGAATTCTGACCTTTTGTAACTACTTTTTTAACAACCAGCAGTACCCTTTCTTTTTTCCATTCTTACTTTAGTTTTGGGCTGTATGACAGGATAATTTCTAGTTTTTAAAATTGTTATAGTTTTAGTGTACAAACTTTTATAGTTTTAGTGAAATAGTGAAAACAGTGAAATAGTGTGTTTTTGTTTGATGACATTAGCTGTGCATTATCGGACTTTGTTGCGAAATTGGTCCAAATATCATTTTTTTATGAGCATAATTAAATATATTTAATAAAATTTTTGGATAAAGTGCCCAAGAATTAATGACACACATTGAAAAGAACGACCAGGGCTCAAAGTTTTAAAATATACTTTAGCTACAATTAATGTTCTCGAGAACGATTCTCCACTTACTACCTAAAGTTTGAGCATATATTTTGATGACATTTAATGACTTAGCCAAAAAGCTCTTACTTTTCATCATATTGCTATATTAGCTAAACTTAGTATGTTGTATCAAAGGCTACAACAAAACCAGTCACTCACAGTTAATAAAGTCTGATAAACATGAAAATGGTTCATTTTTATTAGCTTTAAAAACGAAAGTTTCTTGTTTTCTTTTTTACTTAAGATGAAGCAGAACTTATTTCATTTTTTTGTAGTTTCTCAGTACGACCTAACATAAAATTTAGTAATAACAGCTGCGGATGGAAGTTTTTAGTTATTCTACACACCTGATGATGATGAAAACTTTGTGGTTGACATGGGGACACATTTAATCAGTACTACATTCCGATTAAATGTGCTTCAGCTGTTGCTAGAAGAGTTGTACAGTTTGAATTAAAAACAAAAAAATCACCTCATCTTT
Organism: Watersipora subatra; assembly: GCF_963576615.1. NCBI lineage: Eukaryota > Metazoa > Bryozoa > Gymnolaemata > Cheilostomatida > Watersiporidae > Watersipora > Watersipora subatra. Next base: position 15,120,953 of record NC_088712.1, read on the forward strand.
TATGAGGTTGAAATTCACAGTTATTAAAATGCATCAAAGAGATTATCATAGAGCTTATCACAATATAGGTAGTTTATATATTAATAAAGCAATGAGAGGCAAATGTCTTGAGCACTGGCAAACTGCTTGTGCTAAATATATGTTGTGCAAGACAACTGAAAATAAATAATAATTTTTTTTATTATTTATCTTTAATAGATTAAATTTGCCCCAGTAGATCTCTTATTTAGTGGCTTATGAGACCAGCTTATGGTGAAGTTGCTTGTGTCTAAAAATCAGATTTAGCGGAATAATTTGTTAACTGATGACAATAAAATTTGAAAATAATAAAGTTTTTAATACAGTCAAGTTTTGAAAATGTTGTTATTTAGCACAGTTTGTGAACCATTCATACTCACCTAGTGTATTGTAGCTATGAAATCTTTTCTTTCTCTCACCATTAATAATTTCAGATTGTTTATGATAGTTCCAAATACAAAATACCAAATGTTTCCACATTAGCCATGGTCATTTGTGTTATTGAAATTCACTACTTACGCAGCTAGCTGTGTCAGGCAGCTATAAATAGATACTGGCTGTTAGGATGGAGTCAGGCCCCATAATCCCAGCTCACAATGAGTAAGCTCTGTATGTCATGAGTCTCATGCTGCTACAGGTTTAGTTCAATTTATCAAGGTTTTATCACACACTACCAAAGATCAGAGCATATGGTGTTAGATTGCGAACCTTCATTGTCACCAAATTGAACATGTCGACTGTCTGCCTCACTATTATCTTTAGTAATTAGTCAATAATAGCTGCCTTGGTGCTGACTATGTCTGTAAGGTCAAACACTATGTAAATGAGTCATATAGTTCTTGTCAGTCATGATTATTGATTTGCTATTAGTACTAGTATTGATAATAGTATCCTGAGGCACACAATACATAATATTGCAACATTAATTCTTGTCGATTTTTTTGTCATGATGTACTAGTTTCCGAAATTCACTCTTTTTGTAAAATTCTCTAGGTAATTATTTCTGGCTACAGTCTCCACTATTAATGTGTTATATATTCATTATAATTGTTTAAAAGAAAATAAATGAAGTGCATCTCAACCTCACTTTGTTGAATTGAAGTATTCAATTTGAGTTCTTGAGTTGAAATCTTCCTTTGAAGATCTACTAACACTAATTTGGGTTTACAAGAGATAATATAGCTCATTTATGTGAGCTTTCATTATGTTATGCTATTCACAATTAAAGAAAAGTCATTAATTTGCAGTTCAGTTTGTTCATCAGCGCTTTCACATCAATAGCACACGTTAGATATGCCATACTATCATAGTAATAGCTGCAGATGTTTTTGACTTGATTTGGCAGAATGGTTAAAGCTCAGATTTGAAATTCAAAATTAATTTAGCACTTAATCCTGTTTAAGCCCTGTAACAGTTGTATGCTAACTAATTTCACCAAGTTTATTATCAAGCGGTTATATGCGTACAACAAACAGTCTGTGATCGAAGGCTCATACACAAATACTGGTAAGTGTTTTTATTTACAGCGCCAGCTACATACTATTAAGTTTGAACATTGGTTTGCACAACACACAGTGATCCATTGTAAAAAGAACAAGTTTCTATTCAATCATTGTACATGGTATCTGCTTTAGGTCTAACGTTTTTACTGCCAGATTTGTAGAACCATCAGTAGTGACACCTACTAGTCTGTTGCATTTTAGTCCAATCTTATCAATATGTTTGTTCATCACCTACAACATGTCCTTCTTTTTATTGCATTTTTCACAGTTTCACTTCGGTTAACTTATCTGTAACCTGAGAGCCGGTTTTAGTTCTAAAAGAAAGAAAAGGAATTGGAAAGAGTCACTGACATTACAGCTTTTATTCAAAACTATGGAAAAGGCAAATATTTTCCGTATACTTTGTAGCTATCATTTAACGTTCTTCAAGATGTCCTTTGCCTTTTTGTTTATGATTTACATGCAAAAACTGACTCTCTCACTTGCTGATTTATTTTTAGGCAGAGTATTGCTGCAGAATTTACTAAACACATTTATTTTTGAAGTTTTACCATTGAGAAAGGCTCACAACTTGCAACATTGTGGGAGTTTACAAAGTTGGTTTTGGCTGTCATTTTCAGGACGCTGCCTAGCTTCGTAAAAGGGCGTTGATGTTTTTAGATGAATTAGCAGTTTTATGTTTTTCACACCCTTCATTTTTTTCAATTTCAATAGTTTCATGCATATTTTGTCATATGACGCTCATACATGCTAAATTGCCATAGATGACTCGGCCTCAACATCATCAACTCGAACAGTTTTTTTGCTTATTGGTAACCAAGATGGACGTTATCGCTCTAAAATATCATTTTATTCTAAGCCATAGACATAAACATCAACTTTTAAAGCTCCTCGACGTTGTCATTACCATCATTGGCTAAATATTCCTTTAACCACTCTTCTTTAGGTTTGCAAAAAATCATTTTTGATCATCCGGTTTGCGATGGCCCTTTGAAAGCAAGAAAAAATTAGGTAACTTTTGGGTAAACTTAAAGAAAAATAGGCAAGGTCGATCTTGGTTAAAATTCTCAGATGAAAAAGATCTCTTTTTTAGCGTATCAACTGCGATTAAGTTTTTGCCAATTTTAACCTGAAAACAACCTGGCAGTCACATCACCTAAACAACAAATCTCAAGTGATACAATAATATTTATATTTTCTAATAAAAAATTTTAAAACCATACATGAGAGGCCCTTTAATTTGCAGCAAGCAATGTATGCTTTTGATTTATACATATTTTGTATATGTATATATGCATGTATCTACTGATAAACACATGCACTTGTAACATTTATCTGGTAACTTGAATGCTCTGATAACTTGAGCATTTATGCTCGATCCTGTGAACTTTGTGTTATCAAAGTATTACTGTATATGCAAATGGTTATTTACACATAGTTGTAAACCCGTCAATGTGAGTGAGCCCTGCAAAAGGTTCTGCCTACTAAAAAGGCTCGAAGAATTGTGCTAAAGTTTAAATTATTGAGCATCTTTCAGGACATTTTTGCTCTCAACTTGCACAGCACTCTTTTACAGTTAATAAAACTGTTTGACGGTTATTAACTGCACAAAAAATGATCAAAAAGCAAATAAGCCTTAAAGTGTTAAAATTATCAGGGACATCAGGGAAAAACCATGTCAAACCTTAGATGCTAAAAATATTGACATGTTATTAGTCGATAGTCCAGAAATATTCCATTACTGGCAAATGGTGATTCGTTATCTTCAATCCTCACATTTTCTTTGGTTTGATGTTATAATATAAGTTGTTGACATTGTTATAATTATTATAATATATAATGCTGTTGAAATGAATGTTGCCATAATGATCCCAACAAGCCAAAGCATTTTGGACAATTCAATAGAACATTAAATGTTAACAGAACTTTTACCAGCCACTTCACTTTATTTACTAAATATATTGGAAGATGCAAGTATTTCTCTTAAATAAGCTCATGAAAAAACTAAGTAGTTGTTCAAAGATTTTTAGTCGTAATCGTTTAATGGCTGCCTCTAAGAAAAGTATTCATAGCACCACTATTTAGCGCTGTTGTTGGTGTTAAGCGCTGAAGCGCCAAAATCTTTTATACGAAGGCTAATAGAAGCTTGTGTTTAAAAAAGCTGCATCTACTCACATCATCTCTTCAATAAAATTTTATCTTTTAAGATATAAAACTATCAACAGTAAGTTCATGGTTAATACTGTGTAAGGCAAACATAGAGGTGTCAGTGAAACTTACGAAAACAACTGTTTTAGTGAAGTTTTTTACCCTAGACAGCTCTTGCCTTAAATTATGTGTTAATGTAAAACTCAAAAAAACACAGTTTGGGACTACTCTGGTTGACACCGCAAATTTTTGTAGATCACAAGGTGTTATTTGCTATGTCTGAGTAGGTTCTATCGCATCATTCGATCACATTATGATTTTAATTCACATTAAAAGTTTGTTAGATTTATTTGAAGAAAAATTACTGTTAATATCAAGTATTCAAATTTAGAGGACTAATATAAACATTGATTTTCTCAGGTAGATCATGTCTATGTACTAAGACAGATATTGGGGTGGTTAAATGCACCTAATTTCTTCAACAACACGATAGCCAACTTTTTCTATACCAACAGCATGTGATTAGCTAAGCATTTCGTAAACAGATCACATATTTTACATGAAATTTCAGTCAATAATATATAAGCCAACTGTTGGTGATACAATAAAATCATGCTATCGATGAATCATGCTATTATGGCATCAATTAAAAGTCAAACCGTGTCATCAGCAAACTTCTAGGAACCTAGTTTATTTTGCTTCCTAGAATTTTGATGACAGGGTGAGACATTTATGCAGAGAGAGAGAATTTATGTTTATGTTTTTTTTCTGACAATGTTTTTTTTACCAGATTGTCTTATAAACCTATCAGCTAAGATGGAATAATATATCAAACTTCCTAGAAAGATTTAGTAAATAGTATTTACAGAGCATTGGGTGTAAAGACAAGTAATTTGATTAAAATATGAAGTTAGTTGCTAATAATTATACTGCAAAAAGTAAGGTGAGAATAACCATCAACTTTTTGAATTCTTGTTACTCTAGAATAGTAAAAGAATCCTAAACTGCTCACCTGCTAGAAAAAGTGTTCTACATTTTTTTTTAACTTGAAAAAATCATACAAAGTATTTTTAAAACCATTTTTGCAATTTTTTAAATGTTTAATTGTAAGCTCACTCATTTTTACCTAGCAATTCTTTTAGAATATTTCATGTTAAGGGTCAATTTTTAGTGTAAGGATTGAGACACCTTTTTCTGGTTTTAGTAATTATTTGATTGCCAGCGACTTTCCATTAGAGATACTCAAAACCCAGCAAAATAACTCCTAACTAAAACAAAAGGCAAATTTCAGCATGAAAACGAGTCTCAAAAATTATTTTCTTGTTACCAATTTTACGCTGAATCGTTCAGCTAAGTTTAGCTTTTTAAAAATTCAAATAAGTTAAAATTAGGTCAGGTAATCATCTAGGCTAAATTGTTAGTATCCTAACGGAGTCTAGTTATAAGATAAACAAATTTATCAAAACCAGTTCAGCCAAGTACAAACTGACAGGACTCACGACACATTAAGAGAGACTAGAGGAAGCTCTAAACGAAATAGCAAAAACTCGTAAAAATTCTCGACTTTCTTTAGTATTTATTACTTAGAGAAATATAGAGCAGTCTAGTAACGCATTCTAATTTTTAGCTGTTTTAGTGTTCTAAACTTTCAAAAAACTTATGTTGTTATAAAAGCTTTATTCAAAACTAAACGGTGTGGTATTGAAGAGAATTGTCGAGTTTGTATAATTTAACAATTTTAAAATATATGCATCAATTTTGGTTGTAGCAAACATATGACTTCCAACTTTTGCAAAATAGAAACCAGCTATTTTGCAGATTATACAAACAGTTATAGCTGAGATCAATAAATAAAATAAATTCACAACAAACTAAAATTTGTAGAAGAGTTGTTTGGGGGTATTAAACCTAAAGTGGTCATCTAAATTAATACTTTCTTTAATTTTAGCCAAATATTTTAACAAAGATTTAATCTGCACCAATAAAATTCATTTTCTAGTAAATGCATGTTGATGAAATTGAACTTACAGCATGCGTATATTTCTGCCTATAAATTTATTAAAATCTGCACTAATAGTCTATACTAGTTACTACTTAAACAAAAATAAGCAAACTGCAAGAGTGAAAGGTTAACAGCTGTAGCCAAGTTTTAACAGGTTAACTAACCTCGTGCAACATCATAAACTTGTAGTATTGCGGATTAGCTCCAAATATGTTATACTTGCCCGTCGTCAGTGGCAATGAGCTATGTCAAGCATTGTGTTATGACATTCCGTCATGACGCGGCGTAAATAGCAGTATTGGTTAAACAAGCTGAAAATATTATTTACAGTATTGACTGAAGGTGATGATAAGAGCGGGCAACTACTTTAATGGTGTAACATTTTAAAAACCATCACATTTAAAATAAAGTATCACTTAACAGTGCTCTAGAGCTGTAGTAACATAACTATGATTAAGTCGTTAACATATGAGTAGGAAAAATAGCAAACAAATCTTGTCATACAATGTTGCAACTCATAATTCATTTCATAGTTTAATTTCTTAGTGCAAATTAGTATAAACCTTAACAGTTATCTACTCCTAATGTGGTAGTAAGACCACTTTTTTATTTTGTGAAGGTTGAAAATAGCTGCAAGATCACATCACCACACACAGATAAGGTGTTGTATTATCACTGAAATAGGTAGACAAATCTAGAATTAACTTAAAGCATCGCTACAATTATGTTTTTGAGAAGGGGTGTGCTTACACTTTGAAAAGCTATTCTAACCCTTGATACACTCACTAGAGTTTTACTATTTATCTATACTGGCAATATCTATATTTCCTGTATTTATTTATCTAACAATATTGGTTTTACTAATAATTAAATGTACAATTGCTGCATAACTTACAGGCCAATATTGAGTTTACATTGCCTATTATCATAGCGCATATCAGGAGTATATCACCAAAGGTAATTTGAAAGTGACAAATATTTTACCAGCTTACCACACAAACTGATACCATGCGGTATAACATGATGATGGCTTTTCTAAAATTAATAACCATGTTTTTCACTAACAGTTTAACCCTCATTATGGGACATGAGTCTCATCAACATGTTGCCCATTGAGGAGACAGATTCAAATTCTTCCTCAACCAGCGCATAATCTCATGATTTAATTATAGAATGAACCACTTTATGAATGATTGTAGGAAGTTTATTTACTAAATGATATATTCATTATTATGTATCACTTGGTAGATACTTTTGAAGTAAAAATGCCAGCTAGGTTATAAATATTCCCTCAGCTTTCCAAATTTCCAGCCAATTCATCTCTAATGGCTGTATGACATAATCCCTTACTATTAAGTAAAGTGAAACGTTAGAACTGCTATCAAAATATTTTGTTTTCAGCTTGTTAGCTAATTGCATATGTGTACCAACCAGTAGCAGAAAATATTTTCTCAGACAAACACAAATACACTTTTTTTGATTTATAAATACATTAGAGATAACAAGAGAAAGCTATATCGATAAGTATAATGAGAGACTAAGTCTCAGCCAATCCAATCTGATTAAATTAAGAAGCCTGCTGCATTAATCAGGTAATCAATATTATATGAATAAACTTACTGAAAATGAAATGGATAAACTGTATCTGTGGTAATATAAGCACATCCATTGGTTTATCATCCTCTCTATACAATCTTGCCAGGTACCGTTTAGGTCGATTTTCGGATTTGCTCATCACCAGAAGTAAAATAACAGGAGATGGAACGTGGATTTTGTTTCATTTTATGCAAGAATATACAGTGTCTACTTGTTATTGAGCTAGTAGTCAAAGGCAGTTGAGATATCTAACATAGCGATTATTACATCTTTAGGTGTATTATCTGGTGTTCCCAAAGTTTTCACGTTTGATTCTAAAACATATACTGCAACTGCTTGATCTAGATTTGGTTCAGAACTGAAAATGACCAAGTTTAATCTGTTGAAAAATCATTAAGATTAAATTTTAGATAGTTTATTTGTTAAAACTATTTTTAATTTAATGTTTCAAATAATTAATTGACAAACCTGATTATTTAAAACACTGAACTACAATTTAAAATGCTTAAAGTCATGCAAAGGCTTTATTATTACTGTTATATTTGCAAAAGATATTGACATATTAAATATATGTGAAGATGCTACATTTAAATGTTATTGAGGTGGCATCAATAATGAGAAAGAAAAGCAATGTAACAACTATTGGCTTTATTTAGACAGGGTTGTTTTCCTCAGCATTTTAACCGCCATCAAGCTAATTGTTTTTAATCATAAAATATCCTGGCAGTCAGATAACCTTGAGCATCAAAAACAACCAAACAAGTTACAAAAATACTATTGCTTTTGATATAATCTAACAGTTTCGTGTAAGTTTATTTTTGACACAAAATATATTAAATGTTTGATCTACAAAGGTGTGAAGCAAGATTATTTGGCAATAAAGAAAAAAAATTAGTTTCATAACTTTTTCATAAACATTGTAACTGATGTTCTACGTTTTTGTCTTATTTCTTATCACCTTAACATGGTTGGTCGTCTCTAGTCTGATTAACATTACAAGTAAGTTAGATCGTACTATTTTAAAATTAGCTGTAAAAAACTTTAAATACTCAAATGAAAATGTGGAAACTTTTGATGATCAAAAGTAAGTTTTTAACTAAAAAAAATCTAATATAAATATCTAATAAAAAGTACATATGTTTTAGAATTACCTGTTTCTTTTAGTTACCAGAGTTAATAAAAAAATTTATTTTGAAAAAATTGTAATAAAATATCTGTTTTCTTTAGATGTCTTAACAATGGGGGTACGTTTGTCAGTTGTGACAAAATGCCAATGTCAGCCAAAATACCACAAAATGGCCTGGTCAGAGTATCATACTCTGACAAGGCCATTTTGTGTTATTTTGGCTGACATTGGCATTTTGTCACAACTGACAAACGTTTAATTATAATGCATGTATTACGCATGAGCAGCCAGCATATAATATGCTGGCTGCTCATGCAACCACTAACGCAAGAAGCCAGATAGAACGTGGAGTCTTTTGTACAAATACTCCAGACTGTCAAGCCTTGGTTTACTCTAAACATAGACACAGCTGTGAATTCTTGAAAATCTCGGAAATTGGTTCCTGATCAGACATCAACTTAACTCAGGATGTGGTGGAATATGATCTGCCTCACACTGACAGGCTGCTTGCACGAGGTATTTCATTGTGAGTCCTGTCTTGCTTACTTGCGTTGTGTGAGTTTATTTTCATTTTGAACAACGGTTCATATTCTGGTTACATACATGTGGAACTACTTGAATTAAACCTGTGAATTTTGTAAGCTGAGCAAAAATAGCTGGAATCTGAATCATTTATAAATAGTTTGGAAGAGTATTCATCTTATACACTTTTTCGACGAGCCAAAAACATGTTTTTATTTTAAAAAGGACTTAAAACAAAAATACTATCATATTTTCATTAATTCTAGTATCAAAAATTCAACAAATTTTATTATGGTAAACCACAAGCAGGAAAAAATAACAAATAATTTTTTGCTGTCATTGGTATGAATCAAAAATGGTAAATTTTTCAAACTTTTGTTTGAAAAATTGTAGTTAGGGAGAGTTGTCCTTATTTTCAATTGTTAATACAAATATATTTGATTTATTCATTGCTCAACCATTCAAAAACCATTTTCTTACTGGAACATAAAACATTTAGTTTTGTTAAAATTATAATATTTCTTCTGTCTGCTATTTAAGCTAACAAATGGAATTTTTTTAAATTGGGTTAATTAAAATAAAAATGAGTTATTCTAATGTTAAAATAGCCAAAGTAGATAAAAATTGTGTTTTTTTCCATTTGGTATCCGTGGGTTAAGAAGCACTAAAAAACTTATACAACAAAAGTAGAATCAGATGAAAATATTATTTTGGTTCATTAAAACATTAAGTTCATCCCAAATATTAAAACTTGATTTGAACGAATATTTTAGTCTGATGTATAATTATAATAGTAGTAATATAGAGTATAGCAGATCTCGGCATTGTTGAAAGCAACATAAATCAAAAGTTGTGTGTACATGTACATGTATTATGAGACGTAAAAAATACCACAATGGTATTTTCATATACAAATTGCAAAAATTTTGTTTCCCGGAAAGCTGATATGCTAGTCGTAAGTGTTTCTGTAATAACAACTTCTGTTGCTGTTCATACAAACAAATAATATTTAAACTCCAAAAATATTTGGCTCCCAATTTGCCCTGAACTATTCTACAGCTCATATGAAATGTTTGACAAAGCCATTGGCAGCTGAATACCAAAAAAGCAAATAAGCCCTACAGTGTGTTAATCATTAAAGCTGTCAGGGAAAAGCCACATGAAGAGCAAAGAATATTGACACCTAAGTAAAAGTCCAATATCCAGAAACTGTCGGATAGCTTACCAAAAATCTTATTTTCAATCCTCGCATTCTTTATGACCAATTTCATAATATTAATAGTTGAAATTGTTATAAGTATTATATTTTATAATGCTGTAGAAACGAATATTGTCGTAAAGGTTCTAACAAATCAAATTGTTTTGTATGATAGAACATAAAATATTGATGCAACTTTCACTACTTACTTGTAAAACCCATGACAGCGTTTATTTACAACGCATAATGAAGAATATAAAGTATCAAGTTTTTATAAACTCATAAAACATATTAGGCTTTTGTTTAAACAATCTTTAGTCATAGTTGTTTAATGGCTGCCTCTAAAAGAGATACTCATAGCAAACCCTATTTAGCACTACAATTTGGCGATAAACTTTAAAGCGCCAAGATTTAATCAGAAGGCTGATAGCAACTTTTGTTTTCAGATCAGTGCATTTAGTGACATGTCTCTTAAAATCTTTAGCCTCTGCTGATATATAAATATCGCTATTGTATTGATTGTTAATATTGTGTAGGACTTGAAGATAGATATTGATGAAATTTAGTGAAAGCTTTTTTTTCGTAAAGATTTTCACCCTAGGGAGACATTGTCTCAAAATATGTGCCAATGCAAAACTTTAAATATTCCAGTTATGGACCATTATGGTGGATTCTAGACCTTTTCGGGCATCACAAGGCGTTATTCGCTATGTCTAACTAGGTTCTATTGCATAATTTGAGCACATTATAATTTTATTTAAAAAATAAAAGCTTGTTAACGTTAGTTGAATAACAACCTGACTGTTGTAATCATTTATTAAGTCTAGATGACTAATGGAAACATTTATAGTTTCACGTTGTCCATATCTAGGTACTATGATAGATTTTGGGATAGATATATGCACCTACTAAATTCAATAATACAACATTCTATCTCCTGTATGGCATTTTCTTGTGATCAACCAGACATTGTGTAAACAGGGCACACAAAATAAATATATTTTCAGCCAAGAATTGTAACGGACTGCTAGTCATACCACACCAGCGTGCTAAACATGGAATGCATTAGCGAAGCTTTTCTAGCTCCTCAGAATTTAGCTGACAGGGTTAGTCATGCAAGCGTATAGACATAATATATGTTTAGGTTCTTCTTACAATGTAATGTTTTATTTTTCAGCTAAATAATCGTAAAGAACTAATTTTTGATCTGTTCAATTTTTATAGAACCATAATGTTTAGATTTCTTTTGATGCACTTCAAACAGCTTTGGATATTTCAGTTTCTTACACATGGTGATTGCTGGAAAATTTTATGACTGTTTTAAATGTCTGAAAAATTCATTTATTCAAAATGGCCAGGTGTGTAAATCCTAAATGTCAGATCTTTTTTTGCAAATATGGAGGAACGACAAACATGAAAAGAACATGTACTTAGCAAAATGGAGGAAAGTAATTAGTTGAAAAGATGACCATGTCCATCAAGTAAACATGACAGTGACTTGAGCATAGCCTTTTTTAGATGGCTATATCAAAACAATGAGAAACGGTTCATACGCATTTCCTTTAGGTTGTTAATGGACAAGCAAAAACTAACATGAGCTGTCAAGTGCTTTCATAGCGTTGTAACAAGGCTCCAACACACAGCAATGAGAAGTTGAAGGAATGCATCACTGAAAATTAATGGATAGACAATTGTACTTTATCAGTCTCATTTCAAACATTTATAGATGATAGACAAAAGAGTTTGAAGTGAAAATTTTGTGCCATGACATTTACATGTGCAAAAAACATGATGGAAAGGAAACAGAATAAAAATTATATATAAGGTAATGTAAACATGAAAAAGTAAAAACGGGGAAAATTAAGCACATGCAAAAATGTATTAAATGTATATTATAATGTATATATCGTTATTTATAACTCTAAGCTCTCATTTGAGAACAGGTTCTCAACTCATTTCAACTTACGTGTTATGAACTAATTGCATACAATCTCTAACAATCATTTTGAAAATATCATTGCCAGCTGCTTTAACAATCTCCCACATAATATCCGTTCTCTTAGCGGAGAAAGGCATTTTAAAAACTATTTGTCAGACTATTTATTCATTTTTAATGGCTAACTGTTGCTTTCTTTCCCTTCTTTTTGTTTTATTACAGTTTGTATTGTCTAATTTGAAAAACATTTCTATCTCTTGAATGATATTATTGCCGATAAAGTAATAATTATATATATATATAATACATGTATATATATATATATATATATATATCGCATATATACAGTAAGCTACTGGACTGCTAGTCTATGAAAACAAAGGACTAAACAATGAAAAACCGGAGTCGTATTGTAAAATATTAATAAATAAATATTATTCAACAATTTTTAATGATGCTCATGACAGAAATTTTTTGGGGTGAGCAGATGCACCGGGCTTTTGTAAAAAGTGTTGTGACGTGATTGCAAAAAGTCTCGACAGTGATAAACTCGTGGCTGAGATCAATATAGATTTCCACTAAAAGATTGAGTCAAACCTTATCATGTCTTTGGTCAAAATTGGTCAACTTGTACTATCAACTGCTCATTGCGGTGACTGTCAAAATATATAAGCAAGCACTAAACTGGCCACCGGGTAAATGCAGGTGCCACGATATGAAGGTGCTTTTTACCTAACCAGTCAACTCAAACTAGCTGTGATTAAACTTAAAGCAAACTTGTCGCATAAAATGTGATCTGTAAAGAACCAATTACATCATTTTCCTATCAAACATGTACATTAACTTTTAAACAATCTAAGAATTTTTTAGGATGTCTGTCCATCCATTCAAGTTTCTAGGATGTGAGAAACTTAGGAGCATATCATGACTTTTCAAACAAAATTATTTAATTAATACAAACTTACACACTCAGAATTTAACATGGAACATTTTTATATAATAGGCTAAGGTGTATAGGTGTGGTATTTGACTATTTGTAACTGAAAAAGCAATCACAATTGGCAGTTCCGTTTCGATGTCGTTATAACCAAGCTAGCACAGTTGCACGAGTTCTTTCCATACAAAATGACGTATTTTTTCATCAACAATTCTGATTGTGAACAACTAGCCTTTAAAAACAAAGCACGCAGGCACAAACACGCTGGTGGGAATTTGCAGAGCATTAATAAATAACTATTAACGTCATCATGTTTAGAGAAATTTCCGTAAGCGCTTATGTACTAGAATTCTTTCAGATATGTTATTACATGCTTATATTATTCAACCAAATTACAATATCTAAGTCTCTGGAGAATGATTGATTGATTTGCATATGAAGTTTTATGAAAAGTGTAAACATCAGGAATATTGAGTCTCTAACAATACTTTTGCTTCTATATACATGTATATATAGAGCCCAATATAGAGAGAGTCAAGATCTATCGATGCTATTTCTGATTTGTGTTGATTGTAGATGCTACTGGTTTGGCAATATTATGAAATTTTCTGTTGAGGAATTGTTGCATTTTTTATCCGTTTTTGTATGAAATTCAGTGATTAGCTATCTTCTAATTTTTTTCAAAGTTTACGCTGTCTTCTTCCAAGTTCAAAATATAGTTACTAAGTTCAGCTGTGTTTTTTTTATTGCTGTTTTTGATGCTTGCTTCGTGCTTATGATGTTTAGTTTTGAAGTCAGTCTTGCACAGACCCTCAAAGGTCTCAGTAGTGTGTCAAGTCTCAGTGCTCAAGGAAATCTTTCTTCCTACACAAAAAAAATCACCAAACTCCGGGGAGGCACTGCTCACGCAACTCGACCTACCAATTTCAGGAAATTCTCTTTCAATGAAAACAACTCCCCAAAGTTTGGGGCTGAGCTGCTCTCGCAACATGCCCTGCCAAGCTCCAGGCAATTGTTTTTTATTAATTTCTCATGCAATGCTTTTCAACTGCCCGGGGATGCTAATGCTGTCTCCAGAACATGGTCTGAAAAGAATTTGAATGTTCCTGTTTCTTGACTCGATTTTGCGGAGCCGGGATCATTCAATCCCACGGCTCACACCAGTGTAAAGGATTTTGCCATTCGCTTTACTCTCCACAAGGCAGGTAAACAATAACACCGAGTTGTAGGTGCCAACTAAATATAGATTTACTATATAAATATGCAGTAAAACCTCGGTTCTCGAATGCTTCGTCCCTTGACCAATTCGGTTCTCGACCAAACCAGAGCATGTGCATTGGAATTAAATGTTAGGAACTGCTCTGGAAACAGCATGGAAACATTCGCTAACAAAGAGAGAAGCAAGTTACACTCATAAATGGTTTACAAAAAGAAAGAAACCATCTGGGATGACCTCTCCACTACCGAAGATATTTGCTAGGGTTACAACTCCTTCAATCGAGCTACCCAAAATTGTTTTGGGCTGAGGATTCTCCTTCAAAGATGTGAAGTAAACTATTGATGTAGCCAAATTAATTGAGCCATTGCTGTTTTGTTTCTTTTTTACACAAATTTTGCTGTCACTGAACTGTTGCATTTCTTCCTGTGTTATTATCAATTTCTGCAATTTTTGTTATTGTATCTTAACCTTCAATGTTTACGATGTTTCAAGATCGAACACAAAACGTTTGAATTTTGGCTACTTTTCTCATCATCATAGGTTGGAAAATATTTTATTAAAAATAAACACGATCTATATTTACCCAATCATATTTGTAGTATGCAATATACAGTAAAGGTTATGATGTGAAATAATAAAAATACCTTAGCAAAGTTGTTTTCTTGACTTGGAACAGACTACAATTATTGTGCATTGATTCTAATGGAAAAAGTTGTTTTGGATCTCGAACAACTCGGTTTTCATAACACCTTCCGGAGCAGGTTATGTTCGAGAACCGAACTGTATAGATTTACCTGCATGACAGGCAATAAACCACATTCAAAGCTAGAAAACAATCACAAAAAATATTGAAGTACCAAATGAGTCACAGACAGCACAATATATTTGTAACTGATTATCTTTTTAACGTTCAACTTTATATTATTGTGAACATATTTTAATGGTGTAGTGCTTCAATAAATATTATATTGCAAGGAAGACAACAACGAACAAAACAAAAGTGTTTTGGTAACAAGTTGAAAGTAATATACTGTGGTGGATGACATCCACCTGCAGCCAAGACAAGCCAAGCCAAAGCCGAGCCAAGCCGAGCCAAACCGGACCAAAGGTGAGCCAAACCAGGCTGAGCCAAGTAAAACGAGAAGCGGGGTCTACCCGCTATATACGCCTGAACATTTGTAGTTGAGGGCAGAGCTGTTATGGGCCTGTTTATTGCATGTGCTTGACTATTCTTGTGCTTTTATGTGGAAAGCAGAAATACACATGTAAACTTATGCATCAAGTCTTATACTGATAGAGTAAGTAAGGGTGGAACAAAAGCTTTACAATATAAGGTTTAGCCAAATTGCAGCACGCATGAATAAGATATTTATGACAACTACCAGCCAAACACCTCTATCTCACGAAGTATCAGTTTATTGGCATCTCCAACAGAGGTTACTCTGATCAGTCTCCCGTAGAGTCTCTTAGCGCAAGGCATGGTGAACTCTTCTTTTGAAGGCTGACCATCATAATAGGCACACAAGTGCTTTTCACTCTCATCAGTCAGGTCACTCTCAGTTTCTCCGACCGTAACTCTAAGATTAGCGAGAGCTTTATCTACATAATAAAGTTGTAAGATTGGTGAAACAGTTTGTACTCATCCAGCGCAACATGAGAAACATTTAAACAGTGACAGGTTTGAAGCCCTGCATATCAGCTCACACAAAACACTACTGCACTGAGTAGCATTCATGATTGTATTCTATGGGTTTGTTTATTGAGATCAGTATCACATCATTTAGTTGTTTAGTTTCCGAGATTAGCAGCATACTAGCAACAGTTGCTTAATTACAGACTGCTTGACAGAGAAGTTACATCACTGTTATACTGATCTAAAATTTAAAGAATTTTGCTAGCTTGTAAAGATGGAGTCTTGTATATTTAATTATGGTGGCTGTTTTGGATGTAAATATTGCTTCAATGTGCTAAAACATACAGAATTATTTTGTATGTTTGAGAAAATTGAACCTTGTAACTATATTTTTTAGATGCTTAACTGTAGTAAGTTTATCTTTCATAAATCATTTCGAAAATCTTCTTTTTGCTTGACCTATAAAAGTTTAATTTGCTGAGTCTTAGAAGTAATTATCTTTTTGACTCATACGAATGTTTTAGCAGATTAACTCAGACAGTATTATAATGACACAGTAATTGCCAAAAGCTGCACATAAAGGTCTCATCACAACTAGTCAGTAATGATTGGCGAATAGTACCTTCAGCTTGTGACAACTGCTTTTACCTGATGGCCACCCCAAAACTTGCTTATAGATTTTAATGGTGTGAATGCAATGAGCATTTGATAGGTCAAATTGAATCCATGGAGAATCTTGAACATCCGACACCACACGGTTTGACTCGGTTTTTTCTTTACGCCCGTCTATAGCATTCTTAGGCCCACAACTGTCCACAAACTTTCTGGAGGAGATAGATGCAGTCACTTCACCTGTGCAAAGAAAGTGTAGATTATGGTTGGTGGTTTATGGTGTGAACATGGTGTAAAATCATTAAATACTAAAAAATATTACATAGAGTTTTTTTTTCCAATGTAGTATATAAAAGGGGGTTTATGGCTTCCACTGCACTTTTTTCTACGAAAAACAGTTCCAAATGGCTCTTTGCATGGAAAAGGTTGCCGACCCTTGGATTAGATGTAGAGAATGAGGGGTTCCAAAATCAAATCTTCTTTGGTGCAGATTCATCATTTTAATATTTAAATAGATATAGCTGAACAAGCCAAAGTACACACACAAGACACACAAACTTTAAGATTTATTTACATATATATATATATGTATATATATATATATATATATATATATATATATATATATATATATATATATATATATATATATATATATATATATATATATATATATATATATATATATATATATATATATATATATATATACATATATATATATATATATTGCATTTATAAAATTGCATATCTATATATATATAAGATTTATACATATATATATAAGATTTATACGTATATATATACATATATATATATATATATATAAGATTTATACGTATATATATACATATATATATATATAAGATTTATACGTATATATATATACATATATATAATATATATATATATAAATATGCAACATTGTAATGGAACCTGTCAGTCTCTTTACTTTCCACAAATCAGTCAAACAACAACGCCGAGTGCTAAGTGCTAATGAATATATATACCGTAAAACCTCTATTTGAACTCCACCTTTATTTTATTGTCCCTTCTATTTGAACGCCTTATCTATTTGGACGCCACCTCCAATTGGCTGCCAATATGGGAGCAGGGTTGAAAATTAAAACTTCATTGGTTAATTGAACGCTACCTTAATTTGACCGCATCTTTGACATTAGTTGGTCTTTTCAAACCCATAATACAAGTGATCAGTAAAAAGTGTTCATAAAATCACATTAATATTGTATTGTTTAATTTAATAACAATTAGTTATCTTGTTGTGCAACTCCAAGGTTTTTTGTGTTTTTTTGTTATAACCTTTATAGCAACACCATAGAAACAATTAATAACTGTATGAGCCTAAAAGCAGTTTCTTGTCTAGAGGGATCTTAATACTTTGAAACATGCAAAAACCATTTACATTTACAATGGTATATGAACGACTATTTTTAGGCTAAAATTTGTGCTTGGTGAGCAATAATTTTCTCTGTGCATATGTGCAAGACGCGACGCGTAAAGGTTTTGCACTGCTAAAAAGTTATTTTGACACTAATATTGCTTAGCTCAACAGTGCAGTAACAGATTTGAAATCAGAAGACATTGTGGAAGATATTGAACAACCAAAAAATGTTTGTTCAATCGAAACCAACAATCAGAAGGCGGCTATCTGAACAAACATTGAAATTTTTGTTTAAACTTTATGGTTTTTTTTATGTGTTATAAGTATGGTTGGTTTATCTCACTTGTTAGTGAATACACATTTGGAGCATTCAATAGTTTATTATTCTATAACTTATAAGCTTGCAGATTTACAGCTTGTGGTTTGATTCCATCGTTTTGGTAATCCGATCACAAAATGGACCACCGTTCATAACTTCTCTTCTGTTGCACATAAAAAGCTAGTTTTGACCGTACACTGACATAAGAATATTAGTGATTGCAAAGAGTTTTTGTGCAACATTGTTAAATATATATATCAAACAAAAATATGTCTTAAAACTAGATTGAAAAAAAATGGAAAGCTCCAGCAATTTGCAAAGTAGAACACAGTGTGTAAAATCATTGCAGAATAATTGCGGGCAATAGATATCAGCTAGGAGATATATTTATTGACTCATCAATGCATTTTTATTGAAAGATCTTTAAAAAATTTGTAGGTAAGTAAGCAAATTCATTACATTAAAAAAAATCAATGTTACCCCACAAGAAGAAAAAAAAGTGCAAACTATAGGCGACATTTTTGCCGCCCGTAAAGGGGCAAAATTTACTTTCGTGAATTCTGATGGGTTAATGGAAAAATATAACACCAGCATCTATTTAAACACCATCTCTATTTGACCACTAATATAGAGGAAGAATTAAAAATAGTATAGAGTAGGGGTTGAAAAATATAGTGCCGTGGCATTCATTTAAACGTTTTACTGTGTTTACTAAAACAATATCTAAGTTTTCATGGGTGACAGGTAAAAACTACATTTAAAGCGTGCAGAGAGGGTGTGCATATCCCACTTCCGAAATGATTGAATCTTATTCCTTTTCTACTTTTAATTTTGTTCGAAGCTCCGCCCTTTTTCTTTGTTCTATGCTTGGTTTCTCTTTCAATGTCTTTTCGGTTACGTTTTGGTCTCACAATTTCTTTTTGTCAGCTTGAGTGCCCTTACGGCGGTCCGGCCTACTTTGGCGTTTTAAGGCTTGACGCTACGGCCGTGGTGGCCAGGATGACTATTCCTACTGCCCTGGTCGCAGCGCTTTGCCGTAAGAATATTATATCACATGATATTGTAATGTATCTTATTTATGATGCATTACACAGTATTATATTGTATTATATCAAAATGTATTATGTTGTCTAACATCCTATCATGTAATATTATGATATACGGTAATATATTCTCATATCATTTTTATGCAGCTTATCACATAACATTATATTGCCTGATATTACATTATATTATATTGTAATATGTTATATTTTCCACTTTTTGATTTTATACCAAGTAACTTGAGTTTTCTCCCTGTGAACTAAAGTTATCCAATAACCTGCTATTAATCCATTTGTAATGCATATGATGTGTTCATGTTTCAAAGTTGCTGAAATCTCATAAAACTCAGCAAAACTAAAATAAGTTAGTTGATAATAACCTGACCTATTGCTATATTTTATATGACTAACCAATCAAATTCTTAACAAACCATCACCTTTAGGATGCTGAATGATAGTATGAGCTTTAACTTTGGACTTATACCCGATTCTGACATTTGCTTTGTTCAGTCTATGACTTTGAACAGCAAAACTAAAAAAACCAAGACTACTAGCGGATTATTTGAAGGATCATTTTATTTTCGATTTTAGTCTTCTCTTCGGGACCACTTGGAGCTGTTAACCCTTTCAATGCTGTATGCACACTTATGTGAAATATGTGGTCAACTTTCGTATGCACGTTTTTCTGAATTTCATAGCAATTGCGAAGTAACTTAATTTTATTATTATTTAGCAACATACCTAATGATCTTTAGTATTTTTATTGTATGGACAGTGTTGTCCAAATATTTTTTTATACAACTGGTTTAGATTAGCAAAGCAATTTTAAATATTTTTTGGGAATTTCCAACTCAAAAAGGAACATTTTTCCATTCTGACATATGAACTGTTTAGTGTTATTATGGCTTTCACGAGTATCTACTGAGTTTGAAAACAAAGAATTACTTAAGCTGATGATATTATAGCCAATTTAGATTCAGAAACAGTTAAATATTCTGATAATGAAAATGAAAGCACTGATTCTGATTGTGACAAAAGTAATAGTTATGTAAGAATAATGAACATTGTAGAGGATTGTTTTAGATTCCTAGTGATAATAGTTTTACATAACTTTAGTAATGCATATGATTTAAATACATAATAAAGGGTTACACTTACTAATAACTCCTATCTGAGAAAAACCGCTAATCAATTGTTTTGTTTTCTCACCGTATCCTTAAACTCACTAATAAATCCTGTCCGACGAAAACTACTGATCAATCGTTTAGTTTTGAATTGCACCTTATAAACTATGTATTATCTGTATCTATGATTAAAATTATGACTGATAATATATCTAGGCAGTAATATTAAAGCTGAAAGTAGATTTTTTTTTCTAACTTACAGGAGTAACATTTTTAAGTTGTGTCACTACAACTTTTTCTCACAAATAAAACAAATCTACATCTACTCAATTTGCATACATACTTTTGCATGTCTGTACTAGCTCCACCATGTCCTCTAACATCAGACTGCCAGAGCTGCATGAAACATTTCCTGTAGGGTTCACACAACATTTCTGGCCACAAGCTCTGTTCTCATTTTTACCTCCATCAACATCTGAAAGAATGAGTTACAAGATTGTGTTGTCATCAAGATGTCTGATAAAGTGTTTTACGTTTACCGTTTTATAGGTAATCTATTGACAACATGGTCTGACAAAAGAGGCTATAATGTCTGTACTTTAGCATTCCTTTTCAAGCGTGTTAAGACTGTAGCCAACTTCAATTTATCTACATAACAATCCTCAGTAGTGCAAATAATAGTCTTGATTAGGCTTGTAGTGCAGTGAAAGTTTTGAACACATTTTTCCCATCAGTTTATTGCAAAAAAAATCATCCCTCTAACAAGCTAATTTATTTAGCTACAGTGATACTCCTAGCCTTTGTGCAACCCCACATGAATAAGTAGCATAACTGATATCTTACTGACTAATATTTTACTTTGTATAACCCACAAAGCCAACACCAATTAACCTGTTAATTCATCAATCAGTAAATATAACAAATCTTTCAAAATATTTTTGTATTTTTTCTGACAGAGTTACTATAGTTAAAATTGGAACAAAACATAGAAAATGTTCCAATTTTGAAAACCAAAGTTAGTAATGCATTTGAGAAAGTATCCACTTAGAAACACTCTAAAATAGATCGGAAAAATATCATGTTTAACCTTTTTGTCGGTAGAAGTCTCTAGAAATGTCGAAAAGTCTTGTATTTTTTTGACAAATTGAAAAAGTCGGTATTCTATGACCATACAATGTTTGAGCTGATATTTATCGGATAGTTTTAGATGAGATAATTTCTATTTTAATAAGAGTTAGTTTTTTAAAGCTTTTTACAAAACCCTTGTTCACACAGTCCAATAATTGCGTTTCATCGCTCCCCTCCAGCAGTTTCCCATAAATGCGGATTGGACTGTGGTTGCCGAACTCCAATCTTTGTAGGTTTGCACTCGTAATTCTTGTTTGATTATGCTTTTAAAAGTTTTTACAAATTACTTTCACCTTGACCAGCAAGAAAGAAGAAGTAATCAAAAAACTCCACCAATTAAGTATCACCAGATGATATAAAGTTTGTCACTGAGTGAGAGGAATAACTGTAGTGATGAAGGCTTGTCACACCTAAATCAGTAAGATTTTTAAACCATTACAATGTTGTGTGATTATCTGTGCTTCATTTTCTGATCTTTCAGCAGTAGTTATTATTGTATTCAGAGTGTACCGAGGTGTTGCTTGTATTAGAGTTGCTATTATGAGGTACTTTTCTAGTATTCGCAACAACAGCACGAATAGATATAGGATTATCGTCGTCCGAGCTACCACTATCATGATTTTTCTTTATACATTTAAATATTTTAAAGTTGACATCACTACTATTACTTCAATTATTATTTCATCAATCAGTCAAACGATTACTGACCACAGAAGGATCAAATAAAAGTTTTATTTCAATGTTTCGATAGTTAGGTTGCTTGCAAAAAGATTTTTGCAGCGAAAATAAATGCTCCTCAGATAATCGTTTCATATCGTAATTCAAAAATAAATAATTCAAAAAGAAATAATTCAAAAAGAATATTTTAACTTAGCAGCATTCATATGTATTTTTATTGTTGCTAGTCAACAGGTTTATGAACTTTCACCAAAAATTTTGTTTGTGTTGTTTTCCCACGAAACTATTAAATGATGTTTACGTTGTTGCATCAGCGAAAAGGTTAACTCAACACAAGCAATCAACTTGAAAAAGAAAACATCAATTAATCCACATCCAATTACCACTAATGTGGTAAGTAATAAGCTAATGGTAATAAAATATTTAGAAAGTGTAACAAAAAGACATTTTTAGCAAAAGAGGAATATAGCTAATCATCAGAGAGTTAAAAATTTATATGTATTAGAGAGAATTTCTCCCAAATTAACACTTAGGCTAACATGTGCATAAAAGTTCACATGAAGATCAGAAAATGTTTTGGTAAGCCATTTTAACATAGACACAGTGTTTTGACAGTTGCATGAAATTATGTTGCTAATTTTTTGAATATTTTTAATTTCAAACATGGCTCTGCAGTTTCAGAATGTTACGCATTTATTAACTTTTTGGGAGGTGACAATTTATATTTTATATATTGAAAAGAGCAACAGCCTAGCTGAAGAAAGAAAAGATAATAAGTATTTTGTAGTTACCATCATATGCTGACAATGAAGAAATATGACTATACACGGAAGATGAGGGATCTTTCACTTCATTGCATGCCACAGCAGGTAGATGAGACATTTTGAAAACTCTGCTCTTTTTATTAAAATCCAAAGAGTAGCAGTTATCCTCAAGAATTGACAAACACTGAATGGAGCAATCTTTCACACTAACAGCTGTTGTTTCATTCTATCTTTCAATTAAGTTTCCTCCGGCTGCGTTTCTATACACTCCAGAATGTACCTTTCTGGTATTCTTTAATAAAAAAAACATGAAGGAAAATGAAGTACTTCATACATTTTATGTACAAGTTAGCAAGCCAACTGAAGTTCGTTAGAAGCCAACAATTTGTTCATAATATCTCAACACGTAAAACTCTATCTAAACTGCAATGTACTGAGCAGACAGTCATATTTTATAACAATAAGCCTTTTATACTTATATAAAGTTGGTGCTGCAGGCTAAAGCATATCCTTTAGCTGTAAATTTTGCTTTTCATTAACTAGGTTACAAAGACTTTATGGTTAGTTAGCTTACCGCCAGAGAGAGTCCAGTTTGACTGAAGAGCAATATCACACAGAAAATTTGGAGCCTCATATCTACAAAAGCAGAGCTTACAAAATAAAATAACAAGATGCTGACATCTATATGGTATCTTTTACTAAAGCAAAAAGGTAACGCTGAATCATAAATAATACCTGATAGACTAAGTATGTTCTATCTAGAACCAGCAGTCTACAACTGATTCAGTCTCTTTGTTACTGAATATGAATAAGGTGGCTCGTAATCATTAATTAATGACGGTAGGGACATAAACAGCAAGCGTTCAGGCAGAAGCTCACAAACTACTGGCATGTGTTTTAACCCAAGCAATTGCGTAATAACCAGCTTGGCTAACAGAATCTAAACGACATAGTAAGGGTTGTCCCGGTCATTTTGGACAAAGAAGTCAGTTCAGGTACTTCGGTATAGTAGGCTCAGCCTAACTGGCCACATTATGGCTTAAATGTAAGAACCGAGCCATGTACACAAGTTACATCACACAGAAAGATGGCGGAAAGCAATAAGCAGGAGACGGAGCGTATCTTGAGAAGAAGCATGTAAAAGGAGCCAAACTAGTTCGTTACAGCATAGTTATATTGTGCACAAGCTCTGTGCATGCATGCTCATTTGTTGTCCAGTAACATACTTGTATATGTATATATATATATATATATATATATATATATATATATATATATATATATATATATATATATATATATATATATATATATATATATATATAAATATATATGCATTTATATAAATATATATATGAGTATAAATATGTAAATATATATTGCTCGAATATATGTTTTGGCGGCTAACGCTGGGTTTGTTCATTGCTTGCATTTTTTTCTACAGACAAACAGAACAGGCAGTTTCCTTTATGACTTTAAATATTTGATTTCAGAAGGTTTAATGCAAATCAACAACTAAAGCTAGTTAGCTATGTTTCACATACTATCTGTCAATGCAGCTAACCTCAGTGGTATCATACCAGCTGGTTTTTGTAGACAAGTATGTTTTTGTATCAGCCTGGCTAACCATACACAAATTAAAAAAACTCCATCTGTTCACAACTTTGCTAATGCGAAATGTTTAAAATTTCTTGCCTTGATAACATTTGGTATGCCTTTATAAGTGGAACTTTTTTAATACATTTCGCTTTAATTCCATGTGACAAAGCTTGAATTAAGTTACACCAGTATTCTTCAAACTTTTAAACCCTTTGTACTCTCAATATGTGCACTTTATTATTTTTAATTGGTTGTTATATTTGTTTAAAGATCTTCATTGAGACTGAAAGACCGATTGATAGGTATGAGACACAAAGCAGTATTTTAAAAATATATCAAACAGCATAACATCTCCAGCACGCTATCATTTGAGTCAGGGTATATATTTGAAAAAACTTACCACAAAGAAGGACTAGCCAAAACATTTGATAATTTTGATTGTTTAGGAAAGTTGTTTTAGAAGCAAATATGTTAAAATCCCAGCTGCTAGTTTCCAGCATATTTACATATAGTATTATACTAAAAGCCCTAGACAGTAAATTGCCTGTAAAAGCAAATTGGTGAGATCAGTCCTACAAAAAACTGGCAGAACTAATGATGACAAACAAACTCATACTGTTTTTTTGGTTTTTTGCCTGTACATGGAGTTACAATATCAAAGTATTATTTGGTTATACTGATCTTTACCCTGGAATTATGACAGTTTTATCTTCTGTATGTATTGGTTCCTCTCATCTAATCTTCTGGTCAGAGAAAATACATTTTTCTCTGACTAAACTTGACAATTACACCACTATTATCTTGTGCAAGGGTATCCACTAGTACAATGATTGCATATGTGCAAGCTATTCGATTGCGTGTTTGTATAAATATGAAATATATATAATACATGGATTGGTTATGCATTCGGTTTACTTTTAGACTTTATAGAGTTAAGGGAGATTTTGGAGTGTGTTGAGTGAATTGTGCACAAGCCTAATATGAGGCAGTACAGTTTCACTCATGCGCCATCATAGACCATAAAAAATAGTTGCTCAATGGAACAAAAGTGTATGGCTTGATATGATCAGAATTTTTTTATGTTTTTTGTTTGACAGTGTACATACACTTGCAATATCTAGTATACAATGTATGTGATCACTAGTAATCTTACCAATGATCTCTCACAGTTTGGTGAAAGAGAGACAGCCTTAATTAAACTGCTAAAGTAATGAAAAAGAAAAGAATGAGTCAAATTTGTTTTGCCTTTGAAGGGACATGGTCTATAAACTCAACTTGACCTATCAATTGCTTACTGCATTCTATTTGATAAAACTTATAAGCACACCTGGCCATTAAGTATATGCAGCTGTCATTAGCAAAATGTGCTAATAAGTAAATATAAACTTTCGGTGGTAAAACTGAAAAAATTTGCTATATAAAAGCTGATTATTGGCAATTACTCATCTACTTTCCTTTCAAATCAAATAGTGAAGTTGCTCTTACAGTAGGTGGACATCATTAAATATGACTACTTGACTTAGTTTGCTAAATTATTTGTTTACTTCAGAAATATTACTTGACATCGGTCACTTGAGCCCTGCCGATGCATTAGAAGGAGATCAGTGTTTCGGTAAATCTGACAAAATGAGGTTCAAAGGCTACTTTTAGGTCTGAATGAGAAAAATATATTGAAGGCAAATGAAATTAATGTTTTTAAAATGGTTTATAAAGATATATTGGCTGCAGTTAGAGATATTTTTGAGCACTTTGGACCAGAAATATAGTGATAAGGCTCAGTGAAGTTGGAATTTCTCAGACCATCCGAATGGTGCTTGCATCTAAACTGCCCAGCATAATTAAATATGGCCTGACTCCATTATCACTAAACTAGCACTATTAACTAGTCTATATAAATGTAAAATAGACATAATTTCTCTGTCAAACAATATGCTATTTGACAACTAGTCTTTTAAAATAAAGACACAAAACAATGAAAAACCGAAGTCGTATTGTAAAATATTAATCAACAATTATTAATCAACAATTATTAATGATGCTCAGGACAGAAATGTTTTGGTGTGAGCAGAGATGCCGGGCTTTTGTAAAAAGATCTGTGACATGATTGCAACAATTCTCAACAGTGATGAGCCTGTGGCTGAGATTAATGTAGATTTTTGCTAAAAAGATTGAGTCAAACCTTAATATGTCTTTGGTCAAAATTTTCCATAATATCAACTTGCACTAGCAACTGCTCATTGCGGTGCTTCTGTCAAAATATATTAGCAAGCACTAAACTTGCCATCAGGTACATGCAGATGCCATGATATGAAGATGTTTTTACCTAACCAGTCAACGCAAACTAGCTGTAGTAAAACTTAAAGCAAACTTTTTGCATAAAAGGTGATCTGTAAAAAACCAATCACATCATTTTCCTCCATCTTTAGGATGTGAGAAACTTGGCAGCATATCATGACTTTTCCACAAATCGATTTAATTAATACAAACTTACACACTTGAAGTTTAGCATTGAACATTTTTATATAATAGGCTAAGATGTATAGGGTTGGTAATTGGCTATTTGTAACTAAAACAGCAACCGCAATTGACAATTCCGTGTCGATATCATTATAACCAAGCTAGCACAGTGGCACGAGTTCTTTCCATACAAAATGACGTATTTTTTTATCAACAATTCTGATTGTGAACAACTAGCCTTTGAAAACAAAGCACGCAGGCACAAACACGCTGGTGGGAATTTGCAGAGCATTAATAAATAACTATGAACGTCATTTCACACGGAAAAGTTTCCGTATAGGCAGATGTTCTAGAATTCTTTCAGAAATTTGTTTATATGCTTGAAACTACAATATGTGTGTTTTTATGCATTGGTGTAAGATTACAAGCTGCTTAAAACATCAACACTATTTGATTCTGTAAAGGACAACCGGACTAATGCTAGAATTACATTTGGAGCAATACAGATTGACATGACTGAATAAGATAACAAGTGCTCTTGTGGTTACAGTGAAGGTTTGTGTTGAAAGACTCTATTTAAAGTTGATAAGAATATCTGTTGTAAGGAATAAAATTAGACTGGGACATAATGACATTAGAAGTTATTGGCTTGTGGTTGTTATCAATATGATATTGCGTACAGCCAGGCCTAATCTGATTAACCGAATTTGAGCTTCACGTTTTGGTTGATTGTAGATGTTTTTGGTTTGACAAAATTGTGGCATATTTTTGTTGAGCAAAGGTTGCATTTCTTTGATTGATTGTTATATGAAATGCGTAAATTGATTTGTTCCAATATATCTTGCATTTGTGCTGTCATCTTTTAAGCTCAAATATAGTTACTAAGTTCAGTTGTGTTTCTTTTATTGCTGTTTTTGAAACTTGCTTTGTGGTTACGATGTTTAGTCTTGAGGTCAGTCTCGCACAGTTCCAAGTAGGTCTCAGTAGTTTGTCAAATATCAGTGCTCAGAGAATTTTTTCTTCCTACTGAAGAAAGTTCACCAAACACTGGTATGGCAGTGCTCACACAACTCAGCCTACCAATTTTAGGGAATTTTTTCTCTCTCAATTAAAAAAAAACTCACCAAAATATGGGGCTGAGCTGCTCTCACAACACAGCATACCGACTTCAGGGTAATTTTATTCATGGCTAAATTTTCTTAAGGTTTTTCTGGCTAACAGGTTTTATATTCTGTGACATTTAGTAAATAGGTTGCTGACCTAAAATGTTGCTGATGTACAGTGTATAGCTGTATGGCAGCTACAAAAGTAAGTGCTTACAACTATTATGGTCTGATTTACAAAAAATAGTTGGTTTTTATTGGCTTAAACATTGGGAGATCTTTAGTTTGTTCTTTCTCATTTGAGACAGAGCACAATTTTATTGTTTTTTGTAGCTATGTACCCTGACCGAACAAAGAATTTAGTTACAACAGCTGCAGACCAAGTTTCTCAGCTATTCCACACATCTGATGATGATGACAACTTTTGTGGATGACTTGATGGAACCTTAACCCAGTACTACACTCTGATTAAATGGGTTTCAATGGTTGTTGGGAGATTCGTACAGCTCCAATCAAGAACAAAGAATCACCTTAACGTCTATTGGATTGAAGCTCATGGGTATCACAATGTACCATATATACTGTCATAAAACTTATCACAGTATAGTTATTTTATAAATTAGTAAAAGGAAGTTCACTAGTCACAGATTTTATTATTCCGATTAAAGTATATATTTCTCTCGGTAGCTTTTAGGATACGGATCAAAGCTGAAAACTTCTAAAGATCGGTAAAACAGGTTTATGATGAGTCTTTTTTACAACTCATAATGTGGAGGCAAGTGTCTTGAGCACTGAAAAACTGCTTTTGCAAAATATCTGTCGTTCAAAACTTCTTAATATAAATAGTAAAATGTAAAATATAGAAAATAAAAACAATATTTTTATTATACTTATTAGAATTATTATTTTTTCAAGTAGCTTTTATGATTAGCAGCATGTGAAAACAGTTTGCAGAGAGTTACTTGCCTACGAAAATAAGATTTGGTAACATAATTTGTTGACTGATATCGATACAATTTGAAAAAATTGTAATTGTATTTACAGTTAAGTATTTGGCAATTTTATTCTTTAGCACTGTGTATCAAAAATTCATACTAAGATAGTGTATTGCGCATAGCAAAAATGTTTGGCAGAAATTATTGTAGTTATATTTGTATGTTTTTTTAGCTTTGCTGTATTGGATTTTGTTATCTGAGTTTTTGGTATGGAAAAGCTTATTATTCAAATAAAACTGTTTTTACATTTGCACAAATTATTTCAATTCTGCCTCAGTCACCTTAAGGAACACAATTGCAGTTTCAACATTTAACCTCACAAAGGAGGCAGAGACTAACACAGTATAATTACTTTCTATCCAAGTTAAGCAATCCAAAACATTTGTTTTTCCAAATTATTTTTTAAAATACCTGTCATTATGTAAAAATGCGTACCGCCACCAAAATAAAAATATTGCACAATAAGATAGGGTTAATAGATGTTCTCGCCAAGTTTAAACAAAAATTACTCTGTAAGTAAATTATAGACTTGAATTATCAAGCTATATCTTAGCATTCTGTCATTATAATTATTATTGCCCCAATTATCTGTTTGTGTCTTAACACTATGTTTTGTTTTTACAATCTGCTGTTTAAAAATAACTTTACATTTTACACTCTGCGCCGGTCCAAAGTATTTTACTGTCATAAAAAAATGTTCCTGTTATAAAACTCAGTTTCTGACTTAATACTTTGTAGCTGTATTTACACTGTGTTGTTTTGAAAATAATATGTTTTTGTTTAGGCACTGAATAATCACCAAAATGCACAACTATTTTTTATTAAACCAAATGCAGAACAACGCAAACTGATTCTGGCACAAGCAAATATTTCTGAAGAAGTTAGTGTTCTCCCTCTCAGTCACTTCACCTTGTGGCTATCAAATGTATGCAAAACAATGTTTTAGATTATTGTGATATAAATTAACTATTCATAAAGTGTAGTTGATTGCTTTCTCAGGGTCTTTTTCAGCTACCTTTAAAACCTGTAACTCAAAAACTCTCATGTAATGTAAGTATTTTGCACAAATAACTGTAAACTGTGTAAGGTTTGTTTCCTCTAAATCCAATCACAGCTCTTGATTTCTGAATATCTCTAACACTGATTGGTGGTGACCCTTCAAAACAACTCCCAGTGTGAAGGCCTACATTTGATTCACTTTGACACACTACTTGCATAAACTATGTGTTTTGTTGGGCACCTTGATACAAATAAAGTATATGCCCTTTGTTGGTGTTTACTCAATGTTTTACTGTCACTGAAAAGGAAAATTTAATGAAGGGAAAATCAATTTTTAAACACTGGCTTACTAAAGTACTTGATTTAATACAATATATTTTTGTCCAGTAACCGCAAATCAATAAAATTAAACTCTTTCACCACTTTTGTTTAACGAAAATAATACGCTTGCTAATGAGGTCTAAAAAAGCAGAGCGTGTTCAGAGGAATGCACTAACAAAAACAAAATGTTGTCGTATTCTACTTTTGCTTATCAGAAAAGCAGCAAATTTCATCCTAACAGATCAAGCAACAAACATACAAACAATTTCACCGGCTCTCACTAGTATAAATTATCGACAATAATGTTTCTTGCGTAAAACACAAACTATTTTATCTGAGCTTTCAATTGGTTGATACAATTTTATAAGGCTGATAGAAAGTTAAAACAATTATTAAAATAGAGCTTGTGATGCGATAAACTTCCTTTCATCAAAATTTATTGAATTTTGTAGGGAATGCGCAAAGTTTGAAAAATGGCTATGTTTATCCGGCCATTCAGCGAGTTCTGTTCAAGTACCAAAATACTACTGAATCAGTCAGTAGTGGGTATCTAATTTAGAAAATGTTTACTATATCCTAGATGTAAACATTCTCAGTTGAAGTACATGTTTATGAGTATAACTAACGACTTGTTTATATACATGTAGCTAATCTTTTCATTAGCACTTACAGTTTGTTGATCAGACTTCCTAGGGCAGAATAGTTCTGTACTAAGAAGTCTGATCAACAAAATATTAAACAAAATCTGATAACAAAATTTTAAATTCATGACAACTCTAAACAATTATTGTTTAGATTTGTCATGAGTTAAAAAAAAATTTCTTTTTTTTACTATAAAAGATTTTATAGCTTCCATAACTTGTGTGCACTGCATTATTTTACCACTACAACCCCTCGCATGCAATTTTTTAGTCAAATTTATTAATTAATGACATCAAATACTTGTACATAAGATACTAGCTTTGCTAACCAACATTGCATGAGTACTAAAAATCAGCTTATAAACAATGATAAGTAATGAGGGTTGCCTGCCACTCGCTATTAGCCTGGCAGATTGCCAAAGGAAAATTTTAGTAACCTAACTAATGAAAATTACTTACTTATGCAATCACCCTGTCTAGTACACTAAGTTGTTGGGTATGTGCTCCCATATAGCGATTTATGTCAGCAAGCTATTGACTCATTCTCGGTGAACTATTGGGTAGGGGGTCAGACTGGTGAATGGGAGGGTCTTAGATTAAATCATTTCAGTGTGGATTTGTTATTCCAAGATTTTATTAGCTATAGCCGGAATGCCTACATACGGACATACTTTGAGACACACATTTATAGGTGTCTAATAGAAGTGCTTAAACCACACACAGAACCAGTTACTTTTGTTTAAGAAGGTTTAATTTACATGTACCTAAAGGCAGATGTTTTTATTAGCTTTAGGTATTTTATTTAGTTTTTAATGATTTCAGAAAAAAGTACCATGATTTAACTTTTTGTAAATTCATACTATCAGGGAACTGAGAATATGTCAACTTGACAGTTTCTAATCCTGCCACTTAAAATAGTTAGTCCTGATAGAAATTGAATTCTGCACCAACATATTATACTGCCAAAATTTGTTTTTTTTTCAAATATACCCACAGCTTCAAATTTGTGAATATATCTCAAAACTGGTTTATGGCCAAATATCAACACAACTCTTATCAAGGGGATATACTGGCTGATATGCACTGACAAACTGATTGCATAAATAATGCTTCTTGTGAGATCACTAGATTTAAATAAGGTGTTTGTAGAAGTTAATTTAAATCTAGAGCAATACATAGAAAGTATGTTGAACAAGAAAAGAAGTAAAAATTAAAGCACCGATGAACTAAATGACCTGAGTTGGAGCCATTGGTTTCTCTAAGCTATGTGGAAGTAAATCAACTTTGAGCTTTGGCATACCTGATGATCTGCATTGACAAACTGTTTGCATAAAAAATGTTTCTTGTGAGACCACTAGATATAAATAATGTATTTGTACAAACTTGAGTAAACTTTAGATCAATACATACATGTAGAAAGAATATTAAAGAAGAAAAGATCAATATTTTAGCACTGATGAACTAAAGTATTTGAGTTAAAGCTATTGGTTTCTCTAAGTTATGTGGGAGTAAATGAACTCTGAGCGATAAATAAAGTTTTCCTTTAAAGTTTTGAAAACATTTGAGAATGGAAAAACATATATTTAATTTTATTTAACTGCAAACACTAACCACACTAGCATAACATTTTCAATGTTTTGTCATGGGAAAGGTAACACATTTTATTTTAACATGAAACGAAAAACTCTTAGCAAATTTGTCATTTGTTATTGTTGTGTTCTCACTGTAATGTTCTTTATTCCAGTACTGAGTTTACAATGAATTGGTAAGAGACATCCCAAGTATATATATGTACAGAGAACTGTTATAGCAAAAGTATTATCCTGGAATTGTACTTTAAGCAAGTAAAGGTAATCTGTAATTATTCCATAAATAACCAGCTATGTATAATGACATAGCCAATATCATTCGCGATGTAATGCACTGGCTATCCATTGTAATGTCCCAACAGTTATTTTCAATCTCACATCTTTGATGACAAATTTTATAAAATTAATAGTTGAAATTGTTATAAATATTATATTTTATAATGCTGTAGAAATTTATATTGTCAAAAAACAAATCAAAGCGTTCTGTATGATGGAACATTAAATATTGACACAGCTTTCACTACTTACTTGTAAAACTCATGACAGAGTTTATTTACTGCACATAATGAAGAATAAAAAATATCAAGTTTTTATAAACTCATAAAACATAGTAGGCTAATTGTTCAAAGAATCTTTAGCCATATCTGTTTAATTGCTGCCTCTAAGAAAGGTACTCATAGCGTATCCTATTTAGCACCACAGTTGATGGTGAACTTTAAAGCGCCAAGATATTTTATCAGAAGGATGATAGCAACTTGTGTTTTCAGATCAGTGCATTTAGTGACATCTTCTCTTCAAAATTTTTTAGCCTCTATTGATATGTAAATATCGCTATTGTATTGACTTATAATACTGTGTAGGACTTGAAGATAGATATTGTTGAAACTTAGTGAATTAATTTTGTTAGTAAAGCTTTTCATCCTAGAGAGACATTGCCTCAAAATATGTGCCGATGCAAAAATTTAAATATTCCAGTTATGGACAATTATGGTGGATTTTAGACCTTTTCGTGTATCACAAGGCATTATTTGCTATCTCTAACTAGGTTATTTTGCATAATTTGAGCGCATTATGATTTTATTTAAAAAAAAAGGCTTGTTAAAGGTAGTCAAATAACAACCTGGCTGTTATAATAATTTATTAGGTCTAGAGGACTAATAGAAACATTGATCTTCTCATGTTGCTCAATTCTATGTACTATGATAGATATTGAGATGGTTATATGCACCTAATAAGTTCAATAATATGACATCCTATCTCCTGTATGCCATCTGCTTGTGATCAATCAGACATTGTGTAAACAGGGCACACAAAATAAATATAAAGTTAGCCAATAATTTTAACGGACTGCTAGTCCTACCATACCAGCGTACTATACATGGATTGCATTATCAAAGCTTATCTAGCTTCTAGGAATTTAGCTGACAGGATTAATCTTACAAGCATATGGACAAAATATATGTCTATGCTCTTCTTACAATGTAATGTTTAATTTTTCAGCTAAATACTAATAAAGAACAAACTTTTGATATGTTCAATTTTTATAGAACCATAATGTTGAGATTTTTGTGGTGCGCTTCAGACAGATTTGGATATTTTAGTTTCCTAAAAGGGTGATTGTTGGATTTTTATGACTGTTTGAAATATCTGAAAAATTCGTTTCCTCAAAATAGCCAGGCGTGGAAATCCTAGATGTCAGATATTTTTTGCAAATTTAGTGGCATGACAAACATGGATGAATTATACACTTAGAAAAGGAGAAAAGTAATTTGTTGAAAAAATAACCATTTTCATCATTTAAACATGACACTAACTTGAACCTAGCATAAATTGCCGATGGCTATATAAATAAAAATGAGAAGCATTTCATAAGCATTTCTTTTAGGTTGTTAATAGTCAAACAAAAACTAACATGAGCTGTCAAGTGCTTTCAGAGTGTCGTAACGAGGCTCCAAGACCCAGCAATGGGAGGTTGAAGGAATGCATCACTGAACAAGAACCGATAGACAGTTATACTTTATCACTCTCATTTCAAACATGTATAGGTGACAGACAAGAGAGTTTGAATTGAAAATGTTATGCCATGCCATTTACATGTGTAACAAACATGAGGGAAAGCATACAGAAAAATATTACACATGAGGTAATGTAAACATGGAAAAGTAAAAACGCAGAAACTTAAGCAAATGCAAAAAGGTACACACGGAGAAGTGTGAAACTAAAAAAAATTAACTACATAGAAAAATAAACACGGTTGTGAAATAAGCAGTTTGGAAAGGGAAAAAATTGAGATAAATTAACATAGGCCTTTCCCGAATTTTTTCATAGTCTACCAGAGAGTAGCGCCAGCTGTCAATAGCATGTGTAGAATACAGGCATTTAAAGGAAGAATACATACCAGTAAAACTTTAACGGGTTCCGCTGGTTATCAACTAAATCGTTAACAAAACCAAAAATAGATGGCGCTAGTAATTGATCTCAGCAGCAGGCAAGAAGAAAATGAGTTTTTTGCATAAATTAATATGAATTACATTACTCCTGTAGAATCCATACTACTTGTTGAACAATTGGTTACATAACACTTGACAAGACACAAATATGCAGAGCAGACGCGATTGGCTGCCTGATTTTAAAATTATTTGTTATGTATAACCTTTTATAAATGTACGACAAAGCATAATCGTTAAAATCAGATTGTATCATTAATCTAAGCTTTAGCGACTGATCATAACATTGTTTGCTAGTTAGCCAAAATCCAACGTTTTCTGTTAAGTAAAATAAAATCTCCAGTTTTACTTCTACTTCTTTAAATAATTTACTTCAATTATGGAGGACAGATATTTCAGGCGTGACTCTGTTTGTAGTTTACTGGTAAGCATAAGCGAACTTCAACCCAAGAACCTCTCATAAAAGCTGTAGTTATCAATATTTCAGCAGAGATCGGGCAACTCTACAGACTTTGCCTTTTTTATCGATGAAACATAATTTTGTGTTTTGCCGCAACACTTCTGATAAAGACCCAAAAAAATATTTGTCACAATGACATTGGTGCAAACTTGCCATTTTCTGAAGTTGCTGTAAAGCTATTGCACAAAAATAAAGCTGATCTAAAGGAGTGGATGAGCAAGAAATATTTTTATGAGCTTTAAATAATTGTAGTGATCTAACCAATAAAAATCTTGACAACTTCTACCCACCAATGCATCTTCAGCAACTATTGATTCAACAATAATTCCAACATTTTGCTGGAAAGATTCATTATGTAGTAGTCACAGTGTATGGAGTTCAAATAACTTTACTAAAGCTATCTGCTCTGTCAACTGCAATAAGCTGCAACAACGTTATATGAGCAATGGTCAGCGGCATGAACTTTTTATATTCATAGAATATTACAAGGTTTTTCAACTAGTCAACTTCAAGAGAAGTTATACAGTGTTTTATCTCCAATGAAAAATTTCGTAAAACATTTCAGATGGATTACAAATATGTGAATGATCAGACAATGAAGGAGATCTGGCAGAAGGAGAAGGGCTGGCTAGCACATACAGCCTTGTACTAGGTTCATTGTACCAACCAATTATTTTATAGAGCCAGCCAACTAGTTTTATTGGCCATAAATAATAGTGGTGATAAATGGGGTAATAAGTGAGCCAACTCAAGATTCCTTATTGGATGAACTATCAAAAGTCGTTTTAAAAATAATACCTGGTGATGAACACACAAGTCAAAAAAGCGGTACTCAAAAACGGGGACGTAGATTCAGGTTACGAAAACAGGCTGTCTTAAAAACCTATAAGCTAGTGATGAAACGATATATCAAACTTTCTAGAAAGATTTAGTAAATAGTAGTTATGTTGCATTGGGTAAAAGTAGTTTGAATAAAAAATCAACTGCTCTGTTGGTTGCTAACAGCTGTAATGCAAAAAATTATTTAAGACTAGCCATCACCTGTTTGAACTGTTGTAATTATATGATAGTATAATATTTTTCTACTGCTCACCTGCCAAAGAAAATATTCTAGATTTTTATCTATTGTGATAAAAGCTTCTAAATATTTTCAAAGCCAATACTGCTATTTTTAAATGGTAAAATATTAATTCACTCATTTTAAATGCAAAAACTATTAGAATAGTTTATCTTAAAGATGTGGTTGCATCTAAAAAGTCGACTTAATGAAATTAAGACCAATAAAAGGCTAAAACATCAGCTACAATTTGATATTATTTTTGTCTTTGTGGGCTAACACTGTTCAGAGATATATGCGTTTGAATGAGGTCATCATTGAAAAAGCTCAGATTCCAGCGGGTGCTTCATTCATGACGTAACTACTGATACATCTGAAAAGAGTCAACAAGAAATAAATATGAGATGGCTTCATTAGCCAATCATCAGCACAAAGTTTTTATATATGTCGTAGTAAATAGTATCACTCGTAAAACAGGTTGTCGGTGATCTCAAATTTAGGATTTTTACTCTATTATTAAATCGCATGGACATTGATATTTACTAAATTAATTAACAACGGTACTTAAATTAATTACTCGATTGACACATTTTATTGACGAACAACAAAATTTCGAAGTTACTGCAAAGGTAAGTTTGAGCTTTCTGAGCATCAGGTGGTAAAGTGCTACAGAGGAAGATAGGAGAGTAGAGAAAAATTTATCTTTTACTTTGAATCTCCTATAAAGATATTTTTGTGTTTACATTCAAATGATATTTCCCTTCTTGAGGTTATAATGTATTTTCCTGTGCGCGCATGCGAGTTACAGATGCGCCATGAGTTCTTGAGGGCTTTATTTTAATCCATAGCATCTAGCTTTACAATGGCTTAGATTGATGAATATACTAAATGTAATAATTTTGGTACTCAAGAATACATTTACTATTTAATAGAATTATAACATTTTGCTATCACCAATCATCGTTTTCTAACTTCTTGTCGTTTCACCTAGCTATATTTGCTTCAAATCTTCTTTGACAGCTTTAGATAGTAAATTAAATTTATGATTTGACTTTAGATGTTCACTTTTCACTTGTAGCAGTGTGAAAAGAAAGTCAAAAAAATCGATTGATCAATGCACATCTTTAACTTCCAGAACCAAACCTTCAAATCGTTGGCTTGGGGTACTTGTGCTTTTGTTAAACATTCATTTTTAAAATCCCACTCGGAATCTATTTAACTCCAAATTTGAAAGCTTTCAGTAGATATATGTTACAATGACATATCTATAATGAATGACATACAAATGTATATTTATAGCATTTGTTTTATCGATCACAGGATGTTTATGTGGTCCCACCCGCCAAAGCAGCTTTGTCAGTGTAGAAACTGCCATAAATGGGAAATATAGACTTGAATGTGTGCTGCATAAACCATGATGTTTTGTTTGAGTTTGCTGAAGTAGATGAATTTGTCTTATTGTATGAGCTGAAACGATGTGAGTGGCCATGCCTTGGATGGACATTTTTAATAAAAGCTTTATGCCGAGATGAAATTTTTTTTGCTTGTAAAAACTATATAATAAAACTAGAAATTCCACTGTCATACAGCCCACAACCAAAGTGATATTGGAAAAAAGAAAGGGTACTGATGGTTGAGAAATGCAATATTAGCAGTCAAATGGCACTACAGTGCAAGAGGATAACTGCAATGATAGCTGTAATGTACTGGGTCTGGGTGTTATTATATACAACAAACAGCAATAATAAAAGGAAAAGATTATATGTTTATATCTCTCCCCTTGCAATAGGAGAAATGCAATATTGGCCAATACTAGAATTAAAATGCACTAATATTATTAGAATAACCAATATTATTAATATAGTAATAATATAAAACCAATGCAAGATTTTGTTTACATTTCAAAACGTCATAGCTAACAATATCAAAAAGTATCAAGAAGAATATCCAAACTTATAATTAAATATTGTAATAATCTCATTAGAATCGTTAGAAAAAATATCATCATCATTTCCTTTACTTTCACTGCTTTAGACATCAGTTAGAATACCAAAGTACTCAAAAGTTTCTAAAATGTCAGTTACTTTGAAATCGGCAAAAAAGAAACGATTTCTGTACTTCTACGTTAATTACAGAAACCGTCGCCAATTCACCAATGCTATAGACTGGTGAAATGTGCGCGTTATTTTTTCGTGAAATTCGCACAACTTAATTGCTCTCTTTTCTGTCGCTCGGCGTTTTGTTTGCCGGTCTTTATGTTGACAAATGTAAGGCTTGGCCAGTTTTAATAATGATTTTCAACCAAATTAATCTGTCTATTTATGTATAATCCGATCAGATGGGTTAGTTTTAAGATTTTGCGGTAACCTTTCAAAGACTTGGTAACATGTTTAAATAGGCTTGTATGTGTTTTGTATTGTCATTATATTTTAACGAATCTACAAAAAATGGTTAAATTTGTTGATGAGATTTTGATGCTAGGGTTTCAACGTTGTTGATGAATAATTTTTGTAAGTTGTGTGCACATGCATGTACTATAAAAACTCTCAAACATTTTCTCAACTCAATTGTTTGTGGGATAACATTGTTGAAGATAATGCAAAACATGATTTGCAGAGCATTGAATACATCATAGCCCTATTGACACCTGTGCTGAAATCTTGTCTAATAGATGGATTTATGATGTGTAATCAGAGCTGCATGGACAGGCACTTATGCTTAGCTAGACCGTTCGTTTAGTACTTGAATCAACTAATCGAATGTGACCAGTGAACTTTTTTCTACAAATTGATACCAGTAATGACTCGATAATGTTGACAGTCAACTATACAATGTACATGACACTTAGTAATGTAGTTTGTTTCGCCACATATTCTTTTCAAATACGCAGTTTGTTTATTTTACTTTGCTAGAAATTAGTTTTTGGTGTGGGCAAAGGTATACAGACTCCCAAAGAAAAGCAATGGGGATCATGTGGGCATGGCTTTTGGGGAGCTGTATATCATTAGTGTGGGTAGCGACGGAACTGTGCCGATACAAAGACTTTATTCTACATAGTTTGCTTGACATAATTAACATAGACTAGTAGAATTGGTAGTCGGTATTAAATGGTTTACACAGTATTTAGAAGAAGCTACTGTAATATGACGTTTTGTTAATTTCCCTGGTTTGAGGCATTTGAGACATTGACAATAATGTATCTGTAGCTGGATTAAAATTTTTATTCTAGCCAACATGAACCAATACGAGATAAAATACACACTAATAGAGCCACGTAGGACTAGACCTTTATTGCAATAGCCGATGTGAATACGAGAGAGAGAGACAGTTTTATCACGCATTACATCATTTTGGGCAAGTCTGGGCATGTTTTTTTTTACCTGAGCATTGTTATCGCGGTCAAATTTTCGATTTTAATCTTCAAATATCTGGACAATCAGATTGCTAACACAATAAAGAACATATCAACTGATAGATAAAGAAAATTACTTTCTTTTAAAATCAACTCAAACTTGACGCAACCACATATTTAAATGTCAATTTTTGAAGATCTGATTTAGAGACATACACTTTCTAGATTAGTTACTGATTTACTTGCCAGAGATATTTCCAATAAAGATACTTAAACTTAACAAAGTGCTTCTTAACAAAAAATTATTGCAGTTTTGAATATAAACAACTAGTCTTAACCACTATATGCTAAATACCAGAGTTACGCTAAACCCTTGCGCTGAGTTAAGTGTTTAAAAATTCAAATTAGTTAGAATTAGGTCACGTTATCATTTAAACTGAATCGTAAGTATTGTAACGCAGTCACGGTAAAAGATAAATGAAACTATCCCAATATGTAAAGCCAAGTACAAACTGGCAGAACTTATAACAGATTAAAAGAAGCTAAAAAAAGTTTAAAAAGTAATATCAATTGGCTTTACTATATATTACTTTTGGAAATAAATATAAAGCTGCTAACTATTGTATTCCAATCATCAACTGTTCAGTTTTTTTGAAAAAAAATTTAATCACATCATAGACGCTCTATTCAAAGCAAAATGCTGCTGTAGCAAAGAGGATTGTCGAGTTTATATAATGTTAAAGTTTTTCAAAATATACGCAGCAGATTTTGTTGTAGCAGACAAATGACTTGAACTTTTTGCAAACATTGAAACTAACTACTTTGCAGCTTATAAAACTAGTTGTTACTGAGATAATCAATAAATAAAGTAAAATCAAAAAACACAAATGTTTACAAAAGTCATTTGCTAGTATTAAACTTGAGTAGGTAATCTAATTTAGCGCTTTCTCTAATTTTAGCCAAATGTCTTCACTGAAAAGATTTATTGTGTGCCGATGACTTTACTAGAAGCTCCTTTAATAATCTATACTGGTTGCAAGTCAAATACAAATAAGCAAACTGCAAAACAAAAGTTAACAGCTATCAAGTCAACCATTGGCTGCTCTCACATCAGACTTTAAAATTAAGTTCAACCAACCTCATGCCACTTCTTTCAGTTGTAGTTTGTAGAGTAGCTTCAAATATGTTATACTTGCAACTAGTCAGTAGCACTGAGGTATGCAAAGCATGGCGCTATGACATTTCGTCATGACGCAACGTAAATAGCAGTTTTGGTTAAATGAGCTGAATAGGATATTTATGACTTTGACTGAGGCTAATGATGCCGAGAACAAGCAACTGCGATGCAAGTATAAAATTTGAGAAGCTATCAAATTCAGAGTAAAAGTAAACTTAACAGTGTTATAGCGCAGCAGTACCATAGCAATGGTTAGTTTTTGAAAATACGGTTGATGGTATGGCAAAGCAATCTTTTCATACAACTTTGCACTTCATAACTTTTCCAATTGCTAAAAATATCAGTAAAAAATAGTGTGAACGATTGGAGTTATCCACTCCAACTGTGGTATTAAGATAACTATATTACTTGAAAAATGCTAAAAACAACAGCAGCTCAGAACACTACAAAGTAAAAGTTCAGAAAAGGTGTTGTATTCTCCCTGAAAATGTGTAACAAATTTAGAATGAAACTCTGAACATAACCATATGCGTGGGAGATAGTGAGTGCTTACGCTGTGAAAAGCTATCCTAACCCTAATACATTCACTAAAGTAAAACTTTTTTACCTATATCGCGAATATCTATTATAGTACCCATATATATACATGTATATATATATATATATATATCTATAAATATATATATATATATCTATATATATATATATATATATATATATATATATATACATATATATATATACTCATGATATAGACAGTACTGTTCCGGCTAATGAAGCCTCATCAGTGCAGCTCAGAGCAGGCAAGGGACACAAATTCCATATAATGATTTTAATAATGTATATATGTATACCGTAAGTCCTCATGCTAAGGCCGCGCCGCTTGTCGTTGGGTGCGGCTTCTGGTTCAAGGTCATAGACCACGGCTAAAGGTCATTATTTTAAAACTTATGTGGGGCTCAGGGCAGCTTCTTGATA
Source organism: Watersipora subatra (assembly GCF_963576615.1). NCBI lineage: Eukaryota > Metazoa > Bryozoa > Gymnolaemata > Cheilostomatida > Watersiporidae > Watersipora > Watersipora subatra. The sequence goes on from NC_088712.1 coordinate 15,163,035, forward strand.
AATGCAGTCTCTGCTCAGCTCCCGCGCTATAACTATAGGTTTTGGCAACCTACTCATATATTTTCAAGGTATTGTTTATGGAATACTTTAGGCTAAAGAAGAATTTAGTGCTCTAAGTCGAGATGAATTCGTGCTGCACAAGTGAGAGACAAGTGGTTGGGAGCGTGTTATTACCTGCAGACATCGAAGCAGAAACTATAGACAAAACTGAGTGCAAAACTCACCACATCAAACAAATTGCAGCAAGCCACAGGCATTCAGTTTTGTCATATCGTTAGCAGCAGCAAGACTGAACTCATTAACTTGATACAACCAAGTCCACTAGTGCTGAACCTTCACGAAAAACCTACAGTGTTGCCTATAAGCTCTCTAACAACGCAATAAAAATCAAGCTGAGACATGGCAAGTAAGTTTGTGATGAAAGGGTTCAGGAATTTTAATTCGAGCTTGAAAGTAAAAGATAAATCTTTTCACATGTACTGATGTAGCCTGTTTTCTTATTCAAGAATGCGGGGGTGGGGGGGGGGTATAGTGAAATCCGTCTCAAAACTCTCGCTCTCGAAGGGGTCAAGAATGACAAAATCTCAGGCATTAGCCATGGTCTATGGGCATGCGCGACTTGTTGGTAAGGGCAGCTAGATACCTCAGACGGTTTGTTGGAGGGTTAGTTTTTCCTTTGTGAGTCATCCGTTTGTGAGCACAAGCCGCGCGGCTTGAGCATGAGGACTTACAATATATTTATACATATATATATATATATATACAGTATATATATATATATATATATATATATATATATATATATATATATATATATATATATATATATATATGTCTATGTTATCATAACAATGCTTGACTTGAAATATTTGTATACTTCAGAAATATTTCTTGGCTTGGTCACTTGAGCTGATGCATGCTTAAGGCTGATGCATTAAGATGGGATCAAAATCCTGTAAGTCTGTCAAAATGGTTTTCAAAGGCTACTTTTAAGTCTGAGTGAAAAAAATGTATTGAAGACAAATAGAAATAATGTCTTCAAAATGGTTTATAAAATATGTACTTCCTAACGTTAGAAATTTTGTTGAGCACTTAGGATCAGAAATATAGTGATAAAGCTCAGCAAAGTTTTAATTTTCTCAACCCATCTGAATGTTAATTGCATATAAATTGAACAGCATTACTAAATATTTCCTGACTTCGTTATCACTAAACTAGCACTGTTAACTAAAGTCTATATAAATGTAAAAGAGAATAACATCTTTGTTAAGCAGTATGCTACTTGACAACTAGTCGTTGAAAACAAAGCAACCAAATAATAAAAAACCGGAGTTAAATTGTAAAATACTAATCAACAATTGTTAATCAACAATTTTTAATGATGCTCATGACATAAATGTTTTGGTGTAAACAGAGAAACCGAGCTTTTGTAAAAAGTACTGTGGCATGATTGAGAGATTCTCAACAGTGATAAACCCGTGGCTGAGACTGATATAGATCTCCGCTAAATGAATGAGTCAAACCTTATCATGTCTTGGATCAAAGTTTTTCACAATATCAGTTTGTACTATTAACTGCTCATTGAGGTGACTCTGTCAAAATATAAAACTAGAAAATCACCTGTCATAGAGCCCACGAACAAAGTGATAATGGAAAAAGAAAGAGGGTCCTGATGGTTGAGAAATGCAATATTAGCAGTCAAACGGCACTGCTGTGCAATAGGATAACTGCAGTGGTAGCTGTAATGTACTGGGTGTTATTACATACATAAAACAGCAATGATGAAAGGAAAGATTATATGTCTATGTCTCGCTCCCTGCAATAGAAGAAATGCAATATTAGAAGTAAAATGCACTGACATTATTAGAATAACCAATATTATTAATATAGTAATACAGTAATAATAGAAAACCAATGCACAATTTTGTTTACATTTCAAAACGATATAGCTAACAATATCAAGAAATTGTGATATTTATATATATTTTTAGAAAATCTATTTAACACAACAATTTAGAAAAAATAATATCAGTAACATATTGCCCATCATCGATGTTTTTAGTGTGACTACAACACTTCAATAGTCATTCAAACTCATAATTAAGCATTGTACTAATCTCAAAAAAATCGTTAGAAAAAAATATCATCGTCATTTCATTTAATTTCACTGCTTTGGACATCAGTTAGAATACCAAAGTACTCAAAAGTTTCCAAAATGCCAGTTACTTTGAAATCGGCAAAAAAGAAACGATTTCAGTACTTTTACATTTATTACAGAAACCTTCGGCAATTGGCCAATGCTATAGATTCGTGAAATGTGCACGTTATTATTTTGTGAAATGCGCACGACTTAATGGTTCTATTCTCTGTCGTTCGGCATTTCAATTGCCAGTCTTAATTTTGATAAAAGTAGGGCTTATCAAGTTTTAATAACGATTTTCAGCCAAAATAATCTGTCTATTAGTGTATAATCCGTTTAGATGGGTAAGTTCTAAGAATATGTCGACGCTTTTCAAAGACTTGGCAAAATATTTAAATAGTTTTATATGAGTTTTACATCGTTATTATATTTAAACGACTTCACAGAAAAATGGTTAAATTTGTTGATTAGATTTCGATACAAGAGTTTGCGACGTTGTTGATGAATAATTTTTGTGAGTTGTGTGCGCATGCATTTATCATAAAAACTCTCAAACATTCGCTCCGCTCGTTTGGTCGTGGGATCACACACTAAACTGGCCATTAGATAAGCGCAGGTGCCATGATCTGGATGTGCTATTTACCTAATCATTCAACCCGAACTAGCTGTGGTAAAACTTAAAGCAAACTGGGCGCAGAAAAGGAGATTTGTAAAAAACCAATCACATATTTTTCCTATCAAACAAGAATATTAACTTTTAAACAATCTAAGAATTTTCAAAGATGTCTATTTCTAGGATGTGAGAAACATGGCAGCATGTCTTGACTTTTCAACAAATTGATTTAATTAATACAGACTTAAACACTCAGAATTTAACATGGAACATTTGTATATAATAGGCTAAGATCCATAGGTTTGGTATTTGGCGATTTTTAATTGAAGCAGCAACCACGATTGACAGTTCCGTGTTAATATTGTTATGACCAAGCTAGCAGAGTTGCTTGGGTTCTTTCCATGCAAAATGATGTATTTTTTCATCAAAAATTCTGACTGTGAACAACTAGCCTTTGAAAACAAAGCACCCAGGCACAAACACGCTGGTGGGACTTTGCAGAGCATTAATAAATAACCATGAACGTCATTCCGCACGAGAAAGTTTCCGTAAGCGCAGATGTACTAGAATTATTATATGTTTGCAACTACAAAAATGTATGTTTTTATACATTGGTATAAAATTACAAACAGTTTAAAGCATCAAAATCATTTGATTTTGTAGAGGACAACCGGACTAATGCTAGAATTACATTTGGAGCAATACAGATTGACATGACTGTTATCAATATAATATTGTGTACAGCAAAGCCAAATCTGATTAACCTAATTTGAGCTTCACCTACTTCACACTGAACTATAATATCTAAGTAACCAAAAGTAGCTATGCAACCAAATTATAATATCTAACTCTCTGGAGAATGATTTATTGATTTACATATGATGGTTTTTGAACAGTTTAAACATCAGGTACAATGACTCTCAAACATGCTTTGGCCTCCATATATATATATATATATATATATATATATATATATATATATATATATATATATATATATATATATATATATATATATATATATTTATATATATATATGGAGGCCAAAGCATGTTTGAGCATGTTTATATATATATATATATAACATATATATATATATATATATATATATATTCATGATCTACCGACGCTAATTCAAATTTTTGATTGATTGTAGATGCTTCTGGTTTGGCAATATTATGACATTTTTTTGTTGAGCAAATGAATGGTCAACAGGTTTTTGTTGGCCAGCAGGTTTTGTATCCTGGGAAATTTAGTAAATTGGTATGTCTAAAATGTTGTAGATGTACCGTGTAGATACACCTACAGAAGTAAGTGCTTACAACTAGTATGGTTTGGTTGAGAAGAAAATAGTTGGTTTTTATTGGCTTAAACATTGGTGGATCTTTAGTTTGTTCTTCCTCACTTGAGACAGAGCACAATTTTATTACTTTCTGTAGCTATCTCCCCGACCGAACAGAGAATTTAGTTACGACAGCTGCAGACGAAGTTTCTCAGCTATTCTATACATCTGATCATGATGACAACTTCTGTGGATCAAATGATGGCACCTTAACTCAGTCGTACACTCTGATCAAATTCTTTTCAGTGGTTGCTGGGAGATTTGTACAGCTCCAATTAAATACAAAGATTTATCTTAGCCTCTATGATACTGAAGTTCATGGGTTTTACAATGTACCATAGATACTGTCATAGAACTTATCACAGTATAGTTATTTTATAAATTAGGAAAAGGAGGTTTACGAGTCACAGATTTTATTATTCTTATTAAAATGTTTATTTTTGGATAAGGATCAAAGCTGAATACTTTTAAAGAACGGTAAAAAAGATTTATGATGAGTTTTTTTCACAACCCACCTAGTAGAGGCAAGCGCCTTGAGCACTGACAAACTGCTTGCACAATATATCTGTCGTGCAAAACTAATTAATATAAATTGTAAAAAATAGAAGATAAAAATAAGTGTTTTATCATACTTATTAGAATTAATATTGCACTCAGTAGCTTTCATATTTACATGTAACAGCATGTGGAAACAGTTTGTAGTGAAGTCACTAGTGTATGAAAATAAGAATTGATATGATTGTTTTTTGACTGATACCAGCACAGTTGGAAAATATTGTAACTGTATTTACAGTCAGAACTTTTCAAGTTTTATTATTCAACACTTTGTATCAACAATCTGTACTAACCCGATGTATTGTGCCTAGCAATAATATTTGGTGGGAATTATTAAAGCTAAATTTGTGTTCTTTGTTTTTCTAGTTTTTTTGTATTGGAGGTTGTTTCCTGATTTTTTGTTATGATAAAGTTTATTTTTCAAACATAAATGAAGCTGTGTTCACATTTTCACAAATTTTTTTGTTTACTTCAGTTACTTTATGGAACATAATTGCAGTTTCAACGTTTAACCGCACCAAGGAGAGGAAATAACAACACACTATAATTACTGTCTATCAAAGTTAGGCAATCTAACAATGGTTTTTTTAAAAAGATCTTTGAAAATACCTGTCATTATGTCAAATGGGTATCACCAACAAATAAAATATGGCAAAATAAGATAAGCTTAACAAATCTTTTTACCAATTTGAAGGGTGAAAAAGCAAAATTGTGCAAAATATCTGTCGTGAAAAACGCTTTGATATAAATAGTAAAAAGTAAAGCACAAAGGATATAAACAACTGCTTTATTATAATCATTATAAAAAATATTGTTCTCCCTAGCTTTTAAATTTTGAAGCATGGGAAAACAGTTTGTAGTGAAGTTACTTGTGTATGAAGATAATATTCAGTTAGGTTATTTGTTGACTGACAATAATACATTCTGAAAATATTGTAATTGTGTTTATAGTTAGGTTTTTAACAAGTTTATTTTCTAGTACTTTATCAATAATCCATACTAACATAGTGTATTGTGCATAGCAAAAGTGTTTGGCAGGAATTATGAAAGTTGCATTAGTGGGTGTTTTTAATTTTGTTGTATTGGCTGTTGTGTTCTGAGTTTTTGGTATGAAAACACTTTTTTCCTTAAATATAAATAAAACTATTCTTACGCTTCCAAGATTTATTTCAGTACTATCTCAGTTATTCTATAGAGGATAATTGCAGTTTCAGTGTTTGAACACATAAAGAAATAGAAAACAGCACACCATAATTGAGTTCTATCCAAGTCAAGTAATCCATAAAACTTTGTTTTAAATTTTTTTTGAAAAATTATGTCATTAATTCAAGTGCATACCACCCAAAAAAGATATTAAAAAAAGGTTTACCTGATGTCTTAACCAATTTGAAAGGCAAAAACTTACTCTGTAAGCAAGTTAAAGAGTTTAAGTAGAAAACTATGTCTTAGCATTCTGTCATTTTCTTTAAACTGGAAACAATTCTCTATTTGCGCATTAACACTCCGTTTGCGCATTAACACTCTGTTTGCGTGTTAACCCTTTTGTAAGCGCAGCGACATTAATGTCCCCTGGAGTTTTGAGCATTGCGACATTTATGTCGTTTAAGAAACCCTAAAAGCCATTATTCGTCAGCCATTTTGTGTAGTTCATCAAATGTTCTTTTAGCTTTATACTGTTAAACATAATCTTATTGTGTTTGCTATGATAGTCAGTCAAACCTAACAAAAGAACAAAGCTCCTATGGTTACCACTACGGTGATGAACTACCACCAAAACATTTTGTATCGCGAACTACTACTAAGCCTAAAATTACTATCGAAACAAAAAATGGCAAGTCAAACGAAACGACTGCGTTGAAAAATTACTTCTAGAACCAACTACGAGGAAGATATTGCTGATTATGTGGTTGAAACTGATGAATCTGGTTCCAATAAGCGATATTGATGCCAATGATTTCAATGTAGAGTCAGAAACCGGTAGCGATTGTGATGAATCTGAACATGCCGAGGGTCATGATCTAACTACTAGTAGTGCTACAACGTGGGTGAGGGTGAACGATCTAGATGCCGACTCTGTCACTCTGAATAGTTTTACTGGAACAAGTGGGCCTGTTTTCAATCCTGTTGAAGACACTGAACCTGTACAGTATTTTGACAAGTTTTTTGCCCCTTTTACTGAAGGTGGACAGTCTCTGTGGGAGCTCATATCAATTGAAACAAATAAATATTACCAGTACTATTTGTCACAGAACCACGCAATCAAAGCAATTAGTAAAGTCAAGCTATGAAAAAACATTGATGTAAAAACTATGCGAGCTTTTATTGGCATACTATAATTGAACATGAGCCTTTTGCATAAGCATTAATTCCACTCGTACTGGGATACCATTCATTTCTCACAGGACACGCCAGTGTTTAGAAAAATATTCAAACTGGAAACATTTAAACTCATTCTACATTTCTTTTATGTCTTCGACCGTAACAAAGAACCGAAACGGTGTTCTTCTGAGCATGACCAAATATACAAATTCCTCCCAGTGTTTGACCATCTGAATGCTACATGTTCCCAGCAGTACAAACTGCCACGTACAATATCGATTGATAAGTCTATTGTTGGATTCAAGGGTCGCCATAACCTTGTCAAGTACATATGAACAAAGAAACACCCCCAAGGGGGTCCAAAAGATGGTCCAAGGGGGGTCCAAGGGGGTCGCAAAGGTATTTTGCATCGCAAAAGACCTTTGCGATGCAAAAACAGGCTTCTGTTTCCAAACCCTCTATCACGCAAGTGGAATGCCTACATCAGTTCATGGCCAGCCTTACAAGGTGTGTGAAACATTGATGTCTGGCCTCTTTGAGAGAAATCATCATCTCGTTGTAGACAATTATTACACCAGTGTGCCGCTCTGTGAAGAAAAATTGAAAAAAGGTGTGTATGTCACAGGCACAGTTCAGGCCAATCGTAAAGGACTTCTACAGGATATGAAACATGAACTAAAACAGAAGCGAAACATTATTGCATGCAGAAACGTGGGCATGCTAGCAATAAACTGGATGGATCGTAAACAGGTACGATTACTAACCACTCATGCATCTGCAAAACAAGTGGAAGTGGTGCGACGACGATTCGGTGACACCTGAACATTCCCCCAGGTGGTGCAGGAATACAACGCAGGAATGGGTGGCGTTGATTAGAGTGATCAGATGACAGATGCGTATGCAGAAGAGTTTCGAACAGTAAAATGCTGGAAAAAGTAGTGCTTCACTTGATTGACCGAACTCTCACAAATGCATACATATGTTACAAGCAAAATTCAAATAAGACTGGCAAATCACTGACTCATCACCAATTTTTTATCGATATTGTCGAAAGTTTGATTGGCGACTACAAGGAGCTACACAGTCAAGTCGGAAACCAATTATTGGCACACCTGCAAGCAGACAAACTGATAGACACTTTCTTGAAAGCAATCCAGATAAAAAACGAAAAACATGTGTGGTATGTGCTAGCAACCAAGGTGATGGCAACTACAAACGCACCAGAATTACAACATGTTGCAAGGACTGTGGGGTGGGGTTATGCAATGGTGACTTCTTCAAGAAATATCACATGTGGTGAATTCTATGTGTGCGAGTTACATGTATTTTAAATTTCATGTAGTTATTCCTGTAAATAAAAATGTTATGACGTTTTATGTATCCCTATGTACATTTGTTAGTCGTTTTGCAAATATATTCACTCGGTACACAAAGGTTTAATTAATTAATATACTTGCGAAAGGGTTCACACTCTGTTTCTGTCTTTACACTCTGTTTCTGTCTTTTCACGGGCGTTTACACATTAACACTCTGTTTCTGTCTTTACACTTTGTTTCTGTCATTTCACGGGCGTTTACACATTAACACTCTGTTCCGTCTTTACACTCCGTATCTGTCTTTACACTCCGTTTCTGTCCTTACACTCAGTTTCTGTCTTTACACTCTGTTTCTTTCTTTACTCTCCATTTCTTTCTTTACACTCTGTTTCTGTCTTTTCACGGGCGTTTACACATTAACACTCTGTTGCGTCTTTACACTCCGTATCTGTCTTTACACTCTGTTTCCGTCTTTACACTTCATTTCTGTCTTTACACTCTGTATCTGTCTTTACACTCTGTTTCCCTCTTTACACTTCATTTCTGTTTTTACACTCTGCTAATTGCAAAATAATCAGTTTTTGTTTGGACAATAAATGACCATCAAAACAAATAATTTTTCTGTGTTTATTTCACTAAATTTCAAAATAAAGCAGACAGAAGCTCTACCAATTACATGTAGTTGATTATTGGTTTGAGAGTATTTTAGAACTAATATACAATTAATAAGAATAATAATAATAATAATAATAATAATAATAATAATACAATTAATAAGAATTTTAGAAAATATACGATATTTTTATTGACGTGTGCATGAACTGCTATAAACATCTCAGTTTTCAAATACATCAGAGAGGTTAAAAGGTTAATGAATATGCAGTAATAATAAGACTTTTTCATATACAGAAAAATGCCTGCAAACTGACTAATGAGTGTGTCTAAAAGTCTGTTAACAGCTCTTTTGGTATATTAACTGGTATGACTGCTAGTCTCGTGCACTTTGAGAGATTGTCATGAGTAATTAGTATGGGTATATTTTACTTATCTAGCAGCAAGATTATCAATTTTTGTTGTGGTCATGTGATTGCTAATGAATCTGACGCTTTAAGGTTGACTATTTTTACCTAAAGCTTTAAGCTTAGTTTCAAACAGGCTAACAATCATGGATATTATTATAGTAAAAACTATTTCAATGACCGGCGTTGCTCAGGTAATAAATCATTCTGTACAGAAGGTTTTTTTAACTTATACAACCTTTACCATTCTAATTTTATAAATTTTATATCATGAGACAATACAACCTTTACCATTCTAATTTTATAAATTTTATATCATGAGAAAATTGTTTGGAGCAGTTTAAATAAATTTTAAAAAACAAGCAGCACCTGGAATTAGGTGTATAAAAAGGCTACTGATGCAGTGGAAGCTCATCGTACTCAAGGTTTTGCTACTGGCACCTCTAAATACTGGTACAATTGTAAAAGTGAGATATTAGACTTTTTTGTCTGATACTTTGACTGACTGAAAAGAGAGAATATAGAAGCAATTACTACTTCAGATAATAAGATTGTCCTTGTAATAAGCATTGAGCGTTTAGAGATGTACTGAAGATGAAAATATAGTATGTAAATGTAAATGTAGTGAAAGTTTTGAAATTAAAATGGCAGATTTTAAAATTATTATCTGAAAAAAATGGTATAAAAACATTTTTTCAAAGTGTTTCAAAAGACGAATGAAAAATGTAATACTAATAATGATAAAAGGTGCATGGTAAAAATTTAAATGATATGTAGCGCATGGTGAAAACAAGATAAACGGTAAGAAAGACTCTGCTTTGTAGTTACGAGTGCTTGTTGGTAGACTGGGGTTTTAATGCCTAAGGTTCAAATCTAGTGGTAAGGATGTTTTTCGCTGCTAAAACTTGATTTCTATGGCTGAACAGATGAGCGATAGACAAACGACAAACAAACATTGTGGTTTGTTTGTATACTAAATATATGTTTTTAGTCACATGAATCAGAACGATGGACCTTTTTAAAAAAAATCAAGTATCAATTTCCTAAATGGCAACTGATGATGCTTGGAAAAGCACCAAACTTAAGTTGCTCTCTCTGTCAACCAACAACGCGTATTTATCGCGTTAACACAGTGAATCTTATGAGCAAGCAACAAAAATTATTGTAATAAAAACCTTTTATCAGTTCTAATTCAAGCTTGTAAACAGGAAAATTGTCTGCAAGTTAATTTTTTTTGCAAATTTTGATGAGTCTATTGAAGTTTAGTAGAATGTGAAAGATTCTGCAAAAATATTACTATATAGGGTATTTCTTAATAAACTAATTATTAACAGAATAAAGCTGAAATAACTGCTAAAGAGCCATAAAATAAATCTACCTAAAATTGCTCCAAGCATTTTCTTTTGTAATCCAATCTGGAAAACAAGATAACAATCATTAAGCAACTTAATGCAGGAATCTAACATTATCTTTAGTCAGCTTTAATTACTTAAAGTCTAAGTTTAATTTTGAAACAATAACATTTAAAATTTTTCTATCTTTTAGACTGCCATCATACCATTTAAATTTTCTGTTTCAAAATCTCCCGAATGTGCTGAGCAATCAATAAATATGTGGCAGTAGGTTTTGGAATTTTTTTTGCTTTTACCGACCAAAATATTGCGTGAAATATATAAATGATTGTCATTAATTTACATTGCAGTACTTGATTTAGCAAGGGAGCACTGTACTAATATTGGACAAGTCATTCTATTCATCAACTTTTAGTAAAACCTTAAATAATCTGGAATAAAATTTGTTGAAGGTACATCAAAATGTAGGCATCAATAAATCCCAACAAGTATAACCTTTTACAGTTTTTTATAGAAACCTCCAGATCTTTGGTCAAAACCATCACTGAAAATCTCTCAAATATCAAGAACTTATTTAGCAACTTTAAATTAGTAATACTAGTATTATAGGGATGCACCTACTGACCAGTTCTTGAAACAAGGGTCTTACGGATGGGCAAGATATAAACTATTTTCATGGAAGTTAATATGCAATATGTGTACATGTTACCTTTGACCTTTAAACTATGAATAGATAACAAATTGGAACAAAGAAAGCAGCATTAGAGTTTCCAGGTAGTATGACTTATTAATACCATAACTCCATAGAGGGTATTCTTAGTATTATGCTATTTTCTTGTTATTGCGTCAAATGCAAAAATCAATAACAACTGACAGACCAGAAAACTGCTAAAAAGATCAGCTCGTGTATAACTATTAAAGAAAACCTTGAAGGTTGTTGGAAGCTGAAAAAATTAGATTAATAAATGAGGAAACTGAAAAAAATCAAGGCTTTGAAAGTCTATAAAGTTTATATTATTAATAACATTACTCCCAAACTGATACTGTTGGTATTATACAACATGTCTTTGTTGTTTTCTAAAAGATATAAAACTCATTAACCCCTGACTGGCTAGCAAAATGTGTTATTGATAAACTTGTGTACAAAAAGAGATTTTTGTCTTAAAAATGATGCTTTCAGCTAATTGCCTGTTATGAAACAGTGATTGACTAATCATGTGTAAAATATGCTGTATAGATCATATATTTTGAACTTATCGATATATATATTTATATATATATATATACATATATATATATATGTATATATATATATATATATATACATATAACATAAATGTTCCTACCAAATGAGACACTCAATATTATGTATATCACCTAGTAGATACTTTTAAGGGAAACAAGATATCAACCAGGTCAACAATACTTTCTTGGTTTTTCAAATCTCCAGCCATTTCAACTTTAATGGCTGTTTGACATAATCTCTTACTAAGTACTGAAAAGTAAAATGCTAGAAATGCTATCATAATATTTTATTTCCAGTCCGTAGGTTATTACATATTTCTACCAATCAGTAGCAAGCATAATTTTATTAATTTATGAATACATTAGAAACAACACGAGAAAGCAATATACATGACTATATCAACCGACCAAGTTTCAGCCAATCCAATCTGATTAAATTAAAAACCCTGATGCACTAACTAGGTAATCAATATGATTTGAATAAATTAACTGAAAGTGAAATATATAAATTGAATGAGTAGCTAATATAATCAAATTCATTGGTATACCATCATCTTTATCCAATCTTGCTTTTTCACAGCTCAGATCGATTTTCAGCTTCGCTCATCACAAGAAGCAAAAGAAACAGAAGATGGAACGTGGAGTTACTCTCATTCTATGTAAGAATATTTGTGTATTTATTACTTGGCTAGTAACAAAAGGCAAGTGAGATATCCAACATAGCAAGTATCACATATCAAGATGTATTATGCGGTGTTAACAAAATTTTACAGCATGATTATAAAACACAAATTATAACCACTTGATGTAGATTTTATTTGGAATAGTTAATGACAAAGTCTAATTTATTAAAAAAATATAAAGATTTAATTTGGATTGTCCATACGTTAAATTTATTTTGTTTTTAATGTTTCACAATTATAATTGAACAAATTTGATATTTTAAAACGCTGGACTAAAATCTAAAAATGCTCAATGTGACACAAAAGCTTGATTATAACATTTTTATTTGCAAAAAAGATTGGCAGAAAGGAGATTCATAAATATGCTGTATTTAAAATGTTATAACAAGCATCAATAATGAGAAAGAAAAACAGTTTAGCAACTATTGACTTCATTTTGACCTGATTTCTTTCTTTTCAACATTTTAACCGCGATTAAGTTTTGTTGATTTCAATCATAAAACATATTGGCAGTAAGATAACCTTGAGCATCAAAAACAATCACACAGGTTAAAAAAATAGCAATATTTCTGATAAATTCTAAAACTTTTGTGTGAGCCCAAATTTACCACAAGATAAATGAAATAATTGATCTAAAAAAATGTGAAGTAAATATTTTGACCCAAAACGGTAAGTTTTAGTTTAACAACTTTTCAGTCAACTACGTTAAGGACAATCTACATTCTACTTTTAGTTTTTTTTACGTAAACATGGTATTTATTCTGATGCCTGTACTGAGTTTTACAAGTACTGTAAGTTGAATCATACTATCTCAAAATTTGAATTTAAAGCTATAATTTTAAATGATCAAAGATAACTTTTTGATTCCTAAACAAACATCAAATAAAAATATCTGACAAAAGTACATATATTGTCAGATTAATTGTAACTTTAAACAGTCAAAGTTACAAAAAGTTTTTATTTATAAAAAATTCTAAAAAAACATATGTATATTTTTTTTAGGTGTTTTAACAATGGCTGTATGTTGGTCAGTTGTGACAAAGGCACATGAATTGTCAAAGTACTACAAAAAGGCCGTAACAGAGCCTATGCCAGCTGCTTATGCAACCACTAACGCAAGAAGCAAGATAGAATGTGGAGTCTTTTGTACAAATACTCCAGACTGCCAAGTGTTTGTCTACTCTAAACATAATCACAGCTGCAAACTCTTTGACATCTCAGATATTAGTTCAAGGTCAAACATCAACACAACTCATATTGTGGAGGCATATGCCCTGACTCCCACTCCCACTACCACTCCCACTCCCACTATATGTACCACTACCAGGCCCCCTCCTACTAACACACTGCTTGCACGAGGTATTTTTCCTATGAGACTTCTTGATATTATATATTCACTTGCTTTTTTTTCAGTTCATTTTAATTTTGAACTATGATGAATATTTGAACTCCAGCAGTGAAATACCTAATTAAAATTAAGGATTTTTTAAAATAACCGAAAATTAATAGCATTTGAATCATTTGAAATCAGCTTAGAAAAGTATTTATATTATATATGTATGCACTTGTTTGAAATTCAAAAACCTTTTTTCATTTTAGCAAACAGTAAGAATTAAAAAATACTATCATATCTTAATTACTTTTGTTATCAGAATACCAACAAGTTTCATCTTGATATAACCCAAGCAGAAAAGAATATATGGACATTTTTTGCCGTCACTGGTACACACCAAACATAGTAATACTCTCTACATCTAATCTAGAATATTGCAGTTATGAAAAGTAGTTCTTGTTATCTGCTGTTGATACAAATATATTGGATTGAAACATTGCTCAATTATACTTGCAGGTAAACCTGCTGATTCGACAAATGCCAGTGCACCAGTTTACACTGCTGATAAGGCAGTAGATGGACTATATTTTATTGAGGATCAATATAGCTCTCTGTTTGCCACAATTTACGTCGAGGAACCCTGGTGGAGAGTTGACTTAGAAGACCGTTACTGTATACAAGCTGTAAGAATTCTCAATCAAGGTGAGTAGTTCATGTTAAACTAACCAACTCGCTTACGTACCTAAATACGCAGCAGTACCTGTGTTTTGTTTATCATACGCAGTTCAGATTTGTAACGCTTCACCGTGTTAAAACTTCGCTCATATTTTGAAAGTTTGGAATTTGTGATTATTGAAAGTTATAAAATACTTTTACTGCATACTAAAATAAATATTGTCAATAAAGGTACAATGTAGATTTTTATAACTTTAACTAAAAACCCTACACACGTAGTTACCACATTTTAACACTAGCTACACTTTTAAGCAAGACTTTTGAAAGCGCAACAGTTTTAAAGTTGGTTATGAGCTTTTAAAAACATTTCTTATCTTACGATGGAAAATTTATTCATCTAGCTGTAATGTATTTTTTATGTCATTTTCTAGTAGTTCAATGGCTATATTTATGTTCCATGAAACCTCGCATATTCGTTATACCCGAGATGTTGTAGGTACTCAAAAATAGCTGTATAACTTGCACAGGAACAACTACTTTCTACTAGTAAGGTCTGATTTACAAGAACACTTTTCTTTTTAACTAGCTTAATGATTGGTCAATCTTCAGGCTGTTTTTCCTTACTTGAGACAACTACCATCTTATTATATTTTTGTAGCTGTCAACTACCAGAGAGCTAAAATGTTGGTTATAACAGCTGCGGATGAAATTTCTCAGCTGTTCTACACAACTGATGATGATGAGAACTTCTGCGGACGACATGATGACGCCTTAAACCGGAACTATACACTGATTAATTGCGTTGCATGGGTTCCTGGAAGATTTGTACAGCTTCAATTAAAACGATTGGCCGTTTTTAACGTCTTCGAAATTGATGTTCATGGTTATTAAAATGTACCATAAACACTATCATAGAACTTATCAGAGTATTGTTGTATTATATATTAATAATGGAAGTTGTATTAGTCAGTGGTTTTGTTATTCATATTAAAAGAAATATTGTTCTCAGTATCTCTCTTGTTTGACATCACATCTGGAAACTTTGGAAGATCTTTGACACTGATTTATGATAGGTTCTCATCACAGCTTAATATGTAGAGGCAAGTGTCTTGATCACTGAAAAATTGCTCGCGCAAACTTTCTGTTGTGCAAAACCACTTAATATAAATAAAGGTTACATTATTCTTTTTTATATTATATATTGCTTTCAGTTGCTCTTTTATTTAGCAGAGTGTAAGGAACAAACTTGTGTGTGTAAAGTTAGAATTAATAGGATAATTTGTTGACTGATGCCGACACCAGTTGATAATATCATAATTGTTCGTGCAGTTGGGTTTTTGCTAGTTCTATTCTCTAGCACTGTGTATAAACAATTTATACTCACCTAGTGTATTGTGCCTAGCAAATATATTCTGCAAGAAATGTTAAAGCTCGATATGTGCCTATTTTATAGTTTTGTTGTAATGAATGTTGTGTTCTATGTTTCTGTAATGAAAACTTTATTACTCAAATATAAATGTTGCTGTTTTTACAGTTCCTTTATTTATTTCACCTAAGCCTTAACTATTTTATTGAAGAGATTGCGGTATCATTGTTTGACCACATAAATGAGGAAGCAAACAGCGCACCATAATTCATTTCTATCCAGTTCGAGTGAACCAAACAAATTGTTTCGGTAATTTTATTAAACGTGGGTCATTACGTCAAGCATGTACCAACAACAAATAAAATATGGAAAATCTAACAAAAGGTACTTAACAGATGTTTTTATCAACTTGAGGGGCAAAAAACTCTATATGCAAATTATAGACTTTAATTATCAAGTTATGTCTTAGCATTCAGACTGCAACAAATCTCTCTTCGTGTCTTAACACTCTGTTTTTATACTTACATTCTGTTAACCTAAGAAGTCTCATGGAAGGTGGAGTCCTTTAAGCAAAATGTTTTTGTTTACTCTAAGTCTAGTCACGGCCTTAGATTTCTGAACACCTCTATAATTGATTAACTTTGTGTTACTTCAACACAACTCACATTGTTTATGCATGTGCTTGTACTAACTTGACACACTGCTCGCATAAGCTATGTGTGTTATGGGACACTTTGACGTAAATCATATTTTTTTTTGTTAGGAATTATTTAGAGTTCTGTTACTATACATAAAAATGATATTTAATGAATGAACAATCCATTTTCAAAGACTGGCTCACCAAACTACGTGATTTAATGCTATTCATTTGTGTACTGCAGCGTGGAATCAATAAAATCAAACTCTTCCACCACTTCTTTTCAAAGATAAAAATTTGCTCGCTTGTAAGGCTTAGAAAAGCATTTTAAACTGTGAAAAGCACTCAAACAAAAAATAAAACATTGTAATGTTCTGCTGCTTTATTATCAAAGCAACAGCGAAGTTCATCTTATCAGAAAAAGCAGTAAAAATACAAACAATCTACCAACCAATAACAACACTAGTTTAAATTAAAAACAATCATGTTTATTGAATAATATCTAAACTATGTGTGTTTGTTGCTGAGCACAGTATTTCCAGGTGTTAAATGCTTGATACGACTATATAACATTGATATAATATGAAAGTGACAATCAAAAGTGAACCTGGTAAAGCAATAGGTGTTCTCGTATCAACATTTACTAAATGTTGTTGCGAACTAGAAAAGTGGGGAAATACTATATTTTAGTATCAATTCAGAAAGCTTTGTTCAACGAACAAAATACAAGCTAAATCTTTGGTAGGTAAACAATTTAGAAAACTTTTACTATATCGCAAATGTAAACATTCTAAACTGATGTGCATTTTTATAAGTTTAACCACTTCCATGTTGGATATGCTCCCATAGATACCTGTTTTAGCAAAACTAATATTTTGTTGATTTGACTTTTTAGTACATAATTGTTTTGATTTGTTATGAGATATTCAATTTTTTTTTTCACTAGAAATACCAAATAGCTTTAACTTTTCAGGTATATGGCATTTTTTACAACTACTATCAACCATAGGTAATTTTTAACAAACTGATTACCAAATTTATGATACCGAATACTTGTAAATGAGTTGTATTTGATAGAGTGTACCTACAGCTTATACAGAGCAAATTACCTACATCTAACAACATATGATTTACTTGAAGACAGTTGGTTTGGTTAGTTTCAGGTTCTTTAGTTTTATTATTTTGATCAATTTTATGCAGTACAATCAGTTTACTTTTTGTAAATCCAAACTATCAAGGAACTAAGGAACCCCTTCTTTCCGTTTTTAGTTCTGCCACTTGTACGACCACTAACACGAAATGCCTCATAGATTAAGGAGTCTGTACCAACATACCTTACCGTTAACCATTTGAACCCTAACAGCTTTTTTTACGGCATTGTATAGGGTGTGAATTCTGGCACCCACATGCTTTGTTTACAAAAGTTGTTTCTGAGTAACAGTGCTAACCAATAAAGTTAATTCTTGCACAGGATGTTAGACCAGAAATTTTACTTCTAGTTGTAACAGTTTTTAAACATTTTCATCTACTTCCTTCGTTGTAATAAAGAAATTTATTAGAACAACATCGCAAAAAAATCGATACGACTTGTTCATTGGTAGGTAATAAATTATTTTGATGCAAATAAAGAATTTTATGATACTAGCTGTAATTTTCAGTACATTTTGAGTTATGGAATGATGGCGATCATGCGCTCGATGGATATAATACAACTGTAAATGTTTTACAAGTTTTTTCAAAATTGTACAAACTTTTTTGTTTCAGGTCAAATAATGGTGAAGTGCTGTTTTTTTCTGTTTGATGACATTTGCTGTGGGTTGCTTGACTATTTTAATATTGTTTCACTAAATACCATTGTATTATTGGCAAAGTTAAATATATTTAAATAAACTTTAATAACTTCGGATCCCTGGAAAGATTGCCTAGGTTTACTGACTCGCAATTACAAAAATGGCCAAGGTTCTAAGCGATAATTTTTTTTCAAATAAATTCACAGTTGCCAATTTCTGAATACTTTCCAAACTGTTTTATGGTAGGAAATCGACACAACTCATGCTTTGGGAACATAACCTTGATTTACATCAACAAACTGTTTGCACAAGAAAAGTCTCTCTGGAGACCACTAGATATAGGTAATAAATTTTAAGTCATTTAGGAAAGATTTGGAGTTATATATACAAAGCATATTAAACAATAAGGAAACCAATATTTGAACTGTGTTTTCAAACTAAATTATCCTAGTTAGATCTATTGGTTTCTTGATGTTATGTGGGAACAAATAAACTTTAACTTATTAGTAAATCTTTTTGTTTTCATTTCTTTGTACACTTTTTGAGAGCTGAAAAACGGTTTATTTGTTTTTATTGAGCTGTCAAAAACTAATTGCCACACAATCACCTCTTCAATGTTTTATTATGTGAATAGTAACAAATCTTATTCCAACCTGCAACAAACAGTAATGATAATAAGAGTTATTTCGTCTACTATCACTGGTATACAATGAAATTAAAAACATTACATAAATAAAAACTAATATATGTTTAACTAGGTAAAGTTACTTCCAGGTTTTTATTTTCAATTGTATGAGATTATTACATTGCTACAGTAATGCTTGCATAAAATAAACATTTTTGAAAAAAAACAGTACCCTGACAAAATTATAGATAGACAGTATTTTGAGTTAACTAATTAACTGCTGTTCCAGCCACTAATTACGAGCTAAATCTTAAGTGGAGAGGTTATTTTAAGAGCTCTCACAGTATCAAAATTGGAAACTATCTCAACCAAATTATCCGACTTTAGAAAAAACTCAACAACTTGCTCAGACCTCTGCTAGTTATGAAAGTAATAATATTCTACTCATCAGGTACATGTTTGACTTTTTCATACAGAGCTGTTGTGAAATTGTCCATAACATTGGAAGTGTTTAGAATTTTATAAACAATAAGATAGCTTCGATCATTTTAACATGTTTATATTGCATTAATTATTTGTGGATTATAAAAACGGCTATTTTTCCGTGTATTAGTCTTCAGACAAGGCAAAATAAAATAGGGTCAATTTTTGCAGTTCCAAACCAGTGAGCAAAAGGCCAATTAATAATGCCTTAAGTTAAATTTCTTTTTAAATTAATCTAGGTATGAAAACAAAAAGCCAAAATCATTGATATCACATTTGTTCTATCAAGACCTTTACAACTATATTTTTACTTTAAAAAATGAAGACAACATTCCTTTCTGCTGGCAAAAATCATATTTTTAGTAAAGCTTTTCGTTTGGAGACTGATATATCTCCAATATAAATGTTAAATGAATAATCACTGCCTTTGCAACTATGGTTAGTGCATAATATACGACCACTGTAAATCTAAGGTTTTTTATATAATCTTTTGAACAAATATTGGCTTTCCCAGTTCTCTATTGCGGCAACCTAATTAATTATGCAATCATGCTCCTGGTGACAGAAAAACACCGAATCATTGTTGTTGCCATCAGAGTTACCGTTGTTAACCTGCACAGTTCCGCGGAGAGTATGGAACCGAAAAGTCATGTATGCTGATTGAGGCAAACCACGATAATTTTGTCAATTAATAAACTCACAATTGAAAAAACATTTTAACATCCAATTAGACAAATAATAAATATTGCTTGCCATGTCTGAAGAGAAAAACACTGAGGACTAAATATGTTTTGGTAAAGATTCCATTAGCAAAGCCATTTAAACCGTTAGAAAATTAAACATCCTCATACAATACCGTGCTAAATTTAAAGTTTTCCATAGAGAGAAAAATGATGTCTAAACCCATAAAAGTACAAAATATAAGTTTAGGCTTAGCACTTGTATGTATAATATCTCTCATTACATCAGACTTGTACCACCGACTTATAAATTATCATAATTTATTTTAAGATTAGCAGATGTTTTTACCAAATTAAAAAGCAATAAAAAACTTGTTGGTAAGGAAACTTATAGGCTTTAATTATCAAGCTATTATCTTAGCATGCCACCATTTTTTTTGAGATTGTCACAAATCCCTATTTGTGTCTGAACATTATGTTTCTGTTGGTACACTCTGTGTATGTCTATAGCCTGTAGCCTGTTTGTGTATTAAAAATTGTTCCTGTTACCATCCTCAGTTTCTGCCTTGACTTTTTGTCTTTTTACTCAGCTTATGCCTTATTTCTTTTTTTGGTCTTCACACGCTGTTGATTGAAAAAGAAAACTTTTTTTGGACACTGAATGACTATCAAAATACAAAGTCTTCATATTTTATTTTGCCAAATGCAGAAAAAGCGGAAAAAATCTGGCATATGGAAATTCCTTACAGAGATTAAAGCGATCTCCTTTTTGGCTAATACAACTTGTGTCTCTCAGCTGTACACAAAACAGTGCTGTAGATTAGTGTGAGGTAAAACAACTACACATAATAGGTAGTTAATAATTCTGTCAGGGTCTCTTCCAGCTACTTTCAAAACCTGTAACTCAAACCTATCAGCAAATGTGGAGTCATTTGTTCAAAAAACTAAAAACTGTGTAGTGTTTTGTTACTCTAAGTCCAGTCACAGCTGTAGATTTCCGAATATCTCTGAAACTAATGAATGGTGCCACTTCAACAAAACTCACTTTGTAAAGGCATACATTTGGACTTACTTTGACACACTGCTCACATAAACTATGTATGTTTTGGGACACTTTGATACAAATAATTTGTATGTTCTTTGTTGGAGTTTTTCAACTTTAAACAGAAATAATATTTAATGAAGGAAAAATCAATATTTTTGCACTGGTTAAAAACATTATTTGATTTAAGACAATATATTTTTGTGCTGTTACTGAGAATCAATAAAATTCAACTCTTTCACCACTTTTTTCAAAGAAAGCAATATGCTTGCTAGTGAAGTCTCGAAAAGCGTGGCATATTCCGAGAACCGTGTTAACAAAAATTAATATGATATCGTTTTCTATTATTTGCTTATCAGAGTAGCAGCAAATTTTATCTTAACTGATCAAGCAACAAGCATACAAATAATTTCACCAACTCTCACTAGTGTAAATTACAGACAATAATGTTTTTTGAGCAAAACCTAAACTATTTTTAGTTGAGCACAACTCTTCTGGCTTTCAATTTGTTGATACAGTTATATAAGATTGATACAACATCAATATAATTGTTAAAATAAACTTTGATATGTGATAAGCTTTATTTAAACTACATTTATTTAACTTTCTAGTGAATTAGAAAAACTTTAAAAATGACAATGTTTATCTAGCAGTTCAGAGAATTCTGTTTAACTATCAAAATACAACTGCATCGGTGGTGGGTAGCTAATTTCGGAAATTTTAATATATCCTAGATGTATACACTCTCAAGTGAAGTACATTTTATGAGCTAACTCACTATCCACCTGTTCAACAACACTTATATTTTGTTGATCAGATTTTCCGGTACAGAATTGCTTAGAGTTGTTATGATTTTTCTTTTTTCCTTGTTTTACTATGAAAGACCAAATAGCTTTTATTAACTGTGTGCACTTGATAAATTTACTATTACAACCCCTTACATGCAACTTTTAGTGACTTCAAACACTTGTACATACATTATGCCTAATAGAACGTACCTAAAGCACTTACAGAACTAGTTATACATCTGTTTCAGAAGGTTTTACTTACCTGATGTTAGTGGGTTTATTAGTTTAAGGATTTTTAGTTGCTTCTTCTTAATAATAGGCAGAGTACAATGATATTACATTTTGTAGATTCATACTATCATGAACCTAAAAATACTTCATGATGCGCGATTTCAGTCTTGCCACCTACAAAACCACTATCACAAAGAGCTTGAGTGAATGTACATTTTGTACCATCAAATTATACTGTAACGTTTTGGTTTTTTCTACATATACTCACAGATAGATATTTCTGAACATATCTCAATCTGGTTGGTGGCCAAACATTAACATGACTCATATCGTGGTGGTATAATTGCTGATCTGCACTGACAAACAGTTTGCATAAAGAATGCTTCTTGTGCGACCACCAGATATAAAAAATGTATTTGTTGAACTTAATTTTAATCTGGAGCAATACATGCAAAGTACATTGAACAAGACAAAATGCAAAATCAAAGCACCAATGAACTAAATCATTTGACTTAAAGCTGTTGGTTTTTCTAAGTTGTGTGGGAGTAAATAAACTTTGAGCAATAATTAATTTTTTTTAAGTTTTGTAAACCTTTGAAAGATGAAAAACATTTCTTCAATTTTGTTTAACAGCAGTAACTAACCACAATTATGGGAATGGTAACAAATTTTATTCTTACTTCCAACAAACAGTGATGAGAATAAAAATATTTCATCGACTATCACTGGTATACTCTAAAATAATATTATTATACATTTAATATCAAAAGTATATTTCACTAGGGACAGTTGTTTCTAGTTATTTGCACCAAATAACGAATAAAGCAGACAGATACTGGCACAGGCAAATATTTCTATAGAAGTTAAAGCGTTCTCCTTCTTAGTTACCAAACATTATGTGTCTTTCAAAAGTATGCAGAACAGTGTTGCAGATAATGCATGTACATTGTACATGTGTAAGTTCATCAAATTCATAAAAAATTTTAGGTAAATTCAACTCTGAGTTCAAGGCTCTGTCAAGGTCTATCCCAGGTACCTTCAAAACCTTTAACACAAAAAGTCTGGAGTAGTGTAAAGTTTTTGTACAAACACGCTAAACTATGAAGTATGTAATAGATGGGCAAATTCATGAGTATATTTCAATTTGGTTTACAACGAGACATCAACACAACTCATATTGCTGGACCATACTATTTCTGCTGTTGTAATTCTTTGTGCTTTTTTGCCCCAAAAAATGTCTCTCTTGAGACACTAGATATAAACACTTGATTTGTACAAATTTAAGGTAACTTTGGAGCAATGTATAGAAAGTATATTAAACAAGAAATTCATCATTATTTCAACACTGATAAACTAAATTATCTTAAAGCTAATAGCTTATCTAAGTGATGTGGGAGTAAATATACTCTGATCGATTAGTAAACATGTAAGGTTTGTTTGTTTGTTTGTTTGTTTGTTTGTTTGTTTATTTTCATCTATAATGTAACCACAAAAAATAACATGAAGAGTGTTTCTAACAGTATAAAAAGACAAGAGAAATAGAAAAAAAATGTCACTCCAGGGAAGGTGATGATGAGGTCCCTGTGCGCAATAGCAAGGCTAATCAAGGCGCGGAACCTGAAAGTAAAGTCAGCAGAAGTATGTCTAGTTGGTTTAGTCGTCTGGTTGTCTGAGGTAGCGCTTCAGTTCATTTTTGAAAGAATTAGCATTTACAATTTTATGCAGTGTAACCGGTAGTAGATTCCATAGCAATGACTCCTGATAATCTAAACAACATTGACCAGCTTTTGATTTAACAATGGCATAAAATTATTTTTAAATAAGAGGTAAAAATAGTGTCTTCAACTTTTCTCGAAAAACTAGTCAAAATAAAATCATGTTTTTAATGTTTTATTATGGGATCAATAACTAATTTTATTTTAACCTGCAACAAACGGTGTTGAGAATAAAATTTATTTCATCGACTACCCCTGGTATATGCTGAAAGTCAAAGCACTATATCACTTCTATATAAAAAATTTTAACTAAGTATCGTTGTTTTCAGTTACTTAATTGTCAACTGTATGAGATTATTACATTCACGCTATACTTATATGTGATAAACATTTTTCTCTTTTGAGACAGACCACAATTTTATTATATTTTGTAGCTGTCAACTACCAGAGAACTATAAACTTATTTATAACAGCTGCGGATGAAATTTCTCAGCTATTCTACACAACTGATGATGATGCGAACTTCTGTGGACGACATGATAGCATCTTAGACAGGTACTAAGGTTTCTTTGGCAAGAAATGTTAAAGCTCGATATGTGCTTTGTTATAGTTATGCTATAATGAATCTTGTCTTCTGTTTTTCTGTAATGAAAAAATTATTACTCAAATATAAATGCAGTTTTTCTTACACTTCCTTTATTTATTTCACCTAAGCCTTAATTATTTTATTGAAGAGATTGTGATATCATTGTTCGACCACATAAAGGAAGAGGCAAGCAGCACACCATAATTTGTTTCTATCAAGTTCAAGTTACCAAAAAAATTGCTTCAGAGATTTTATTCTATGTGAGTCATTACGTCAAGCACGTACCAACAACAAATAAAATATTAAAAATCTAACAAAAGGTACTTAACAGATGTTTTTATCAACTTGAGGGGCAAAAAACTCTGTATGCAAATTATAGACTTTAATTATCAAGTTATGTCTTAGCATTGAGACATTTTCTTTAAGACCGCAACAAATCTCTCTTTGAGTTTTAAAACTCTGTTTTTATATTTACATTCTGTTAACCTAAGAACACTCATGGAAGGTGGAGTCCTTTAAGCAAAATGTTTTTGTTTACTCTAACTCTAGTCACGGCCCTAGATTTCTGATCACCTCTATAATTGATTAACGGTGTCACTTCAACCGAACTCACATTGTTGATGCATGTGCTTGTACTAACTTTGACACACTGCTCGCATAAGCTATGTGTGTTATGGGACACTTTGACGTAAATCTTTTTTTTTTCTTGTTCGGAATTATTTAGAGTTTTGTTACTATGCATAAAAATGATATTTAATGAATGAACAATCAATATTCAAAGACTGGCTCACCAAGCTACGTGATTTAATGCTATTCATTTGTGTACTGCAGCTGGGAATCAATAAAATCAAACTCTTCCACCACTTTCTTTCAAAGATAAAAATGTGCTTGCTTGTAGGGCTTAGAAGAGCATTTTCTACTGCGAAAAGCAGTCAAACAAAAAATAAAACATTGTTATATTCTGCTGCTTTATTATCAAAGCAACAGCAAATTTCATCTTATAAGAAAAAGCAATGAAAATAAAAACAATTTCACCATCACTAGTTTAAATTAAAAACAATCATGTTTATTGAATAATACCTAAACTATGTGTATTTGTTGCTGAGCACAGTATTTCTGAGTGTTAATTTGTTGATGCGACTACATAAGATTGATATAATATGAAAGTGACAATAAAAAGTGAACCTGGTGAAGCAAAAATTAAGTTTTCCGGTATCAATATTACTGAACTTTGTAGCAAACTAGCAAAGTTGTGAAATACTATATATTTTAGCTATTCAGAAAGCTTTGTTCTACAAACAAATTACAGGTTAAATCTTTGGTGAGTAAACAATTTAGAAAACTTTTGCCATATCATAGATGTATACATTTTCAACTGATTTACATTTTAATAAGTTTCACCACTTCCATGTTGGACTTGCTCACATAGATACCTGTTTAGCAAAACTAATATTTTGTTGATTTGACTTTTTAGTACATAATTGTTTTAAGCTCTATAGAATTATTAAATATTTTTTTGTTTTACTAGAAAAGACAAAACAGCTTTAACTTTTCAGGTATATTGCATTTTTCACGGCTACTATCAACTATAGGCAATTTGTAACAAACTGATCACCAAATTTATGATATCGAATACTTGTAAATGAGTTATATTTGATAGTGTACCTACAGCTTATGCAGAGCAAATTACCTACATCTAACAACATATGATTTTCCTGAAAACAGTTGGTTTTGTTAGTTTCCGGTTTTTAGTTTTTTATGATTAATTTCATACAGTACAATTATTTTACTTTTTGCAAATCTACACTATCAAGGAACTAAAAAATCGTCCCCCTCTCCGTTTCTACTTCTGCTACTTATACAACCACTAACACAAAATGGTTGATAGATTGAGGAGTCTGTGACAACAGACCTAACCGTTAACCCTTTGAACCCTAATAGCTGGTTTTCCGGCATTGTATAGGGTGTGTTAGAATCCCAACGACCGCAATTCCGGCACTCACATGGCTTTCGTTACAAAGGCTGTTTTTAAGTAACAATGTTAACCAATCAAATTAATTCTTATACAGGATGTTAGGCTCGAAATTTCCCTTCCATTTGTAACAGTTTTCAATTATCTTCGTCTATTTCCTTTTTTGTAATAACAAATTTTATTAGAAAGATATCGCAAAAAAGTTGATACGCCTCGTTCATTGTTAGGTTATAAATGATTGTGATGTAAATAAAGACTTTTATGATACTATCTATAATATTTAGTATATCTTGAGTCATTAAACATGAGGATGACCATGTGTTTAATGGATATGATACTACTGTAAACGTTTTGCAAGTTTTTAAAAATTATACGAACCTTTTAGTTTAAGCTCAAATAATAGTGAAGTACTGTTTTTTTTCTGTTTGATGACATTTGCTGTAGGTTGCGTGAATATTTTATTATTGTTTTACTGAATACCATTGTATTATGGGTAGAGTTAAATATATTTAAAGAAAGTTTAAAAACATGGATTCTTGGACAAATTGCCTAGGGTACCTGACACGCAATGACAAAAACAGCTAGGGTTGTAAGGGTTAATTTTTTTTTAATATATTCACAGTTGCAAATTTCTGAATACTTTTCTAACTATTTTATTGTGAGGAATCAACACAACTCATACCGTTGAACCATACCACTAATTTACACCAACAAGCTGTTTGCACTATGAAAGTCTCTCAAGAGACCACTAGATATAAATAAAACATTTGAATTCATTTAAACGAAATTTGAAGTTATATATACAAAACATATTAAACAATAAGGAAACCAATATTTGAGCTGTGTCTGTGTCTTTACACTAAATTTTGCGCGTTAGATCTATCGGTTTCTTGATGTTATGTGGGAATAAATAAACTTTAACTGTTTAGTAAATTTTATCGTTTTCATTTCTTTGAACATTTTTGAGAACCGAAAAATGGTTTATTCGTTTTTATTAAACTGTAAAAACCTAATTACCATACAATCACCTCTTCATAGTTTTATTATGCAAATAGTAACAAATCTTCTTTCAACATGAAATAAACAGTGATGACAATGAAAGTTATTTCATCTACTATCACTGGTATACAATGAAAGTAAAAACATTACAAAACTAATAACTAAGGTATAGTTAACTAGGTACATTTATTTCCAACTCTTTCATTTTAATTGTATAAGATTACATCATCGCTTCAGTCATACTTGCATAAGATAAACATTCTTACAAAAACGGTTCGCTGGCAAAATCATAAATATACAGTATTTTGATGTTAACCTATTAACCTCTGTTCCAGCCAATAATTATGAGCTGAATCTATGGTAGAGAGGTTATTTTAAGAGCTCTCACAGTATCAAAGTTGGAAACTATCTCAACCAAAGTTTATGACTTTAGGGAAAACTCAACAACTTGCTCAGAATTCTGCTGGTTATAAAAGTAATAAAATTCTACTCATCAGACAGATGTCAGACTTGCTCATACAGAGCTGTTGTAAACTTGTTCATAACATTAGAGTTTTTTTTTAATTTTATAAACAATCAGATAATTTTGATCATTTAAATTTATTTCTATTGCATTAATTGTTTGTGAAATTTGAAATGGTTGTTTTAATGTCTTAGTGTTTAGATGAGGCATAATACAATGGGGGCATTTCCTGCAGTTCCAAATCAGTGAGCAAAAGACCGATTTCTGATTCAGCAGACGATGATTGTTTAGTTAAGATACACATTTAGTGTGAAGGCTATATCCAGAGAACATGCCAGTAAAATAAAAAGCCAAACTCATCAATATTATAATTTTTAAAACCCAATTCTTACAACTATATTTTTATTGTAAAAATGCAGACATCATCATTTTTGGCTTGTGTAAAGCAACAGTTTCAATAAAGCTTATCTTTCGGAAACTGATGTACATGTACTGTATCTCAAATATGAATGTTAGATGAACAATCACTGCATTTGCAGTTATGAATACTTCATAATAATAATAGCCCTACTTATGTAATGTTTTTTCATCTAATCCTTTTTACCAAATATTAGTTTTCTCAGTTTCTTATAGCAGCAACGTAGTCTATTATGCAATTATTCACTTGCTGACAGAACAGTATCCAGCTTTTGTTGCATTGAACAGAGATACAGCTGCTAAGCTACAAAGTTCCACTGATGATATAGAACATAAAAGTCATGAATTCTGACTGGGTGATACCGAGATGATGTTTCTAAAATAAGTTCACAAATGAAAAAAACATTCTAATATCCCATTAAAAGAAAAAATAACATTGTTTGTCATGTATGGAGGGACGAACGCTACAAGGGCTAAATATAATTTGCTGAAGATTCCGTTAAAAAGTCATTCAAATTATTTGATAACCACAGCATCCCTACACATTACCAAATTAAAATTACAGATTTTTTGGAAAGAAACCTAATGTGTCAACCCATAAAAATGCAGCGTATGAGGTGACACTTTGCTCTTGTATGCTTAATACTGTAGTTGTTTAAAATCATGAGCTACCTGCTAATTTGAAGCAAAAGTGTTTAAACTATGCTGCTAGCTTACCCCTAGCTTTTTACACATGTGACCTAATAAATATTACGATTCACTCAACCGCAGATGATTTACTACTTCGTAAAAATTTTACACTGGTATGTCCATTGCTCAACTGATCTGATATGAATTATTTTAAAAAAGTATTTGTTTCTCAAGATACTGGCTAACCACCAGCATCACTAATGCCTGTTTATATGTTGTGTAGTTTTCTGCTACCAGAGTTTGAGAGTTTTTTATAATGATTTATGTAAAGATCTTTGTCATTGTTCGTCCTATTCCTGGAGCACAAATGTTACAGAGGTATGTGCATCATTTGAGCATTAACCAAATATCACCGGACAAGACTATAAGCGTTGGCCTGCTGCTTTATAAATTCTGTATAAAGATGGATACACTAGCGTGAAAGTATTTTTCTAACGTGCCTGAACATAAAGTATGTTGATATACAAATATGCAAATTCTAATCACTTGATAAATTTAAAAAACTCATTTTTTTATATTTCTAGGTAAAATTTTAGACCTATGAAAACATTATTAAATTTTCCAGCCGAATAACAAAAAACGAGACCGTGATAACAAAGCAAAATCGTGTCACTACAGGTAAATTATGGAAAGCTATAATTTTCATCTCACATTGCTTTGTTTGAAATAAAGGTTTGAACAGCTAGAAGTCATTGAAAGACATTTACTAGTAATGTTTCTATTATTTATGGTCTACTATTGGTTCCCAGTAAGTTTGTGACAATTTCCTTTTTTTACTTACTTTTTGATTATATTATATATTTTATTATTATTCTTATTATTATTATTATTATTATTATTATTATTATAGTTACGTTAGTAGCAGACTATTTAGTCAACTAGAAGTTTTCAAGCAGAGCAAAAAGTGAGAAGTAAAGTTTTTATTTTAGAACCAAACTTAGAATATAATATATTATGCATACTGTTTAGTCTAGCCTTGTTAAACAACTATAAAAATACTGTGTGTCTTATTCCTGCTAAAAAAACTTTTCTGCTAAACTCCTTTCTATGTAGTAAGGTGTGAGTCATAGAAAATATGGCTCATAGACTAAAACTAACTGAAAGCTTTTTGGTAAAGTGTTAACACAAGGCAGTATGTTTATTTGACATTTTGCAACTAAAAAGTTTGACAAAGTATGATCAATCTTGTCATCAGCAAATAAATGCATTTTTATACATTTGTTATTAGATAGGACAACGTGTTGGGTAACTTGATTAAACAATTGAATCCAACAGTATTTACGAAGATGATATGGAATTAAAATACATTTTATTCACTAAACTCTGAAATGTATAACTCACATAGTTACAACTTGCTGCCTTAAAGTGGAGACAAATTAAAAATATTTAGAGATAAGATGTTGACTGATTGATTTGTTAAAAAATAGAATTAAACAATTTTTATCCTGCATCAAATAAATAACAATTCTATCTTCATCTCAATAGCTAACTTCTGCAAGAGATGACTCATATTAGCTGCAGTATAAAAGCTATCCATAACAGCTGTGAGTCTTTATAGATGTTGACTTTGGAGATACTCAGTGCACAAGGTGTGAGGCTTATGACTCACTCAATGGAATCTGCTATTCGTGTTAAACTCGGTGTTCAGCTCTTGGCTGTCAAAGCTCTAGACGTAAACAATATTTACATAGCTGTAGATCTACTGGCTGGGATGCACCCTGAGGTCAATGCAGAAAAGAATAAAAGGTAAGGATACAAGTCGGGATTATAAATTTTGATTGCAGAAATTGCAAACTTTAGATATTATCAGCTGAAAGTGGTGCATATAGATTAACCCATCGTGTTATAATTGCTCACTGTCCATAGTTGTACTGCTGTATTAACTTTAAGTTTGTGCAGTTTGAGAAACTTCCATTTGCATTTTAAATAATGGAATTTAAGGTAACTTCTAAGAACAAAATTAGTTAGAAGAATTTAAAAATCACATTTTAGCCTTATTTTCAATGTGACCTCCTGTAAGCTATACTTTGGTACTATTTAGTTGTATTACTAACATACACGGCTTAACTAAATGTACAGGATATATAGTCTTCCTTGGTTGCCCAAACTTTGAAAACTCTCAGACTACATGTACATGTATATGCAGCTGGAAAATGAACTTAATAATTCATCGTCGATGTCCTCAGGAATGTATGTTGCAAGCAACAAGTTTAGCTGCTTATAAATAAAGTTGTGCAAAAGGAAAAAAAGTTCTAGCTGCGCAGTTCTGCCGCAAAGATAAATAATAAAAAAATTATTAACAATGTTCTGTAGAAACATTGTTCTGCATTTGAAAATCAGTGCATCAGTAACACAAGTATAAACTGTTAATTTTGTTGCAACCTAGCTGCAGAATAAAATTAACAATATTTAAATATCTAGATCTATCTTGCTTTCTAACTTCCAGCATTTTTAATAAACGTAACATGTATTTTGAAGTTTAAAATTTTGGGAGCTTGCATAACTTGCATTTAAAAAAATTCAGAAATAATACTTAAATATTGAACTGCGAAATCAATTTCACTTTTCGTTTGTTTATCAGTTGCATGTATAAAAAAATCACAAGTTCTGCTAAAATATTTTGCAGCTTGATCCAATTTCAGCTTTTGTCGGTAATAACCAGATGTGAATGTGTTGTGGTTATGAAGTTTAAAGCTGTGCTAGTGTTATGTAAGAACATATCTGCGTTTTTACCAAAGCTAGCATCAAAATGATTTTAAGATACTATAAACAAAAGGCTTGGAGTTGTAAATTGTATCCCATAAAATTAATATGTGTTTAGAAGAAGTGCCAAAAGATATATGAAGTTGGCTTTGACTATTTGAAAATTGTGTAAGCAAAAATGTTTAGTTGATTTTGAATTGCACAAATAGATATACAGTGCGCCTTTGGAATGTGATTTTGGCCCGCTTCAGGGTTGGATTCGTACAATGAAAAAAATTGTATGTAGGGGTATTGAAATCATAGTAATTATACAAGGCAAACATATCCTGGTAAAAATCATCATAATTTTTAATAAGTGATGTACATATTAAAAATTAGTAATACAAACAATATTAGTTTAACCTTAGTAGCTAGAGCTATCTACATGAATTGATTGCTTAGAGTAATATTTAGTATATTTAGCGGTTACGATTTGCAATAAAATGTCGCATTATAATATACCATAAGGAGTTCTTACCCTTAAGACAGACATACAACAACATAAAAGTTGAATTAACCTCAAATAAAATTAGCTTACTAAACATGCACATTTAAAGTTAAGGTTCAGCGTTTATGTTCAAATATTTTACTGAATTGTCATGTTTTATGACTAAAATCTTATTAGCCATGAGTTTCAGTCTTCGCTTTCACTATGACTTGTAGCAGGTCTGTTTAATTTTTTTTTTAATTTACTCCAGCAAGAAAGCTCAAACAGTGTTTTTTCTTAACCCTTTCACTGCCAACCCTGTAAAAAATTCGGCTATCGACCTAGTTCCAGCCATTATACCGAGAATTGCTGATATTGCTTCATGATATGTTAACAGTATTTTTTCAATTTCAGTCTCTATCTAGAACATTTTTGTTACATATTTTGCTTTGTCAGCATTTAACCAACACCTCTATGCAAAAGATTCAATGTATGTATACCTTATGCGATGATAAAGCTATGTGAATCTAAGATCGCTTCGAAGCTAAAACGTTCTTCCACAATCTTTTTTGCTCTTACAAAACAATTACTTTCACCATGATTAGAGACAGTGCTGTTACATTTATTATTTGTATAATCCCAAAAATATGAATCTGAACTGGCTATAATGTCATCAACATAACTAATTACCTTTTTTCTGACTCACGCGAGGTTCTGAATGAACTTACACAAAAAACGTTTGTTTAAGATTAAAAATTCTCAAACCAAAGTTTAAAATTGTTTCGTTGTTTTTGGCTAACTTTATAGAGAAATCTTCGCACAACACTGTCAGTTTTCTAAAAGTCCTAAAGACCGTGGGTTATGTTGTCGACGAATAATAAAATTGAGTTACCACGCAATTGCTGGGAAAAACACAAAAATGTGTTTATGGCAGTCGACCCTATATAACACATTAATGTGTTTATGGCAGTGAAAGGGCTAAATAAATAGATTTTTGTTAGCAGAGGATGAGAGGTTGTCTGACCTTTTTTTCAAAGATATCGCTACTCCAAATTGCAAAAAAACAATGCGGGAATGTCTTACCCTTTTACGCACGATAGTTACTGAACTGTGAAAAATCAGTTATACTGTCTCTTTCAGGCATTGTGGATATATTTTCAGAAAACAGGATTTTGGCGTTCCTGTTATTTGAAGTCTGTGATAAGCACAACGGTTGCCAAATTTTAATTTGGGAAAATATTTTGTTGAGTTCGTATGGTAAAAAAAATTGCATTGTGACGTCTAAAAAATCATTTTGTTCCACTTCGTAAGATGAAAAAATCATATGTCAGGGTACTCTTAACCTGAGAGGTCACTGTATACAGTTTATTGTTCCCTGGTTAGATCACTTGTAAAACAAGTTAGAAATAGACTTTGGAAAGCTAAATCTGTTAAGTAGGGTTCAAAAACTTTCAACCTAGTCAAAGTGACCAAACTGAAAATCTCTTATAGTACATATGTACATGTATATTCACTCAGATAAAAAAGTCCTAAGCAAAAATTTACAAAGTGGGTTGTAATGTAGTGCCCTTTATGTATGTTGTACATGATTCTAATTCTTTATCACCCAATCTTGCTGTGTCATCTCAAGTCTCCAGTTCTTTTACATCTTTATCGCTTCTTTTCTGAGCCTCATTTTGCGGGTCTTTTCATTTGTGTCACGGTCACAACCTTACTCAGAATTGACTTTTTGACGCAAAATTTAGAACTGCTCAGAAAGGAGTTTTTACTCAGATTGAGAGTATTGAGTTGGTTATCAAATGAAGAGTTTTGATTAAAAAAGCATAAACATTTTCAATCTGGGTTGATAATTTTAACTAACCTCCCATAGTCGTTATTTATAGCAACGAGTATTTTGTATTCACATTACTTTTCATAGCAAAAAAATACACTGGCTTTGACCATTTTAAACTTTTTTTTTACTCATGATGCATGTTGTTGTCTATCAGTCATAAAAATGTCTTTTTTTTTAAATGAACTTGAATTCTTAGCACTCATATTTTCCTCAGTATTAGGCGGCTCACTAAAACATGTTACTTTCTTTTTCGTTATGAAAGTCTTACTCTATAATTTCAATAGGGTCAATTTTACGCATTATTTTAAAAAATTAGGTCAAACTACCAGTTTTTTTCAAAATGTCATTTGTATGCTTAAAGTAAAATTCACAACTTTTAGAGCACTTTTGTGCTGCCCCTGGAAAAAGAATGCATAATTCAGGTACAGTGAAACATTGATAACTCGCCTTCGGATAAAGCCAACACATGGTTAATTCGAATGGATTTGCTTAGTCCGTTCCCACGCAATGATAAATGGCTCTATATAACTCAAACTCAACACTGTTAATTCGAACTTTTTTTTGCCCAACGGCTGCCGAAACGGTTGCTATCGCTTTAGAAAATCACTTTATTCCAAGCCATAGAGGTAAACCTCAACTTTTCGTAATTCATAAACGTCGTTATTACTACCATCGGCAAAATATTTCTGTCAACGACTTTTCTAAAGGTTTGGTGAAATTTGATTTATACCAAACATCCGCGTAGTGATTGCCCTTCGGAAGCGAGGTAAAGTGAGGTAATCTTTGCATAAACTTCAAGAAAAATCGGCAAAACTGATCGTCGGTAAAACGCTCAAAAGAAAAAGATGTCTTTTCTTTTGAGCATTTCAACAACGATTAAGTTTTGCCAATGTCAATCTAAAAAACGTCCTGGCAATAACATCACCTCAATCAACGAACCAATCTCAAGTGATAGAAAAATCTCTATACTTTTTGATAAAAACGTTTTAAACTTTACATTAGAAGCATTTAATTTGAAACAAGCCATTTGTGCTTTTGCTTTATATTATAGTTTGTATATGTACTGATGTCTTTTCTTTTGAGCATTTCAACAACAATCATCAAGTTTTGCCAATGTCAATCTAAAAAAACGTCCTGGCAATAACATTACCTCAAACAACGAACCAATCTCAAGTGATAGAAAAATCTCTATACTTTTTGATAAAAAACGTTTTAAACTTTACATTAGAAGCATTTAATTTGAAACAAGCCATTTGTACTTTTGATTTATATTATAGATTGTATATGTACATGTATCTACTAATAAATAAGTAAATACATGGACTTGTGACAGTGCTCTGATAACTTGAACACTCTGATAATTTGAACACTTTTGCTCGGTCCTTTGAAGTTTGGGTTATCCGAGTTTCACTGTACTTCACAAACTAATCTGAGGACTGGTGAACAAAATTTTGAGTTATATAGAACTCCAACAAGAAAAATATTTTTAAAAAGCACAAATGAATGCGTGTGAGCTAATGTGACTGGGTTATCTAGTTTGTTTTATAATTATGTGTTTTATACTCAAGCAAAATGTTTAGTTCTTTGTGAAGCAGTAAAACGTTTATGACAGATCATTTCCACAGGTGACAATAAAGACATCTTCTGGATCCTGACTCTACACAAACCAATGAGCCCCTAAATGAACGCTCCAAAACAGATTCAGAAAGAGAAGTACCAAAAAACTTAATGAGATTGAGTACCCCAAGGCAAGACACCATGCAGTCCGTTAGAGGCCATTATGCCTTAAAATGGCAGCCTGCCTTTAGACCTCTACAGAGTAATGTCATAAAAGGAGAACACCGGAATGGCTACTCAACAGGCTCCAATTAAATAGGGAAATATTTATGGCCTCACCGATTAGTTGAATAGGCTGATGATGAAGACCCAGTCATGGCTCATCAGCTTGAAGCATCTTCATACTAAAATACCAGGATGGAGGAATGCTGTACGAGCCTCTTTTGAGAAGCAGCTAAAAGCAAATGTTTGATGAAGGCAGCCACAAGGCTGCACCTCGGAAAGGCATTAAATGAGTAGGTAAAAAACTGTAGTTTACCTAACCGAGTCATAATAATCTTGGATTCTTTAAAAACTTGATTTGGCAGTATTGAGATAGTTATCAAATGAAGAATTTTGATTAAAAAAGCAAGAGACATTTTCAATCTGGGTTGATAACTTTAACCAACCAACTGCCTCCCATAGCAGTTATTTATAGCAGGCAAAGAATTTACCAAATGTAACTGAAAAAAACCTCATAGTCTCAGATTTTGATGATTTTGTAATATGTTGTTGCCCATGTTAAAAGACGCCGAAGTCCCAAATTTTGATCTTCTAGGGTCATTGGTTCAGCTGCTATGATGATTTGAACTTTGACCATTTGTCGCCCGAATTTGAGGGCGACATCTAGCTGACTTTAGACTCATATATATTCAATAATATACAAGTTAGAGGTCTAGATTTTTTGTGTCCACATACAATTTTCATATTTACACAAACAAAGTGGTTTGAAATTTTTCGAATAAATAATGTGGGAGAAAACTCCGACCAAAAATGACCGAAAATGCTATTTTAGCATCTATTCAAAAGCAATTATCACCTTGAGCATATACTTTGCCATTGTTTCTGTTAATACTGCAAAATTATTAGTATGACATTGGTTGTCGGAACCAGTACTGGTTCAAGCCATTCAGTAGAACAGCCATTGAAGTTTGCAAACTTTCACCACTGGTTGATGAAAAATGTATGCTACAAGGATACAAAGTTGGGAAGAGTGATGACTCACATGTTACCAGCAACACCTTAACTCTTCAACCTGGACAATATCTGGCCTGTATATATGATGGTCGGTGGTATATGGAGATGGCAATTGGCTTTGATCAAGAGAACAATGATGTTAATGTGAGATTCATGCACAAAGGCTCAACAGTTTCTTATGGCCAAAGCGAGATGGCATCTCCTGGGTAACACAAGGGCATGTTCTACGGTATTAGCTGTGGCGCCGCCATCTACCACCAACTTGGGCACAACATATGCATTTGAAGCTACAACAATGGATAACATTAAGGAATGTAAGCTAAGAAAATATTTTAAGGCTCATTACTATATCACAATCACAAACCACAAGCACACAATAAATTTGAACTTGATAGGATAATAATCAGCCGAGTTAAAGCTTGACAAGGGGAGATAATCTCATTTAATTAGGGCTATTTACAAAGGTGTTTGGAGGGCATTTGGAACTCAATTTTAAGCATTTTACAGTCTGAAACACAAACTTTTGATGGTTTTAATGGAATCTGCATAAGTTAGATGTTGTAAAACAAGAGAAAAATTTGTGACTTTGTTGAAACCACAAGTTGACCTTGACCTCTACTTTTGCAGTATTTCGACAAAGGTGTTCCTTTTGTATGGCTTCTAGACGCTGACCCGTTGCATCTACAGAGAAGATGAGACTAGTTTTGGATAGCAGTGAGGCCTGGAGAAATTCAGAAATATCAACAGAAACAGTGGCAAATTATATATTAAAGGTGATAACTGCTTTTGAATAGTCGCTAAAGCAGCATTTTCGGTCATTTTTGGTCGGAGTTATCTCCCACATTATTCATCTGAAAAATTTCAAACTAATTTATCTGTGTAAATATGGAATATGTGTTAGGACACAAAATAATCTAGACCTTTAACTTGTATATTCTTGAATTTATATTAGTCTTAAGTCAGCTAGATATGCTATGCCCTTAAAATCGGGAGACAAATGGTCAGAGTTCAAATCCTCATAGCACCTGAACCGATGACCCTAGACAATCAAAATTTGGGATTTAAGCGTTTTTCAACATTGGCAACAAAATATTAAAAAATCATCAAAATCTGAGACTATGAGACTTTTTTCAGTTAAAATTGGTAAATTCTATGCCTGCTATCTTTCAATCACATTATATTATCACAAGTATCTTTCAATCACATTACATTACATAGCAGAAAAGTACACTGACTTTGACCATTTTAAAATTTTTTGGTTTACTCATTTGGCATTTTGTTGTGTATCATTCCTAATACTGTTGTTATTTTTAGAAAAGATGAACTAAAATTATTAGCACTCACCCTTTACTCACATTATACGGGTCACTAAAACATGTTATTTTCTTTTTCATAAAGAACATCTTACTCTGTAATATCAATATTGTCAATTTTACACATTTTATAAAAATTATTAGGTCAAACCATCAAGTTTAAAACTGTCGCTTGCATGCTTAAGTAAAAGTCACAACTTTTAGAGCATTTTTGCGCTGCCCCTGGTAAAAGAATGCATAATTCAGGTACTTCACAAACTAATCTGAGGGCTGGTGAACCAAGTTTTGAATTATATATAAATCCAACAATAAAAGGCTTTTCAAAAATCACAAATGACTGCTTGTGAGTTAATGTGACTGGGCTATCTAGTTTGTTTTATATTTATGTATTTTATACTCAAGCAAAATGTTCATTTGTATATGAAGCAGCAAAATTGTATTACAGATCATTTCCACAGGTGGAAATAAAGACATCTCATGGATCGTGACACCACACAAACCAATGAACTCCTGGATGAGCTTTCCAAAACAGATTTAGATGTAAAAGTTCAGAAGAAACCCAATGAGATTGAGTACCCCAAGGCAAGACACCATGCAGTCCGGTAGAGGCCATTCTGCCTTAAAATGGCAGACTGCTTTTAGACCTCTACAGAGTGAAGTCATAAAAGGAGAACACTGGAATGGCTACTCAACAGGCTCCAATTAAATAGGGGAATCTTTACTGCCTCACCGATTAGTTGAATAGGCTGATGATGAAGACCCAGTTCCGGCTAATCAGCTTGAAGCATATCAATACCAAAGTACCAAGGGTGAGGAATCCTGTATGAGCCTCTTCTGAGAAGTAGCTAAAGGCAACTGGTGGATGAAGGCAGCCCCAAGGCTGTACCTCGAAGAGGCACCAAATGACTAGGCAAAAAACTGTAAATTAACTAACCAAGTCATAATTGTACTTGATACTTTAAAAACTTGATTCTGTCCTTATCTATGGCAGACTCAGACAGAACTAATTCAGGATAGCTGGATGAGCTAACCTCCCAGAACCTTTGTCTAAGTTGAGCAGCTAGTCTAAGTAGACTTTGACAATTTGCAAGACTTTTCCACTGGGCCAGCATGACAAAATAGATGTCCTGCAGCACATTGAACTACTCCAGACTGCAACTGCACCTATTGGCCGTGCCTACAAGTATGTTGGATGACACTTTGGGCGCTGACACAGAGTTCCTTTAGATATAGACTTTGTAAAGCACGCAACTGGCCATGAGATCCATTAAATGAGGAACGAGGTGAGCAACTAATAGTGGTTCAGAAATAAACCGCTAGCCAGCTCACACGTCTGGTTGATTAATATCAGTACAAAAAGGCACCAAAATCAACGACTATGTTTGATCATTTATTTTCATTGCAGGCTGCTACAGAGCAAGTTGCGTGCATAGCATTATACGTTATTTCTTTCCAACTTTCCTACTCTTTCGACATGAATTCTCTGTAAGATAAGCTCAATGACTCATTGGAGGAGATGCTTTCTTTTTAGAAAAAAGGTGCTTGAGGGGCATTTTAGACTTGAACGGGGAAGTTGTGGCAATGTGTCACAACACGTCTACAGCTAAGTCAAATGAAGAGGTGGTTTAATCCACTGAACTGAATAATATCGGCGACATTAAGTGTTTTGGCTAGGCTTTATACTTAGTAGCACCTGCTTTTGAAGCAGTCGGGACTCCTGTTAAGTCACACTTGGCCAGCATTTAAAACCCTGTCTCATACTATAAATGTAGCTACAACACCTGTCTTCAGGGGCCGACACTCCGTGCTCAAACATTTTTTCAAGCACATGTCTCAAAATCAAGTTATGTTGCACAAGGCAAAAGTGAAAACGTAGCACACCACAATGATTTGGCCCTATCGGAGAAATTTGTGCAAGACAGAGGCTAGCCCAAAGATTTTTTATGCAGCCATGTACTTCTTCATACTGCCAGTCAAATATGCAAGGAACGGTGTGCGCAGCCAGTCAGAGAGAACAGAAAATGGCTTCCAGACAAAAAAAGGCAAAGACCAACAGGCAAAAGCCATGCAGTGATCTAAAAGAGACTGTCGTCGAGCCAACGACTCTGGGCAGTCAGCAATCAGAAGAACCAGATGCCTCTACCATAGACTGCTTCATCTGGTTTCAGAGATGTTTGCCACCCAGCCAAGCTACAATCGCTGCGAGGCTAAAACGTTCCACAACACTGTTCCGTACTTTTACAAAAGTAGTACTTTATTGTGATGTTTAGACCGCTGAGTTACAGTTACATTTTACTTCAAATGACTGCTTTTCTAATAGTGTGGTAGTTTAGCTAAGTTAATATTAAACTAATTAATATAATATACAATATATTGTTTGGTAAACCATTATACCGTAAGTATATATTGTTAGTGCATGTAACCGGTCTGACTTTTTTCAATGATGTCAATAATTCATCCAGTACTCACAAAGCATTATGTTGCGAAATTTCTCAGCTATGGCAACTGTGTGTTTCAGTAACATTTTGCTAACCACTAGTCAATTTTATTATGGTAGGAACCATTTATGTCTAACAAACTGTTCGAAGTCACGCTTAAAAATAAGGAAATAATAACACATCATATGGGAATCAAACACATACATGTATATTCAGTTTAGTAGTCACTTGTACTACTAACTTTGCGACTCGACCAACTCACTACATTGTGGCATAGTTGCCTAGATAGATATCACATATCGCAAGTTCTCACAACGCACATGGCTGCTCGAGTGTAAAAATTTTATTTAGAAGCACTGACAATAAGGAAATGTGTGCACATACTGCAATAGTGAGACAACTCCAAGAAAGAGACATGGAGAAACTGAATTTAAATGATCATTAATTAAAGTTGTGAGAAGATACATCATCAATCAAACAAACAGAAGCCGACCATCTACACAGAATATACACGTGTAGAACACAAGTATTTGTCATTTCAATGCACAGATATCGTTGTTTGGAATAGGACTGTCACAAATTCACAAGGAAAGATTTAGTGAATCTGCTAATACTTCTCCGACCACTTTTTGAGAAACCTATTGAAGAGATTGTTGCAAGAACCATTATACTTACAAAAAAACACCTTTAAATTGATGAATTTTATTTGTAAAATTTTTAGAATGTGAGTGTCAGAGTTTTGTGGTTTGGACTATAAAAATATTTGTAAAAGTTCTTCAAAACTACAAAATATATAAATTTTAGGTGCAGTCTGATGTAAGGATAGACCCCAACTTTGAAAATCGAGACATATGCTCTGTCGAAATGACTATATACATATGGAATAATAACAACACGGGTAAAAGAAAATATACCTAATTAATGGTTACTAAATATCTGTTTCTCCAAACCACCCTTTTTTGGAGACAAGCACTACATTTTTCTCCGTTGCCTCCTGACACTAAAAGGGTGCAGTTTTACAACACAGACTTGTAGTGACTATTGTATATGTTTTTCTCTGAACGTCATTGTTCTTCTTATAATTTACTAAATATTTTTGTTAAAAAATGCGTTTCAAACTAAATATTTGTATAAATGTGTATGCATATGTTAAACAAGTTTTGAGTAATTTTTTTGTGGCGGCTACAATGTTGTTTTGCACATGGCACTGGTCAAGCTATAACTGATTTAAAACAATGTTGTAGAAGCAAAGCCTGATGAACACCATGCTAAAAACAATGTTGTTGTTGCCACAAAAAGATTTTAGCCCAAATTTTCTAACTATATATGTTTATATTTATGAAAATGAAGATATATATATAATTTCAGTTCTGTAAGTATGAAAATATATGTCGATTTAAAATTGTGTTCCATGCGAACAAGCTGATCTAAAGTTGATTCATAGACATCTATATCTTGTCTAATGCTACAAAGGACTTTTTCACTCTCAGAGCTGCGGGTGACAAAATAACAAGTCAAGGTAATTGTGCAGGCAAATGTTTTGCAGGTTTAAAACTCAATGCACAAAGCACTACACTCTATTTAACTTTTTGTACTAATTGATGATAGAATCTGGAAAGTTGACCTATTGATGAGATCAGCCTTGTTGAAGTAAACAAAGAAGTTATCTCTTACCAAAAAGAAGCATCTTAAATTTATGACAAATCCTGTAAAAGTATGTCAATTATTATAATTTAGGCATTATGTTGCATTTTTAGCATTTATTTTTGTTTTCTTGCTGCACCCTATTTTATTTGAGCTCAATGGATAATGGTTTATAAATGTGCAAAAAAACTGTAAAGTCAATTATAAAATTATGAACTCACAAAAATTTGGCCTCAATTGATAAATACATTGCCAAAACTTACAAATCCGTGATGTTCAGTTATAAAACCTGCATTTTAAATGTTTTCATAGCGAACTGTTTGTGTTGTAAGACCATCTACAATATTTAACATGCTACAGTATTAATTTTGAGTTGTCCTACTTCATATAACCAAATAGCGTAACTCTCAAGTAATCTCTCATGTAGTTTAGTAATCGTATTATAACTCTTGATGCAAATTGAGATGACATTATATTTTTGCTATATTCATTCATGCATATCGTGACTAGATATTTCATTTAAAGAATAGAAAAAATGTGATATTATTATGCTTTATTATTTATCTTGAGGTGTTGACTGATGTTCTAAAAAAAGAATCAAGGAGATTGACCCACCAGAAGCTGAGATATAGCCAGCCAAACACAGGTCTACATAATCACGAAACAGAGGAATTGAGAACTGTGACATATGAAATCAACTTATTGGATATGTGCTGGAGTTGCGTACCCTTACCGCCGTTACGTTTACTGATTGTTTCAGGCTACGAGATGTGAAGCGCTTCTCGTGATAGTAAAGAATTGACAGACTAGCTCTGGTTTCTCAGAAAAACCAAGAAAACATTGTGTGGTAAAGGCAGTTGCCCACAACCCCTTGCCATGATTTTTCAAAACAGAAGAGCAGATTTTGACTATTGTGCTTCAAATTTTAACTCCGATCTCCAGAGATATGCTCCAAAGATGCTCTGTTCAACGAACGGCGCGTGTATAGTCTACACTATACGATATCCGTGATTTGCAGTTTGTTTAGAATAAGAAATGGAAATGTGAATTTTTGTTCATTCATCATCTACAATATTTTCATCATTTCTACTGTGTACCTACTGCAGCATTCAGTTGATTTTTATAATTATCGTCACTATTAACAGACTGTAAGTTCACTACAGCCATAATTTTAAAAAGAATAACTCAACTGTGTGGCTCTTGCTGTAAGAAAAGAAAACGATAACATTTGATTCTTCTATTTGTCTATTATCTTATCTATGATTATTTTTATGATTAATATAATAATCATAATGCATATTATACAAAATAATAATATAACTGTGTATAGAATAAATTATGTAACTAATATAATTTGTAGAAAATTATAAATGATTACAGAGATTGATGATCGATTTAATTGATTCCATTTATTAGCTATAGATGAAAAAATCTGAACAACGCTAAAGATGAGTCTGAATAGGGAAGCTAAGTAGGAGAGCAACAAAACTGAGCTGAACTAGCAAGATAGCGAAATGTTGCAAAATAATAGATGCGTGTAATTATTTCATGCTAAAACTAATCTACAAGTCAGAGGGACTGGTTCGGAATTCTGAGAGCAATGATTGTTAGGCCCAATTTGATTGTTCTATACTTCCAGGGATTAAACCAATTAAAACGCCGCGATTGTTATAGGAGAGCGCATTAGTTGGCTTAATTGATCAATGGCACACGAGTCGATTTCATACGTTATATACTGATGCTAATATGAGGATTACCAAAACACTTATGTCTTTTGGTAGACCTGTGTTTGGCTGGCTATATCTTAGCTTCTGGTTGGTCAATCTCCTTGATTCTTTCTTTAGAACATCAGTCAACAACTCAAGATAAATAATAAAACGTAATAATATCACACTTTCTCTATTCTTTAACAACATTAACTATGTTAGAATAGGATAAAACTATAAACTCACCAAAATGTACATGAATTTGATTATAACAGCTTTAACAGGAAGTTTTACACTAATGTTACCGTACAATTTAAATGTTTGCGGTTTTAGCATTTATTAAATTAGTTTTCTATAAGAACATTTTTGGTAATAT
This sequence comes from Watersipora subatra, assembly GCF_963576615.1. Taxonomy (NCBI): domain Eukaryota; kingdom Metazoa; phylum Bryozoa; class Gymnolaemata; order Cheilostomatida; family Watersiporidae; genus Watersipora; species Watersipora subatra. The sequence goes on from NC_088712.1 coordinate 15,207,384, forward strand.
AAAACTGCTGCAGAAAGAAAATATAACAAAAATAATAGTTTGTTATTGTGGAAAATCGGTTCATGATATGTAAAGTTATCATGTGATCTTGCATTGCATTGTTCCAGACAAAAGTTGGAGTAACTAGAATTGATAAAATGGAGTATACTAGTGATGTTTTTATCAATATTTAGATAGGTGCATATGTACTGAATGTGCTGTGCCTTTGGGTTGATTCAAAGAACAATGTCAAGAGTTAGGATGCATGTCAAGAAAAGAAATTGAAATGAAAAAATATTGCTGAAAGTGCAGACTTTAGCAACTACTATGTGAAAGTAGCGCATAGACTAACAGCCTTGGCTACCAATGCACACTTTCCGTAGCTGTACTGCTGTATGGAATTTAGGGGTGCAGTTCAAACTATTTTAATGTCCATCATAAAAAATCAATCTTAAGCTAACTTCTAAATAATTAGTTATCCACAAAACCTTTAAAGACACAACTTTGTCTGATATGCAGTGTAAGCTGTTTCAGCCTATAATTTGTTATTATTTGGCTCAATAAAAATCCATGCAAAACAAACTGAAATAACTAATAAGGTTTAAACAGAGTACAGAATGTATAATTGTTATGTTTGCCTAAACTTAAAAATCTTTTAGATGTAAATCATAAGAAGCAAAAAAGTGTACTTTAACATTCATTTTTGGAGGTGTCAGATATCAGTTCTGGAAGAAAACCAGGAGAACCTATTTTGCCAATGAAACCAGCAACTACTATGACCTATGAAGACAACAATACACTCAGAAAGGAAATTTAACCACCTATTCATCTTAGACACAACACAGACCACCCCAGCATGTCAGATGCTACCTGGATGGGGGGGGAACCACAAAGCACTTTATCTCACCATAATATATACATTTATTTATATGCTTATTCAGATTCAACACAGCTCATCAAAATATTGCATAAACATCGGAAAGAGAGACGTGAGGGCTGAGCAGCCATCCAGTCCAATAGAGAGCCAGTACAGAGTAGAAGAGAGCCTCAATGCGTACATCCCTGAGCTAAAATGAAAAGATTGCGTATGTTACATAAACAATAACTGCATGGCTTGAGCTTACAGTTTAATCTTTGTATTTTATGTTTCCTTTTTACTTTATGTTAGTTTTAAATTTTATGTTTTAAGCTAATTTTTGTTTTATTATACACTAGCAATGTCAAAGCAGTCCTCAGAAACTATCAAACTCATGAAAAACAGTCCTTTCAACTATGTCTCCATGGGATTCCATTTAATCATGGAATTTCCCAAGGAGCTGCCTTCTAGCAGCAAGCAGAGCCTCAAAAAAGAAAAAGCTTTACTAATGTTCACAGCTAGAATAAACTTTTTAAAAATATGACATTTATAGTAATGAAAAGAATGAAGCAAAATACATACTCCAGAATTTTTCTAGATTTTTAAAACTAAAAACAAAAGAAATAGAGACACTTTTATAAATTCCACATTCAAAAAATTAGCTAAGTTTTTCAAACATCATGGGCTTTCCAGAAAGATGAGCTCACCCGCTCCACCACAGCTGATATGTTGCGATATGCACAGTCAGCGATTGCACAAAGTTTACAAAATGCTGACTAGAAGCCAATTAAAAGTTGTTATTCTCAGACGGCTTGTATATAAGGAGCCTCTGAAAGTCATTAAGACACAGAAGACAGGCCAGAGAGAGGACAGGCCAGAGAGAAGACAGGCCAGAGAGAGAGCGGGCCAGGGAGGCCAAGTGGGTGAAATTGTATACCCCTTTTACCACTGTTTTACCTTGAGGAGATAAAGCCATTTGGCTGAATATTACGATAATACTTGTACGTTTCTGAGGACACATTTCTATCGCTCATTTTGACGAGATATACACTTATTATACTACGAATTATTTGAACGATTTTCTTTATTCGTTTTATGCCCAAGTGAGGCTTGTTGTTGATAAATATACTTTATATCGAAGCCTGAGATAGGCCAATCTATTATTGATACGACAACGATATTTGAGTTTGCAACCAGCACTTGAAATTGACGCCCTAGAGAGGCTATACACTGATAAAACAACACTCATTCTACAGAGGAACATACATTGGTGCCCAAGCGAGGCAAGACAACTACTGAACTGGCAGATAAGTATAAAATATTCAGAAGAAGACAACTTGTGTCAGAATTGCAAATACGGTAACAAATCATACACAAAATTCGCAGGATTTATTTGACAGCTGATTGATATAGAGAACATTTCTTTGCCTGGCAGGAAGAGCCACTTTGCCAGTTCAAAAAATTTATTTGTTACGTGAGAAAATCAGTCAGGAGTGCTACCTTACACAACATTATATAGAACCACACAAAAACACAATTGCATTTATAAGTTGTATTTTATTAAATTTTGAAACTTTCATTTAGTTTAAATAATTATATACATATTTATACAATATTATTAAATTTTCTCCAGTGACGAAGCTGTAGCTTTGCACCACACTACGAGTAATTTGGAAATACATTATATCAACAACAAAAATATATTTATACAAACAAAATAATATTTATATAATTTAAATATATATTATTACATTTTATTTAATTCATTATTATTATTTTTATTTTTTTCACGTGACAAAGACGTTTACAAATTTAATTTGCAAGAAAAAGGTTTAGCTATTTCAAAGTAGATTGCATCAATAAGAAAAAGCAATATAGTCGCACTTTTCAACAAGAGATATGGTATATATATTAATTTTTTTGATATTCTATTATAAATATCTGGACATTATAACATCAAAATCACAAATTCTAACTGGATACTTCAATGCAAGCTGAACGCAGAATAACCTGATGTTTATCTACAAAGTTATATTTGATACACTTGTAGCTTTCAACATTTATATTAATATTTAACATGCATGTATCATTAAAATATAAATATAGAATGTATAAATCCATACTATCGTTTGCCCATATAAAAATTTAAAATGGCGCATTAAATATTACAGAGCACCCATTTTTAGCTTCTTTTTGTTATAACCAGATGTGACTGTGTTCGAGTTATGAAGCTTAAAGCTGTGTTAGTTTTGCATGTACATGTATGTAAAAATTATCTGGCTTTGTAACCGTGGTAGTAGCAAAAAATGTTAAATTACCCAGAGCATAATGTATAAAATTATATTTTCTTTTGCAGTACATTACATAGTTTAGGTTTAAAGAGGGTGTCAAATTTACATCCAGGTTGTTTTAACAAATTTAAGACTTTTTAGTAGTAAACAAAATGTATGGTATAGTGGACGCCGGGCAATAACTTTCTTATTTTTGTAAATACTCCTAAATATCTTGCATGTTTTGTATGCTCTTTTTATTGTATATCGTATCGTTAACAAATTGCTCATTTATACTGTATCGCTATAATTGTATTACTACAACCATGCCAATGCATTAGCGGCTCCATTTATATTTATTTTTTGTCGGTTTTTCTTACTTGGTTTCATTATCCGGCACGGGTAAAACAAATTTATATGAAGAGAGCGTGCTCGATAATAGGGCAGAGCAGTTGTCGTAAGCTCTCCAACTAATGGATTTTCCTTCATAATTAAAACAGACAAAAAGCCATGCTGATTCTTTCTTCATTATGTAACATTCTAAACTGTGCCCAAGTAAAGTCCAAGCAACTTTCTTTACAATTGGTTCAAATTATTCTAGTAACATGATTAAGATATACAATACTGTGGGCAAAGCTGCGTGTTAGGAGTATTGAGATGGTAATCAGGATAATTCTTGTCTATACAAAGAAAAGCCTGATTCTTTCTGAAAAATGAATTGTGAAATATTTCTACTGCATCCGAAATGTAAACATTCTTATGAAATATTTATTTATCTTTTGCAACATGTTTATTAAAAGAAAAACACTTTTAAAATTTAGCTAAGCTGTCTGTCGCACTCACACTTCATTTAACCTAAGATGGTTCATTAAAATATACATAGGTTAAATGTCATTTTTACCAAAATGTACTCCTTATTATCAATAGCTACAAGTTTTACATGTTTTATACAGAATGCCTTAGTTGAACCATCAAAACTGAAATCTTTTGTTTATATTCTTTGGTAAAAGCCACAACTTTTATAGCATTTTTAGATGCATCTGCTGATACAACGCATACTTCGGGTGTTTTCCAACCTGATCTGAGAGTTGGTTGGCATCTTTTGATTTGTATGGAATCCCAACAAAAAGAAGTTGGATGTATAAAAAAGAATAATGGCTGTTTGTAATTGAAGATGCTTATCATACATTTGAAAAGTTATTAAAAATGAAACATCATTTACTTGAATATTGATGAATGTATTAATGGGCTTATCAGAGTGCAATGATTGATATACATTAAAAATCAACTTTTTTGCTGATTCAAAATCTCACATTATCCCTAATTTTTGTCATACTTCCGATGAATAACTTTTCTGGCTCCGCACTTGCTAACTAATATAATATTGTGTAGCATAATACTCACTGAGTCATTTGCAGAAAACTCTATGAAATGCTTTACTAATTCTACGTGCCATCCATGGTTAAGTACTTGTTAATGACTATCTATGGCTTACGTGGCAACGATAGAAGTTCATATCATAGCTTAATTGACTGTCTGTTTTGTTTTGCAGGAGGTGAAATAGCAGCATTCAAATTTTAAATGTGATAAAGTAATCAACATCAGCCCTATCCATAGTGGGATCCCAGCTAAGCAGTTTATAGGCCAGCTATCCAGTAGTCGACTGAAAATATAGCTCGGTACATTAAATCTGAGAGGAAGTCGTCCTGACTTTACCAGACAAAGTCAGAGAGAAGATGAGTCAGCTGAGAGTATGACTTGCAGGTATCCAACAGTAGAGGTGTAATTCACCATCCACCGGTCCAATAGTTGGAATTGGGTTCTCAAAATGTGCTTATAAACAAAGGTGTGTGTCGTTCCTGTTTTATAAAAATCTCAAAGTTGGAATCATGAGCGAGAGTACAATGGTTGTAACATTTACAGACTCAAGGCTGTTAGTTCTTTTAACGAAAGAGAGTCTTAATGGTTTTATAAGATCTATTCAACTAGCTTCCTGCCTAAGCAAGGTGTTTATGCACTTTATTTTTGCTAAATTAAGGGTCTGTTATCAAACATACTTCGACAAGGTGAAACAATATTTTCAAGTAAATATGGATATACATGATTGTTTTTGTCTTTTCATGTACTAGTTTAATTTGGTTAGTAACTGTTTCAAAGGGCATGTATGATTACATCAAACAATAAAAATGATGTAACAAATAAAGGTACTGAAAAATGTGTAAATTAACGATTTAGTTGGCTTTCCACGCTCTAACGTGTTAGTTTCGGTTACTGAACTAACTAATTCAGCAAATATTTGGTCAATTTGTGATAAGTTCTGTGATGTATAAAAATAATGTTAAGAATACACTAACAACATGTACTCCTGTGAAGAAACATCGTTGCTAATAACTTTTTATGTTGCCCAAAATGCTTTTTATTTTTTTGTTTTCAAATTACACTTTTGATTTCAAAGCAAAAACAAGCATCATTCGTACAAATTATTCAGAAGGAAAGCCACAAGTTGGTATTTGGCCCAGGTTGAAAGGAGAAAAACTTATGTAAAATTTACCATAAAAACCTCAAGGACAACTGCAAAGCACCTCAACAGGAAAGCTTGAAGTGGTTTGAATAAATACTATCAAGTTGTCTGATCTTGACAGTATTTATTCAATCAATAGTAGAGTCAGTAATGAGAAAATTAATTTCAGTTAGAATCGCTGTTGTTGCTTAGGTATACAGAAATAGTCTGAGTTCTATAACTTGGTCGGTTTCTTTTATGCAACGTTTGTAAGGTGGACTCGTAATACTGCAAGTTTCCTAATCAAACACACACGTGATTGGTTATCTTCAAGTTTCCACTGTTACTTGTTCTAAATATGAGCATATCATATTGATTTTTTTCAAGAACTACAAAACTAGCTCTCCACTCAAGGTGATGCACTTGCGTGTTTTATTTTAGCACCAGGAAAGGTCTGCTCTCCAACATGTTTTGGCAAAGTGCTAAAAAAGTTACAAGTAAGTATTCACAAATTCTTAGACTTCAATAAACAAGTTGTGCATGTCTGTCTGACAATCAGTTTGTGTCATGAAACACTGTTACTGTTTTACCACTGTGTTCTTTTTTTGATACTCTGTTTTTACCACTGACTGATCATCAAAATCCACAATTTTTTACTGTTTATTTAAATAATTGAGAGGATGAAGCAGTCTAACACAAACAAGTATTTCTACAGAAGTTAAAACACTTTCCTTTTAAGCTACTAAACTTTATGTGTCTATCAAATGTAAGCAAAGCAGTGTGGTACCTTTTTGTGATGCATAATAACTAGCTATAAGTGCTGAGGTAATGGTTCTGCCAAGTTCTATCACAAATACTTTCCAAACCCAATACATAAAAAAATCTTTTTAAATGTTTTCGAACTGAATGCAAAAAAAACGATACACTTATCTTTAAAAAAATATTCTACACAACAGTCGTGAAACCATAGTTGAAATCAAATATCAGAATATAAAGAAACTATGCAAGTTCCTCTACTTGGCGCCCAAATAGTTTAATCACTTGAGTACACGGCAATAAGAATATATGTGTATATTTCGCAAAAAAACATATACGAGTGCACCTAAAAGTACAATGAGCATATAAGTAACTGCACAATGTAAGACTATTATGTGCTCCTCTTTCTGTTGCTTTTGTGGGCTCTTCATACACACTTTTAGATTGGTTAAGCTCGGCCACTGGGTCAGAGGGCCAACTAAGTAGCCGATCTGTGGCCGACCGAAATCCTAAGCGAGGGCAGTGTCATAGGCAAAATCAGGGCTTCGCTCTGTCTTGGTGTTCGTTTCTTTGGCATTATTTAAATTTTTGCACTTGGCTTTTGCCAAGCGGATCAGCCACCACTCAACGTCAACTGGATAGATCACTTACAGCCAAAGCCGGTCCTTTTGAGCTCTGAACTCAATATGAAAAACTTCGGTTTCTGTGAAAAATTAATCCCTCCCTTCTACTTCCTTGACCCCATCAAACTGGAGGCTTGCATTACCCGCTTCTGCTAATAATGACTGTCTACCGGCAGTTGCTGGGCTTACCTCTCCTGGCAGAGGTACAAGAGCAGGTACAAGAGCCGATCAGCAAGCAGACATCCTACAATCCGTGCCAGGCATTCTGAGCAAGACTCAGGTCACATCGAAGTTTCTAAGGGCTTGCTTCTTTTTGACTTTGCAACAGGGCTGTGTACAGGCCAGTGTGGTTTTTTAGCCAATTTAGCTTGATTCAATAGTAGAGAGACAACTCTGGATTGCCGAGTCAGCTTGGTCTTTGGCAAGTTTTTTGGTTGCTTTAGCTGAAGTGTCTCCTTAGTTTCATGCCTGTTCACCTAGATTGGCTTGACTTTTGCTCCCTGCGGGGCCAGTGAGCATTGGTTGGACTCGAAGTGAACGCCTTCATTAGAAGGTGGGCGGGCAATTCTCTTGGTTTTAAGATCGTTGCTCACTGCTCTTTGTTGAATAAGTATACGGCAATCCACAATTTTTACCTCTATGTGCCCCTTTGAGTGACATCACCTGATCATGTGAAATTGGTTCACGACAAAGAACACACAAAAACGATGAAATGCTGCAAAATGTGATGTTGACTTCTTCAGATGCTTGTGACGATCCTGCACAATCTGGAAGTATCCAGATTGTGTAGCTTGCCAACATGGCCTTGCTGATTTTTGTTCGGGTTATGTTATGACAAATCGCTCCATCTTATTGAAGTTCTTCTTGGCTGTTTGAACAGGCATCTTGTCTAACTTCATTATCCCTGTCTGGATTCTAGCCTACATGCGAGTATTGATCAATTCTTCGGTCAGCTCACAAGTCTGCTTCTTGGTCGGTTTGGCCTCGATTAAGCAAGAGATTTGAGCCAATTTGAAAAGCTTGGTCTTCTATTTTGTCAACTTCTTCTTAAGCAGACTATTTCACTCAGTAAAGGGTTTTGAAGACGTCATATGGAAAAGACTAATTTTCACTTGACTGGCTGGTGGCTTCCGCATTTATCTATAAGGCACGATCTGAGCTGTCTTCGGTTGACCAGTCAAAGTTCAAGTACCAACCTAGTGTGACTCGATATGATTTTTCTTGTTATTAAAGCAGAGTTACGTACCGTAGAAGTTTAGCCAATAAGCTCTCCTTCTTTTCGGTATTGAAAAAGCCTACTGACTCACACGAGTCTGTCGAGTCCGTGCTGTGGCAGGCAGTGACAGGCTCCTAGTTTGAATCTAGAAAGCTATTCAATTATTCATTTTTTTCTGATCTTCAATGGCTCCACCAGGCCCTACATATTTTTGAGAGAAACAAGTCTTATCTTGTAAAGCCATAGTGACAGATTTGTGGCAATCCTGCAAACTTTTTGGCAATGAATATTGATAAATATTTTTGATGGTACTTGTTTGCCACGATGTCCGAACGCAAATGGCCCAGTCGTATTTATGCTTTGAGCTTGGCACCTTTTCTCGGCCTTGGTATCTCTCAGCAAATGTCTCTCAGAATTTTTGGCTGTGATTGCACATAAAAATGCCAATTTTGCATATCAGAGAAGCTGCCAATTGCTCTGATCCAGCTGATGATGCGCTGAACAGTGTCTGGAACTAGTTTTAACTACAAAAGCCTGGTTGGCTGTTCTAGAGTTTTGAGCTATTCGTGTTCTCGTTTTCTCCGGTAATTTTTCTATCAAAATTTCTAAATTTTGGCTGAAGTTTAGATTATAATCTATCCACCAGTCTTAGGTTGGCCAACTTTAGCTCTGTCTTTAATCTAGCCTCTACCTCCTTTCTTATAACATCGCCCTTTTTACGTCAACGCCTTGGCGTGGTTCGATGTTGGATGGTTCCCGTTCTAACTCTTTTTGGCAGGCATTGTAGGGTTTTAGCTGAATATTGCTAAAAATAAAACATTTATCCTAATTTTATCAGACTGCTGTAGTAATACCAGGCGTTTATGATCTAATGCAAGTCTGGAAGTTTTGCCTGTAGCTTATGGTTTTCACCTATTTTCAGTGCCTCATTCACCAGCTATACCCAATCTGTAGGGACAAAAAGATGGCTCTTTCTTGTCTTTCTGTCTGGTGGCTAGCTGCTTTTCTCTTAGAGTAGTGTGAACCTTTTCTAACTATGTCAGCATATCTACCGCGTATTAAATGTGTCTGTTGAGCTTTGGTAGGTAAGAAATAATATAACTGTAAATAAGGTAGGCGCAATTATTTGTGATGCAGTTGCTGGGTGACTGTTTCTACCATTGTCGATTGGTAAGTATCTCTGTATGCTCTCATCAGTTGGGGGACAGTGTATTTCATTTTCTTTTGTCTCAGATGAGCTGTTATGCACCGAGTGATTTGCCCAGCTGCTGGTTGTTACGCTCCAATATATATTAGCCTGCTGCTGGTAGGGAGTGGTGTTCAATTGGTTAGCACATCAAATCTGGTACAGCTCAATAACTAGCTGACTTGAATTGTGTTTATTGTTTAGTGTGGATTTGTTCTGGCAAGACCATGTAGCAGAAAACTCTAAAATGCAAGCAGAGTGTGTCTAAAGTACTAGTCACCAAAGGTGCTGTGACTTCCAGTAGAGCAAAGTTGTGCTGTCATTAAGAAAAAATGTCTGTCAGCGCCAGAATACATCTACCCATGTTCTATCTCAGGGTTGCTGTTAGATGTCCCACCAAATACATGGTTACTTTTGGCCAGTGGTGTCATGCATATGGCTTTTGTTTGTTGCCAACCGTCTTTGTCTTTCTATGCTCAGCCAATCTGCATAGTTCACAGATCTTGCCCAGTCTCCTCACTCTCTATGTAATCTCTTGCCATCACTGTGTCAGGCTGAGCAGACTGATTGTCTTTTCCGCCCCATAATGAGAAAGAATGTGTGTTTTTCACAACGTAATGTCTCTAATGGCTGACAAACAGATTGCACACCATCGATGCTGGTTGAGAGGGAATGTCCGGGGTTCTAACAAATAGTCCAATCATATTCAGAAATATGACCAGATTTTGGATTTCTGTCGAAGCTCGTGGTCTCTTAACTCCAGTTAGTGTTTGGGCAGCTCTTTTGCTTGAGAGAGTGCCCACTACCCTGGCATGTAGGCTGCATCCGGGCCAGGTCCTTTCTTTATGTCACATTGAGTCTTTACTCTAGCTGTGCCAAAAAATCTTATGGTGGCCTTGGCCAATCCTGGACAACCTCTCCAATTGTCGTAGGGTCAGCGAGCTGGGTCATGCGACCGACCACTTTGTACGTGGTACTAGCAACTCCTGACATAGTTGTTGGGCTTCTCAGAACTATGTCCAACAAAACTTGGCTTTCCAAGGGCAAAGCCCTTTTTATAGGTCACCCACTCCTCAACTCTGTTGCCGGCAGTCTTTGCATGGCTGTCAGCTTAGTCAATCGGCATTTTTGTTGCACTGACCGGCTTGGTGCATCAACGTGTACTTAAATTTGGCCGGAATTTGTAGCTTTTTAACTAGTTGATTAGAAGCATTTTTTTTCCTGCACAACCAGCAGAGTGGGGCATGGTCAGTGCAGCGTAGAAACCGACATCCTTAAAGATAAGGTCGTAAATGTTTAATTTTCAAATTTTTGTAATTTTTCACCGAAATTACCATGGTCCACAACTCATTTCGTGTGATGCGGTATTTTTTCTCTGACTTTGCCAAAGTTTTGCAAAAGTATGCAATTACTTTATCAGGGCATCATTGACCTAGAATAATTCTGCACCCACTCAACATTCATTTGCATTTGAGTCCAGTATGTACGGCTGGCTTAGATTGGGTTTTCCTATGACAGGTGCCAATAACGCGTGTCTCTTCAGCTCTTTCGTAGCTGTCTGTTTCTTTTTATCACATATTTACTTCATTCTTTTTCATCAACCGATAAAAAGGCTCTGCTTTGGCAGCAGATTTACTTACGATAATATCTTAATGTTCACAGAAAGTCTTGCAGCTAACTTAGTCTTGTTTGGGTCGGTGGTTGTTGGACTAGCTTAGTTTTCTCACAGTAAGTAACCACCCTTTAGTATGAGAACATGGTCCAGGTAGCCCTTCTTTGCCTAGAAAAGCTCACACTTTGTTGTCTTGAATTTCAGTTCAGCTCTTTTCTGTTGCTTGAACATCTCCTCCAGTTTGTGGTGGTGTGTTTCAAAATTTTGTGCAATGACTGGTATGCCATTCAGGTAAACTAACTGAGACCTCTAGTACAAACTGTGCAACACATGCCCATCAAACTTTAGAAGGTGGCTGGTGCATAGGTAAATCTGAATGGCGAGACTTTTCCTTTCAACAGCATGAGTTCTGGTCTGTTCTTCAAAACCTTTTCAGAACAAAATCTTCTGACAGTTGTCACACAACAGCACTTGCTACTAGCTTTCATTTACTTTTTGCTATGCATCAATCTCCTGCGCTGTTCCAAGCCAAAGTAAAGCTTGAAAAAGCCGGGTTTTTTTCAGTGAAACAGAGTGTTGCACTTTAGAAGTCTGTCCTACAACTCATTCGCCTGTGCCGAACATGCTCTGGTAGTGTGTTAGCAAACTTGCTAACCACTTGGCTTGCTGCATCTTTATGAAATTTTTTTGGCTTTAACAGCAGGTCTTTCAAATTGTGCAGCTTTCCCGTATTTGACGTTTTTGCACTCGTTGTTGTTAGAGCCAAGCTGGAGAGGGATAGCTCTCCGTGAGCAATCCCTCATGTCTGATGATTTTCCATTCATTTGTTGGTACCAATAATAACGCCAGCTCAGAGATGTAGAGTATTTAGCTAACGGCGAACTTGGTCAAACTTGGCGGACTTACTGGGCAAACTTCTATCAACACCGATGGGCAGTATTTTGTGTAGGTGATCTAACATAAAATGGGTATCTTTGTCACCAAAGGCTGTACTGCTATGTCTCTGAATACTCGTACTTTGCTAAATCATAGCCGCACATTCTATCTGTACAAGTCATTGGTTGCCCAACAAAAGCAACCATAGGCTGGTAAAGCTCCATAGTGCACTAGTGGGTGACATGGAAAGGCTTCTACACACCATTATCTTGTTTGATAACCCATTTGCCTCAAGTGTGAGCAACTTTTCAATTCACTTCTCGTTTATTTTTAGACCTATATCATTTAGCTTGCTGTCTGTCTGATTTTCCTCCAAGTATCAACCAATTTTCATTTTGACCTAACAAGATGTTTTACTTTTCCACATCACTCGAGATAAACATACGTGTCTTCAAAATGTACAGGGTATCAGCTAAATCTTCTGTGCTTATCTGTATTTGGCAAAAAGGTGTTCTGGAACTTTTGGTTTTTAATGGCTACCCTTTCTTAGCACGGCATCATGCTGAGCTTTCTTTACACTATTGATCCACTTGAAAACATTGAAGAGAAACTGTACAGCACAACTTCAAAAAAGTCCTTAAGATTCTTCAGGATAAATTAACTTTCTCACAAATACTAGGCTACATGTTCTTGCAGCCACTTGGCTATTATAATGTGCTTGATAAAGATGGCTGCTACTAACAGTTCACTTTTTTGTATCACAACCGTTTCTTTTTTAGTGTTTAAGATAGACTGTTGATCAAGTTATTTTTGCTCCTCTGACTGTTGTTTGAAACCACTAGGTGTTCATTAGGTTTTTGCTCTTTGTTGAAAATTTGCTCAGATGTTTGGTCATGCATTGAAAGATTCTTACTGGTATTGAAAATTGCATGCCACTATTGGATACCTTTTGCTGTTGCTTCACCAGTATCAGCATTTTTAGTGTGGCCTGTTGTTTTATTTGTTGCATTATTTGCCTATTTTTTTAAATGTTTTTGTTCATTGAAACAATGAAGATTTACATTATGTGTCACTACATATTCCTCATATGAATGTACCAACTGTTTTTTATTTCTTTCGGTGAAACTGTCAAGCATATTTTTTAACAACAGCCATGTACTGAGTTTTGTGTCTACCAGTAATGTATCTATTTCCCACTCAAATTTGGAATGTAGAAAATAACTTTTGCAAGATAAAACTGTCAAATTATTATGTCATTATTATATCATTATGCATTATGTCAAATTCGAGCTTCAAAGTAGATCATCAGCTGAAAAGCAGTAGAGAACAACTAATTATTGACATATAACCTACAGCATAGATAAAACGCCTCTTTCTCATTTTTTCGTAGTTAAATCATTGAATAGCTCAATTTGAACACTGTGTAACCTTTGCTTTTGGCCTTCTTCAAATGTCAATGATCTACTGAAAAAATGAAACTGCAGTCTAAAGGCAAAAAGCTAGTGATTTTCACAATCAAGCATTTCCTTTATCAAGGTGACTCTTCATCACCGCTGAATTTTCTCATTTGTCTGAACTCTGAAAAATATGCTGGAGGTGAATTAATATTGGTGCCAGTTTAAGGGTGGGACCAAGATAAACTACCTCTTTTACATTGATAACATCATGCTGTGTGCAAAGAAGGAAAGAAAATTGATTCAATAATACACCTTAGGTTTATGGCAAGGATATCAGAATGATGATTTGAATTGACAATAGGAAAGGCAAGTTTTCAATAAAGACCTTACTGTGCATACATGTGGTTTGAAAATATCAGTTGATACCATCACAAATATAAAAGACTACAAAAAAATGGAGAGAATGCGAAGCAGCACCCACCAACTTCTATAACAAGTCCATTGCTGAATATAGAAAAAGTTTTCGGCAAGTCCTTCAAAACCATGTCAATGACAGTAATCAACTCATGACAATAACTACACACTACTAGTTATAAGGTTACTAACAGGTTTAATAAAGCAGACTAGAAGGACATCAAGCAAAGAGACGGTAACTCACGTGCTGCTGATCCTTCTTAAAAGCAAACTTTGGTCATGAACCTTATTTGGGTGAAGCACTCTTTTTGAAGCCTAAAACTGTAAAGTTATATTTCAGTAATAATGATTAGTCGAGGTTCAAATGTGTACCGCATAAACTGACGGAAAAAGAACAGAGCATGAAAGCCTATATTGCTTCTGTGGACTTCATTTGATTACCAACTAAACTTCACTTGGTTGCTGTAACAAAGGAGTCACACACTCAGTATAATGAACCTAACTGGTGCATCAAACTGTTCCATAGTGCCAATATGGTATTTGGCTCAATGAATGACAAGTATCTGAGACTGGCGACCTCTACCAGACATCTGTGTGACTGAGCAAACGTGACATAACAGCAAGAGTTGCTAATCATGGCAGTCCGAGAGCAGCCGCACTCAACTAGACAACTCTAAACACATATCTATGATGCTAAAAATGAATCTTTACGCAGGTTGTGCAGGAATGCACCAAAGACCATTTAACACTTCATTAGTGGATACAATGCACTAGTCAATAATGCATATACTGACCATTTAATCTTGAACTAACCCACGTGATTATCTATTATATCTATTTTATCTATTATATGGGATTATCTATGTATAATTGACCTTTTGGTAGAATTTTGGTTTAAAATAGTCAACTTGCATTCAAAATCTCTTACAAGCTAAATTTGAACTTCAAAAATTTCTCTGACAGTAGTTAAACTACTCTTCGAAGAAAAGTGCAACAAAGTTAAAACAGTATAAGCGATATAAACAAAACCATTACTAGAATATAGCTTTTAGAAGTCTGGTGGAAGTTTGAAAGTACTTGTCAGCTACAAAAAATTGATTAAGATATGTTAGGTTTTTCTACTAAAACAACAGGGTACAATAGTTTGCTCAAAATCAAAAAAATAAAAGTCGCGTTGACCAAACAATTTTGTGAGAAGGAGCTTTGCACAAACTCATGATCTGGTAAGACATTGATATGAAGTTTCTGTAGGAAGAATCAATATCTTACAAAGAATTTATACATTGCTCTTGCTTATACATTTATAGTTTTACACACTCTATATCACCTTTAGACAGCCTATTCAAAAGATCTCTGTGAGAGTTTTCTCAGGTTCGACTAAATATAGTTGCTAGACCAAATGAAAAAGTCTGCAGACTCAAGCTCATTAAAATTGCTAGGTAGCTGCCACTTCATAACTGAAGGTGCATTAAACATGAGTTCTTTCATTGCTTTGGTTAGAAAACTATAGATTTTTATGAAAGCTCTCAACAAGCTTGTAAAATTAACCTAAAAAAAAACTTCAAAGAGTGTTAGCTCTGTTTGATGTCCATTTTGCTCAATACGTGCAATCTCAAGACCGGGAGTTTGTGCAAATGCATGATTGACACATTTCAACATGATGTTTACTTAGAGATTTTGTGTGACTCTTCTGACTGGCTATCTTCTTATGGTTTTGATTAGTTATTTGGCACAATGGCACAGCTAAGTAATAATTTATAATTAAATACAATCATACCTTTACACACATTGTATGAGTGCCTCAACATTTGAGACAATTAAGATACGTGCAAAATTTTGTGCAAATTTCTGTCACACATAAAACAGAGAAGATACAATAAACTTTTGACATCTGAGCATACAAGCCAGTTTTAAATTGGCACGAACTGATCAATTACTTAAAATGCCACCTTTGAGAACAGCTCGATCAGTCTTTGTTACCAAGTTAGTTTGAAAAAGATTTTCAAAAGGTCGACACAAAACTTTAGTGGAAGACTGGTGACTAATAATGACAGCTTGAAAACTGATACAAAATTAAAGTTTAGTGTAATACCAAAACTTGTTTTCAAGTTTGTCTTTAATAAGCTAAATCTATTTAAGCCAATTGTAAAGTTTATTTTATGTTACAAAGAATTACACAAGTTTACCTACTGAACGCGTTGTTGTCAACCTCTCTAACACTGCTCCTAGCTACTACATATATGTCTGCTTCGAACGTAAGAGCTTCATACATTCCTAAACATAGTAATGTTACATCTGCTTAAAGATCAGGGCCACTAATTAAGTATTGGTTACTTTGTAAGTGGTAACTAGTGAATTACAACAACTAAAAGCAAGTTTTTTTTATAGTATTATCATGTTTTAGGTTGTTTCTTCATAGTATGCAAACAAATTAATAGTTAATTAGTTATTTTGTAATAGAAATAGTGCTTTAATATACAAATTATTTAACATACATTCTCAGTCTCACATTGCATTGAGGTTGTCTGTCGAGGTATAACTGAATAGTTAGTACTATACTGGCTAGTTGGTGGTTCACCAACTAAATTGATCAGCTTTATCAGTCAATACCTTCCAACTTGTTATTAAATATACTCTAAAAATAGGTAAAGAAAATAACTTTTGTGGGAAAAAAACTAAAAGATCAATTTTTAAGTTACTTCTTTAGTATTTTCAAAGTCAGCATTGTTTGTATCTGCATGATTGAGAGGATAAAATCAACATTCAGCAATTTATATATGATGCTGGTATACAAACAAACATACCCGTACAAGTAAATTAACATAAATGCTTAGTCCATAGCACATTAAGCTTGTCTGTTGACGTATAACTGTATTATTGGTACTATACTGGCTACTTGGTAGTTCTCTAGCTAAACTGACCAATTCTACTAGTTAATACCTTCTAACTCTTTGCTATATGTACTCTAAAAGTAGGTGAGGGAAAGAAACTTTTTGAAATACCAAAAAGTTGCATAAATTTTGTGTGAATGAAACTATGAGATCAATTTTGAAGATAATTCTCTAGTTTGGTCAAAGTCAGCTTTTTGTAATAACACGATTGACAAAGTGAATTTAGCAGTCACTAGTTTATAAATGATGCTGCTATACAAGCATACATATAAGACTATAGTTGCTTCAAACCGTTTACATTTCAAATAATTTACAATTTATTGAAACTTCAGTTACGCTTTACAGCAAAATTTGTTGGTTTTATCCAAACTTTCAATAATATTTTAGTGATTTATGTTTTTACAGATTATTTTAAGAACAAAATTTATCTGCAAATATATTTAAAAATTTGACTTCATCTTATGCAGGCAATTTAAAGTTACCCACAGCTTTTTCATTAAATTTCCGTCTAATCAAACAAATACTTTTTGTTTGTAGGTTTGGGAATACTTCTATTTCTGGTAGCATCTGTACACCCTCGAGTAAATACATTTGCACCTCTCAGTGAAGCTCCGCCAACATTTGCCCTTACCCCTATTCATCAGCCAACTTCTAGCGCAATTCAGTGTGCTGCCAGATGTACCATCTCCAAAGGCTGCATTGGTATCACATATGAGATTGAACAAAAATCATGCACTCTGCTCAGTGGTGTAGAGTTCAACACCGGTCAGACCACTGCAGTTCCACTAGGAAAGCCTTTGCTACTTGATCTGGATAGACTTTTAGCAAGAGGTAAATACTGCTGAGTTTTTCTGATGTATTATACCATTTTGAGAAATATATTTTAATATTTTCATTGGTCAAGCAAATTTTGGAAAGCAATGCTTTAGTTATGTTGTAACAGTTTTTGTAAAAAAATATTAGACGAGCCAATGATATGACAAAGAGTTTGTATTTCCCATTTAAAATACAACCCCTGAACAGGCCAAAAGAAATGAACCTAAAACTAAATGTTTCCCTACAATTAATTCAGGGAACGTTTGTACTTCTACGCAAACATGCAGCTTTCATTCTTATGTGCTTTAAAAGATTTTTATTTGAGTTTTGATCGTAAAAAAAGCCATATCCATGAATAAAGCTAACATCTGAGAACTGTTAAAAATCTTGAGCAACTAAAGAATTATACAAACGTCTCCAAAAACTGACAGAATTCTAGTCATCAAATAGTTGTGAGATATGAGCAAGTCTTTTCTTTTTATGATAGTTTAATATTTTTAAATGCTGAAACCTAGTTGAGTTATAAAGGTCCCAATCTCAAGCCAACACATGATCATTTGCTTTAGCTAATGTAGCAACAAGGTGTTCATCAATGTATCTTTTTTCTTTTTCATCTTTTCCTTCTTTAGGCAGACCAGTAGTTATGTCTTCAGTCTACCAACACTTTGCTGGGAGGTTTGCTGTGGATGGCATTTATGAACCACCTTCACACGAGTTTGAGCAGCAGTCTTTGGCCCATACAGAAAGTGAAATGAATCCTTGGCTAAGAGTAAATTTGGAGAGGAGATGCATTGTTTTATCAACTAGAATTCTGAACAGGGGAGGTTAGTACACATTTTTTTATTATGCAAGGATCTCTTTTCACCTAGTTTTGAAAAACTCATCCATGTTACACTAACCAATATGTTAAAAAGAGTACTTTTAAGTGAGTTTTCTCACATTGCTGTCATAATGATGAAGAGAATATTTTTGAAATTTTATTATATATGCTAAAACAACCTTGAAACAGTCAAAAACTCTTACCTACTAATGTTTAAGGTTCTTTAACCCTATGAACCTTAGCCATGCATGTCAATGTGTGTCATTAGTCTTGAAAACTTTGACGTAGGTTCCAAAGTTTTTAAACTTTTACTAAATATATCTAAATGTGCTCATAATTCAAATATACTTAGTGACACATTAGTAAAAAAAGTTGGTCACACACTGCAAATATCAACAACTGAAAAAAAGGTGTTTTTCAGTTTTTCTTGATAAAACCATAAAACGTTGTAGGATTTCAAAAACTCAAAAAAACCTTTACAGTAGCATCATACCTATCAATCCCATGTCAACATTGCTTCATGACTTAAATTAAATGGGTAAGTTGTATTTAGTATCAAACGATTTTTTATTTGCATCCCAAACATCCATGACCTATCTACAAATGAACAAGTCATATCAATTTTTTGGCATCAAACTTGTAATAAAAAAGGTTATTATAACAAAGGAAGTAATTGAAGGTCTATGAAACAGTTCAAATTGGAAGTGATTTTTTTTGTGTAGTATTCTGTGCAACAGTTAGTTAGATTGGATTATGTTGTTACTTAGAAGCAGTAATTGGAAACAGAGCTATGGGAAAGCTGTTATTCCGAGCATTAGGCTTCTGATGCACCCTGCAATGTCAGAATACCAGCTTTTAGGGTCCAAAGGGCTAACAAGAGGTTTGGTTAGATGATACTGAAAACTGACAGTGAACATATTTAAAAATATGCTGCTTAAAATTTTCAATGTAGATGTGCTATAATGCTTGATATTGGTTTTTTTTTAATGTATTTTAAAAGTTGTTGAGAAAATTGAGAAACACTGTTACCAACTGTGAGAATAACTCAGTTGCAGAGAAGCACGGAACCGCTCACAGTTAAAATTAGTTTGTATCTAATTGAAAATCTTTTGACCTCAATTAAACATACATGAGAAATGCGCAAAGTACTTTTACTTCTCTGTCATTATGTTTTATTTATATGCCTTTGGCTGAATGAGCTTTATACCCTTGATCAGTAATGAGGTTGGCTCATTATCTGGTCAAGTCGACTATCTGAGCTAGCCTGATAACTAGCCGGCTGACAGTTACCTCACACCTTTCATAATGCGGATATTTTTCTATAATTGGATTTCTGATAGGAGAGCGAGCAAGGCCCAAAATCTGGGTTGCCAAGCTTCAAGCTGCAGGTAACAACTTTGCCACCATACTGAGTCCTGCTCAGTCAGGCTATGGTGGGCACTTTCAATAGCCCAAGTCCCGCCAACCTAGGCATCTCCATAAAGAGAAAGTTGCTAGACCTTTCTCGCAGTCATTTTCAAAGACCCGAAGGTCAGCCAGCACACCACCATTTTGGTCACGGTTTTTTAAGCTGGCTGGTTTTTGAAACCTGATCAAGGTGTCATAATAGGTTTGAGCTAAGTTTTAGACTTCACATCATCTGAATTTTTTTGTCTGTTTGTCCATCTTGTTTGCTCCTCCCTAGCTGGTCTTCTTGTAATTGCAGGGTGCAAAAAGCCATCAATGTGTGAGGATCCCATCTCTTCTTTCTTTGCTAAGAACATGTTCTACTCTGACTCATTCACAATACGGCTGATTTCGTATGCATAGGCAAACCAAAGTTGCCTCTCACATCATGTGGTGTCTACGCTGCCTGTTGGTGACAGTAAAACAGCAGATGCCAACTTCTTCCCAGCAATCATCAAGTGTAAAAACTGTCCCATCTAAATAATTTGTTAAAAAGTAGATGATCGCATTCAATATGCCTGCCTTTGTTTGCCGCTTTATCGAGCCAGTTGTACACTCTCCAACACTGGTCTCACAGTGTTTGCTGAAGTTGCTCAAACTCGCAATATCGGATTTTGCCTTTTTTGGAAACAAGAAGCTTTCAAAACATGGCCTCCTTATAGCAAGCTTATTTAGGTTGAACTACTGCTACCAAGCTGGCCTCTGGCCTTACCGCCGTTTGTAAAACAGTAATCTATTCCGTAGCTGATTAGGATCCACTTTTAATGCACATAACTTTGTTGGCTCAACCTCAAGTCCCTTCCTCTTTTTTACCCAAATGATGTCCTAATGCAACTCTAAAGGCTTTGATCAGTCTTGAAGGCGGGATTAGTTCAAAAAATCTTGGCTAGTCTTATTGCTGTTGTATGGTATTCTCAAGGGGTGTCAGAATCGTGATGAGTTTTATAATCACTTTTGACCCTTTAAACCCTGGGCATTTTCGTGAATGCGTCTCAGTAATCCTGAGTAAGTGATCGAACGATCTGAAGTTGTTAAACTTTTTATTAACTATATCTAAATGTGTTCATAGTGCAATAATTTTCAGTAAAATTCCAGTAAAAAATTAAACAACCTACAGCAAATATCAGCAATCAAAAAAGAATTTCACCCTTATTTGGACTAAAACTACAAAAATTCGTACGTCTTTAAAAACTCATAAAATATTTTACAGTAGTATTATGACCATTGACTACGCATTCATTATTGCTTCATAACTCAGAATAAACTAGAAAATTATAGCTAGTATTATAAAAAAATTTATTTGCATCACAATCATCCATAAAGTACCAACAAATGACTCACATCAATTTTTTGCAATAATGTTTAAAAAAATTGGTTATTGTAACAATGGAAGTAGATAAAGATATTTGAAAACTATTACAAAGGAAAGTGAGATTTCTAGTTTAACATACTGAGCAAGAGTTATTTTGATTGTTTAATGCTGTTACTTAGAAACTGTTTTTGCAAACAGAGCATTGTGAATGCCGGTATTTTGGCTGCTAGGGTTTCTGACTAACCTTGCGCATGGATTAGCGGCTGTAAGGTTCAAAAAGTTAAGGGGCGTGAAATTTTTAGCAGGTTTTTGATCATGTCAGCTTGGCTTTTTGATAAGAATAGAAGCAGCAGGTTGACTTGGTGATTGTGTGACCAACTTTGAAAATTCTGAACCCATGAATAATGTGCATGTACATGTATATCAATCTTTGATTGCCATACTTCTACAAACATCAGCAATGAAATGATGTCGTATCTATATGACTGCTCATATCACAACAAAATGAACCTGGTTACATCTTTCTTTCTCTCTTGGCATCCAGTGAATGACTCTGCTGCAATATTGTTTTACTGCTTTACATGCGCACCCCTGTATTAATCTAGCTTAATATGGTCTCTGGCTAGTAGCCCTTGTAGGTTGTAAATCATGCTGGATTGTCTCCTGAGCTGGTGCAGATAGGGTAATTTTGGGAACATACGTACATGATAACTTTTTAATAACTTTCACTTTGGATGGGAGACTTCATCTGCCTTTATACCAAAATGTATCATCGGACTTGGC
Organism: Watersipora subatra; assembly: GCF_963576615.1. Taxonomy (NCBI): domain Eukaryota; kingdom Metazoa; phylum Bryozoa; class Gymnolaemata; order Cheilostomatida; family Watersiporidae; genus Watersipora; species Watersipora subatra. The sequence goes on from NC_088712.1 coordinate 15,229,137, forward strand.
CCTTATGACCTGGTATAATGCAAACGACTTGGTTTGCAGTTTCTGACCGTCTACCTCCGTTTTTGCTTGTCGGCTAGCTAAACCAATTCATCGAATGTGTACAGAGATGGCTACTGCTGATTTTACTGCCCGACATTGATCTGAGAATGTCTGAAAGTGTTGTCTACAGCTTCAAGCTTTTTCTGCAGTTCAATCACTTGCGTATTAAACAAAACTGTCTCAAATCGCCCTCTGGTTGTCTAGCAATCTTACTATAGTTCCTCGCACAACATAAGCGAATTAGTAGCCTGCCTGGTTATGAATGAAGCATTCCTCCTTCTCATAGGCTGAAGGTGGGGCAAACTTCTTTCATCAGGATCTCTTGTTAGCCACAAGGCCCTAAGTGAGTATTATAATCTCCAGTAGTTTTTACCAACATCTTATTGGCCTGGACCATAAGTAGTGGTGTGTCTAGTCAATTCGCCGAAGATGGCAGAGTTCAGCGGCCAGTGTTTTTAACTGAGCTTTTAGATAGTAAGCATCTGCTCAAGCAGGCCCGTGTAACAAAACGCCTTTTTAACTATAATATAATTTACAACTGTGACTTCCACAACAATTAGGCATTGTACAATTGGGTTAAACAGTTTGTGAGCACCAACACTCATTTGTTTCCTTTAGGTATTAGGGTGGAACCCAGTAATATGACCAGTTAGCATAAAGCATTGGATTTTTGTGAGCCCAATTAGTTGCACTATGCTAGGTGGTTTAGCAACCCCTATGATCACCTTTGGCAAGTAGCCTACTGCGTAAGTAGGAGGCAGATTTTCCACATTCCCACCAATAAATAAGCCAGTGTGATTCTGCCATATCTTATACTGTCAAAGATCTGGTAGATATGTTTCTTTCCATACATTTAGCTTCCATTAGCTTTTCGAACAGATTTTGAAAGAGCTCTGTATGCATCGAAGGGTTTCTGGTTTTTTGTTTTCTTTGTTGAACTGTTGCAAGGGTAACATCTTTTTATCGTCATCAATTCGGTAAACAATAATCACTGGTTTGTAGAACTTGACCTGAAACCTTACCTTTTGTTTAGTTTTCTTACACGCCACATGCGTTCCTTGGTCAAGTTTTATGAAGGCTACTTTGTTTATGCTTTAGTACTATTGCCAGCTAATCCCACGAAACTTTCCATGTCCTTTGGTTCAGTTCTGCCACCTTCATGACGGAGAACCCTTTCAGGACTTATTGGTATCTGTTTAGGCAGAGACTTTTGAGCAAACATTTCTTGTCTTTTTTAGCCAAATACTTTATTTTAATTTGATCATTTTACCTCACAGCTTTACTAATCCTCACAGATTTGCTTGCTCAGACCAAATAAATTTTTCCGATTCGAGCCAGTTTGGTGTGGTTGTGTGAAGCAAAAATTATTCAGTATTTTCAACCGTCACGCTACTTGTTTGCCAGACTTCCTCATTCAACACAGTCACTGAAATTGGTGGTGACCAGTGAGTCAAATGAATTATTTGCATACAAGTATATTCTGAAATTCTTTATGCCTTTTATTACTGACGGTGATTCTTTTGAAATAATACATTAGTTTTGCTCTAGAAGTGTTACAGTTTTCACCGTATTAGGCAATCACTCTCTCCTAGCTTACTCCCATTTGGAACAGCATAATTCCATCACATTCTTATTTAAAGTATCCAACACGGTATCCAACAAGGTATCTAACACGTAGTATCCCTTGATTTGAGTTACAATAAGACACGACTAGTTAAAATTCTGCATTTGAAATGCTTGACGTGTTGTGTTACAAGAAAACGGGCAATGATCTAGTTATTGTGGCAAAATTTAAGATATACTGTCAGTAATATGTGACAGTTCCGAAGATCACTTACAGCTATTTAATCTCTAGAAAAACAATCTACCTTTGAATTGCTTTTACTTTGGCAGGTTTGGCAGACATTTTGTTCTAGCTGATAATGTAATCAGGTATTTGCTTTTTATTGGCAGCAGTTTACTCTGTAAAAACTTAAGACTTGACCCTCATCTTTGCAACCTAAAGAAGTCCTTCGCAAGAAAGTGGAGGCATGTTTGTAGATCTTGAGCAAAAATAATGATGTTGTCTCTGTAGCTACAGCAAAAAAGGGTGATGGTAAAGCTGGTTCAAGATGAGGTTCATGAGCTTCTGGAAAGTGACCAAGGTTGAGGTCTATTGAAATAGTAAAACTTTAAATTTCCAGAAACTGGAACATGTATAAAAAGCTAATTTTTGATACATTGGCACCCAGATCACTCGTCAATACTTGCCAACTAAGTTGCGTGGACTGAGAAGCAGGATGAAGAATAGCGAATCCTGATTAATGTTTACCCGTACAAAAGAAAACCATATTTTTCATGTTAAGTGACCAATTTATTATGTGATCCTCTAAAGTGACCTCATTATTCTACCGGACCAGCATTAGCAACTAAAATGAAGCTCTGCCAGCATGATTGATGAGGCTCTTGTTCAAATGCCTCGTATATGTTTCTCGGCATTCAACTCTTTTTTGACCCAATCCTGCTGAGGGTTGCTTGATTGGCTATATTCTTTCTTAAATTTTCTTTCCAAATTTTTCCAATTTACGGTAAAGACAATGTCTAATAGGTCAGCAGGTTACGCCAACTTTTGAACTTTGCCTGGTTTTTAGTAATTCAATCAAGCACCGGGGCACATAGTTTTCAAGTGTGGGGGCATTATTTCCTTTGATTTTGGCCCTCTGTGTTGCCTGATCACAGGGCTCTCTCATTATCTACTTGTTGAATTTCCAATCCTGCATAGGTGTCAATGATGACACCAGATTTAGTGGTCAGAAGTAGCCCCATCAGGTTGAGACTGGGCGCTCAAAAGGGGTCATCTGAGCAATGCTATATCAGGCCCCGAAAAGAACAATCGCATGCATATGACCATTTTCGTCTGGACTAATATCCCCTTCTGCCACCCCAATTGGATATTGCTTTGCAACAGGTGATCATGTCTGTTTCATCTTGTAAGTTGCTTTACATTCACTGTAATCGCAATCTGCTCAAACTCTGACAAGGGCGTTTGAGCTACCAAAAACGCAAATGTTGATTCTGCTAAAGTGGCTTACCACGACAACTTCTTTGGTATTTATGTCTTTGGGCCAGACAAAAGGCCAAACCATCCTAAAAAAATGCTATCTTATTTTTTTGGTCAGCAGCCTATCACTATCGCTCTTCTCCAAGCTGCTCCACAGAGTCCCTGCCAAACAGTCACTAACTCGTTGGCTCGACGGGTTTCTAGTGTTAGCTAATGGAGTGGTGCCAGTTCAGAATCTGTACCAGAGCCAAATTATTTTTACCACTCTCTAGAAAATTGGAAACTGCTTGGCGTAGTACACTGAGTTGCATATCTGAGGTACTCATCACTCTGTAAGTACCTTTTTACCTTGCCTGTTGGTTTGTATGGCCTAGCGAAGGTCGATCATGTCGCTTCAAAGTAACTCTTTTAATTTCTTTGGTCAGAAAGAGGCGGATTCAATTTCTCCCAGTTCTGGATAGTTTTGTGAAACTAAGCTCCAATCTATTGCCATCAAAGCAAAAGCATGGGTGTCCCAGTGAGTAGAATTTTCTCAAGGAGCTCGGGCTGATCCAGCCAATTTAAGGCAGACATTCAGCCAAATTTGGCCGACAACGGCTTTTAACGGTAATGCTGAAAGGGTTTCTGTGTCTTCCCTTTTTCTGTGTTCGGTTTATTTTTTTCTGTTCACATGTAGGTTGTGGAATGTATTGCTGGTATAGCTTGGTATGGGCCTAAATCCAATTTCCTCCCAAATGCCTTAGTAATTGTAGGCAGCGAAAGGAATTCTCTTTTTTTTTATTTTAATCTATAAACCTTTTCTAGGTAGAGCCAGTCATCTGTTTTTCTCGATTTGCCTATGTAACATGAACCTCAGTTTAACCAGCTGAAGTCACTCATTTCCTGGAGTTGACTTTTTGTTGGACCTCTATAATAACCAGGACCACCCTTCGTTATTGCAGCTTCAACAAAGAATGGGTCTCTGCAAACTTATCTTTGGGCTAATACAGTTTTCTCTGTAATTGTTTGACACTATTTACTAGCTCCTGTGCCATCAATGCTAGCTGGCTAATAGCATATCTTTCCAGTATTTATTTCCAGCCTGGCCGCTTTTTCATTACACCAAACAAGGTGCTGGTGGGCTAATGTTCTTCAACCTTGCTTTGCGGAAATTTGCCTTTTGGAATTTGTACGTGGAAATAAGGTAGTGGCTCCAGCAACAGGTTCACTGTAAAAAGGCATTATTGAGTTGCAGAACGTTTGTTTTGCCATATTGTTTTGGTGGAGCCAAAAAGGTCTCCAATTTCAATACAAAGCAATTGCTTCTCTTCTTATCCTGCACCGGCAGGAGCACATTGTTCCTCCACATTAAATTGCTTAGTCTGCTCGAACGAAAGATTGAATTGGATCCACAGGGCATTGCATATGGTCTTTGCTGACCTTGGCAAATAAAAAGGGCCATTCCTTTGCCTCTCTTTGAAGGCTTTTCTCAGGAGCGAAAAATAAGTATTTTACATCTAGGGATTCACATATGTTGCATCTCAAAACTGGCTTATGAAATTTTGGACATACTCTTTTTTTCTACTGTTTGTCATAAACTGATGAGACTGCATATGAGCCGGGCATTACTTTTTCTTCTGAAGCTTTGATCAGCCAGTTCCATCTTGAATCAGCAGTCCTTAAATATCTGCTTGTTATCCAAATGAATATCAGGCTTTTAACCCTAAGATCTGTGCAATACTGACATAGTTTACATTTTATATTTAATTACTGTCAGATTATTGATAGTGAATTTTGTTACACAAATAAATCAAAGCACACAGCATAAGGTTAAAGCATTGTTAGATTACTGTTTTTCACTGATTAATGTCATTACAGGTTTACGAAAAGAGATCTGGCAGAGGACAGCTGATGTAATGATCACCGCTTCAACATCTCAAAACAACTTGTTTCTCTCTAATAATCCTGATTCTTTGTGTGGAACGCACAGTGGCTACCTCGTCCAGAATTACACCACGATTACTTGTCACTACCCAATGGTGGCTCAGTTTGTTCAAATGCAACTTGGAGTTAATGGATATTTGAATATCTATGAGTTTGAAGTATATGGATACCCAGATGATGACATGTATTAGTCATGCTGCTATATCTAATAGTTCAATGTTCAACCTACGTACATGTAGAAGTTTACTTTAAAAAACCATCTACAGGCAAAAATGTTTCTTCTAGACTTTTATTTTTGAATATTAGATCAAATTATCTCCGTTTTTTTCACCAAAAATTTCAAGTAAAAGTTTTTGATTTTAGTGGTAATTATAGTAGAAGCACAAAAATTGGCATGAAAACTCACCGAATCATAGTCTTTTATCATTATCGTGATGGTAGACTTGCTTTCTCATCACCTGTCTTACCAACCATATTAAATGAGGCTTTTATTTCTAGGTCAATAGATCAATCTTGTTAGACATCCTCAGTGAGTAAAACCCTCTACTTTTTTTCCAAATGTTCCCTAGCTTAACGCATTGATTTTGCTCATAGAGCTTCAAAGAATTAGCCAGCTTTTAAAATATGTTAAATAACCTGAGTTTTAAAAACCTTAGAGATTGTAAGTTTCCGAAGCAACTGTCATTATTAATAAGTTAATTAAGAGTTTAGCTAGCATTCTAAGCTTTGAAAAATAGAAAAGGTCCCACATCAAAAATTATGCAACACCATTAACCTAAAAAGCCTTTTTGCTGCAGAAATTGACTTTGTGTAAAGCTAGGCAGCTTTTTCAGTGTGCAAAAACATTATTGGAAAGCTATGAATTTTGGTCTAAATTAAAGATGATTTGGAAGCAAATTTACTTGTACTAGTTTGATATATTAAAAATTTTGTTTAGGGCTAAAAAAACATTCTGTGTAAAATCTAAATACCCTACACCAAGATATTCAGTGCATTCTGTGGCCTTTTTGATGTTCATTGAATAACACAATTACTGGACAAAATCGCAAACTTTCTGGATATTAGAAAGTGCCAAGATCAATGCGCCATGCCGCTTCACTTCAACAGAACTGAATTGTATTTTTCTAAATAGAGTTTAAATAGTGAGTTAAATTGGTCTAAATGTTTGTTTTATTGTGAAGGTGTTTGTTTTATGGTTGTTGTAATGCGTTGACATGATAATATAACAAAAACAATTTCAAAACCCTGGTATTACTTTCTTTATGTGTTAACTAGATCATTAAAGACACAGGAAAGTTCAAATTAACCATGATGCTTGTTCAACAGTTTTGTCTGACAAGTAATAGCATTCTTGATATAAAATGCTTAAAATGATTAGTACAGCAGATCATCTTGATTTTCGATAATACTGTAAAAGAGCTGTTGCTATTCCTTACTTCTCCATGCTTAGGAAAACCCACCAATTTGAGTTGAGAATATAAATATACTCAACCAAAAATAATCACAAATTACAATAAAACCACTACTATGAAGAACAGTATCACATGGCCGCTCCTGTTGAAGTGCCTTTGGTAGGGCTCTGCATGCTTTTCTATGGTTGAAAAGTCCTCACATTTGCCTCAGAGATCAACTGGTTATCAACTGGCTTGAACCAACCAGATCTGACCAGGCCTCTACCGGACTCAACCCTTGATACCCTTTAGCCAAACCAAAAAGTTCAGCTGGGTCAGTTTACCTGTTAACTAAGAGGCATGGTCAGCACACTAGTTAACTAACAATATGTTATCTATTCATGTGGAACAAGTATACTTCATGCTAGATTAGCTTCTACTGGTAAGCTGTTAGAAGAAAATTATATTGTGCACTTTTCCTGGTGTTATGCACCAGGAAATCTTTTCAATTTTAAATAATTTTTAATATACATTTAATTTTTTTAAATGTGTCAAAAAACTGCTTTTTTTCTAAAACAGATATTGTATAATGACCATTTTAATAGCAAGACTGTCGATTTTAGATGTTAAGCCTTTTATTTCTCAGAGAAAAATTGTTGTTGTTAGAAAGAGTTGTTTTTACACCACTCCAAACCAGTTTACTTTAGATTTTGTTTGTGAGCCATTTACTATTATTTGATGAAGTCTACGATTGTGTTTGAATTCCTTTCAATTCAACACTGGTGTTGATAGAGGACAAAGTGATGAATTCACCAGCTAGATAAGGGTTGTGTCAAGCTAGTAGCCTTGGTGCAGAAGACTCAAAATTAAGTTTTTGGTTTCTTTTTAAATTTGATAGTTTGTTAGAGGGTTTTTGTTCAGGTATACTGATCATATTTTCAAGTTCACACAATAAAGAATTGTTTGCTCTTATTGCAATAGTGAGACAACTCCACAGAAAAAAGGAAGGAGAAGCTGTTGATAATTGAGCATAAGTTGCAGTGGCTTGAAGTTACATTCTCAATAAAAAAACAACTGACCATTCCCTCAATGCATATAGACCTCCACTAAGTATTTGTCATTTTAATACACACATATTTATATTTGAAGATGGTCTGTGCCAAATTCAAAAGCAAAGTTTCAGTGAATTCGTTAATACTTCTTCCACCCCTTTTCAGGAGCTTATTAGAGGATGGTTATGACATCACTTATAGTTTACAAAAAAAAACTAGTTATTTTGGTCATGAACAGTTACACAGGTAAAATATGAACAATATCACACATTAAGCTAAATGAAAAATCAACCAAAGTTGAATATTTGACTATCTGTGAACATTTAGAAGATTAAACTAATTTTAGCTGCATTTTGACGTAAGTCAATAAGTTTAAACTTAGAGGTAAACGTATATATAAACCTTTACTTTATATTTAAGGTACCCTTTTACTCAATTACAATCAGTGTACATCTTTCCACTGCTGTACAAGTATGAGTAAGGATAATCTAGCGCTCTTTATCTCAAGTGTTTTCCACAATTTCTAAAAAAAGTAAAAGCAAACAGAAACGCTCTGTAAAAACAGTAATTATGGTAAGCAAACTGAACTTTTATTGTAAATAATATTACAGTTAAGCATAATCTTATCTAAGTAACCAACAAATCCTATTTCTAAAACGTTTTGGTATGCTTTTTGTGTTTGAGAGCAGTTTTTTTGTTTAAATTAGGTTAGCACTAAGAGACTTCTGGACTGTATATGAGCGGGTACTTGCTTTATGTAACGGTTTAGATTAAATCTCTTACTCGTTCTAAACTACTCTAAAGATGGTTTTCCATTAAAATGTGAACCGTTCAAAAATCTATAGAGTTTTCAAATCTACAACTCCTAAATAGTTCAATGGAAGTTTACAAAAACTCAAATACGCATAATTAGATTGAAGAAGACTTGAAGCGAATTCATATTTAACTGTGTACAAGGAAGATATTTTTTAAAATCAAGATACACAACTAAGATTTCATCTTAGTTTAATGTTTTAGATGGTATTTTAAAAATGGTGCTATAAGAAATGCAACCAGAATATTAAACCAGTTATTGGAGCTCAATATTTCATTGGTAATTCTCTTCAATCGTCATTTTAATCATCTTTGTTCTTGTTGTTCTGTTTGCTGCTGTATTAATGCTATAATTGTGCTGCTGAGGTGTTTCTGAATGAAAGAAAATTTTGGCTTTTTTCTTACAATTTTTATTTGTGACTAGAAAATAAGGCAATTCCACAAAGTTAAATTTATCAGTCTTTGGAACACAGGTTAATATTATTATATACATCCTCAACTCACAAATCCTAAAGACAAAAAAGCTTTCATGATTCATTTTACTAATAATTATTTAAGACTGTGCACCTTAACTCCATAGCAAATTCATAAAACTGGTGGTCATGAATTGTATCTGAACAACTTGACCTCTGATTGTTGAGGCACATTTAATCAGAGTGTATTATCGATTTAGAGTTCCATCATAACTTCCACAGAAGCTATTTGAATTTTTGTTGATGTAGAACATTTTGGAAACAATATTTGACACGGTGACAATAGCATTTTTAGCATGGTCAGCATGCGCAATAAATTTGAACAGTAAGTAATAGCACTCTTTGAGCGGTTAAAATATGCAAACAGTGAACGCTCCAAATGATTAGAGCAGCAGCTCATCGTGACTTTTGCTACTACTGTAAAATAGCTGCTGATGCTCCTTGCTTCTACATGTTTAAGAAAACTAACCACTGAGAGTTGAGAATGGAAATACACTCAATCAATGATAATCATAATAGATAATTACAAATAGACTGAAGTACTACGAAGAACAGCATCATATGATAACTCCTGTTGATATGCCTCTGGTTGGGCTCATCCTTGCTCTTCTATAGTAAATTGCCAATGTCTTTGCCTCAGAAATCAACTGGTTATCACTCCTCCGGCTGGCCTTTGGTTTGTGCAGCTGGTTTGAACCAACTTGGCCTGACTAGGCCTCTACCCGACTCAACCTCTGAGACTACAGCCGGACCAAAAGGTCCAGCTGGGTCGGTTTACCAGTCAACTAAAGGGCATGGTCAGAGCACCAGTTAACTAAAAACTAGTTGTCTACTCACATGAAACAAACATACTTCACGCACAAAAAGCTTTTAATGGTAAGCTGTTAAAAGAGAATGAAGTAATATTAGAGGTGCATAACTTTACCTAGAATGTGTAAAAAGCTCCTACTGGAAACATGTATTATTTAATGTTTTTTAATGATAAAGCTGTCAATTTGAATTTTAAACTTATTGTTTTTCATAGAGAAACTTTTGTTGTAAAAATGATTTGTATGTACACCAGTCTACACTAGCTGTCTCAATATTTAGTTTTTAGTAAAATAGTCGAATTTTGTTGCAAGTCAACCTTTAAGTTTTTTTGCTCAGCAACTCTTAAATAGCTCAATGCGAGTTTACAAAACCCTCAAATACGTATAATTATATTGCATAAAATTCATAGCAAAGTTATGCTTTACTGTGTATAAAGATTGTCTTTCTTAAAATGAAAATACATAACCTGTGTTCTTAGCTTAATGTTTTTAGATTGTATTTAAAAAATGGTGCTATAAGAAATGCAACCAACATTAGACATCGGGGCTCATTATTTCATGGCAAATTTTTTTCATTTTTTATTTCAATAATCTTTGTTCTTGTTGTTCTATTCGCATTTCTATTACTGTTTTAAATGTGCTGCTGAAATGTCTGCTATGAATGAAAGTACTTTTTGGCTTTTTTCTTATAAATTTTATTTGTGACTAAACATTAGGAAATTACTACAAAGTTATATTTATCAGTCTTTGTAACACAGGCTAATATGATATTATGTATCTCTCACTTACACCTCCTAAAGATCACAAAGCTTTTATGATTTAGTTTACTGAGACTTAAATAAGACTGTGTACCTCCACTTCGTAAAAATTAATGAGATTGGTAGTCATGAACTGTATCTGAACAACTTTACCTTTGATTGTTGAAACACATTTAATCAGGGTATAGTAACGATTTAGAGTTCTGTCATGACGTCCACAGAAGTTATCTGCACTTTCATCGCTGTAGAATATTTCGGAAACACCACTTGAGACTGTGACAAAAGCATTTTTAGCACGGTCAGCATTTTGTTGAGCTACAAATTGAAAAAGTTCATCAGTTGGGTTATTGGAAGGAATTTGCTCAATTTTTGTATCAGTTAGTGACACATTAATATAATTTAAGCTTTAGGTTACATTGTTACCCTTCATTTCAGTTTTCCAGTTATGCTTTCTCGTATGAAGAAAACCTATGGATGTACATGGGACCTCTCCAACACCTAATAGAATACCCAACTTTCAAAAAGATAGCATCAGTCAACAAGCATATTACAACAAAAGCAAAAGTAGGAAATCATGGTACCGGTATTTGTTTTGTTTTTTTTCAAAATCTTGAATGTAATTTTTCTCCAAAAATTCCAAAATACAATTTGCGCTAAAAAATTAAAATATGCTTATTTAGAGCTTGTTCTGAGTCACAGTGGTAAAGTTTCTGTGGTGTATTGGAAAACATGGCCAACATGAGAGATGGATGCACACTCATAACTCACCTTTCTGACGAAATGTAGATTTTGTAGATGTAGATTTTTTGTTACATACTGATTCAAACTGCTGATTTTGTGTCACTTGATTCAGACTCATTTCACTTAATGATATAGTACACGTGTATGCATACATTTTGTATGCAAGAATGTACTGCGCTAATTGATGCTTGTGAATGATTGGAATAATCATTTTCTCATTATAATTTTTAGAATGAAAGCAGATGAAGAGGCCATTCAGACTATGATGAGCTCTATTAACGCATTCATCAACCCATGGACATATGATGGGGAAAGACTGTGCAGCCTGACGTCTGGTGTAACTGCTAGCCAAAAAGCCGAAGAAGACTTGCTCAGTGCTCTTCAAAAGGGTGAAGAATGTGTGAGAGCTTTTCTGTCCGATAGAATTTACAGCACCAAAGTGGATTTTTTTGCGCCAATCAAGGCGTCTAAAGTAAGCACATTCCATGACACTCAGACAAAATGAACAGCCAGACAGGCAAAGGCTGCTACACAAATCAACGATAGATCACTTTATGCTCGTTTACTTATTATTAGTAGAACAAGGGAGATTGACCTTCGCTCTATCTTGAGATATCCCCTCCGCAGTGTATCATTGCCTTTGTCTGGTGCCGACGGTGTTATTGCAAAGACCAACAAATCAAAGCTTTTGAATGCATTAGAGGTCCACTCTAAATGTGATGAAATGAGCTTACAGGAAATATCGGGTCCCTCTGCTCTTATTGTTGATGCAATGGCTCTTATACAAGCTTTGACCAGTGGAGCTCCACACACATTTGGCCTTCTTGCTGAGTTGCTGTTGTCCATGCTTCTAACCAAAGCTAAGTCGGTTAAAGCACAGAGGGTGGACTTTGTAACTGACACTTACCTACAAGTCAGCCTTAAAGATGCAGAAAGATCAAAGCTCGATGGCACTGATGTTATAAACAACAACAGCCCAACAATACACATCTCAAGTCCTGAAGTGAAAGTTCCGAAGCAATTCAAGAAGTACATCTCATCTAAACAAAATAAGAATGAGCTTCTCAGGTTTGTTGTGACTCATTGGCAAACATGCAAACTTGATGAAAATTTAACAGTATTTGCCACCACCACAAAAGAATGCCATGTTTACACATACACTTCATGTCAGCTCCCAACAATACATCAAATTCCTGAACTGGTTTCAGACCACGAAGAGGCCGACACTCGTCTCATACTACATGGTGTTCACGCCAGCCAATCATTTGATACAGTTATCATATCCAGCCCAGATACCGATGTCGCCATTTTGGCAATGTCTCACAGCTCTCAGTTTAGGTGTTCTGATATTGGATTTCTTACTGGTACACGGCATAGGAGACGTATCCTTAATATCAAGCAGATATCAGAGAAGTTACATGATCGCCTGCCGACACTCATTGGTTTGCATGCGTTCACAGGGTGTGATGTTGTTAGTTCATTCAGTGGTAAAGGAAAGATGGCAGCATTTAAACTTCTTGATGCTCACCAACCAGATCGAGACGCATGTTTGCATGCACTCTCAAAAATGAGTGATAGTTTTGACTGCTCCGATGAGCTTTTACTTTCCATGGAAACGGTTACCTGTCGGCTATATGGTACCCAGGCCCATGATATAGATGAGTTGAGGTTTCACAGGTTTATTCTGTCAACAGGTGCCAGCAGCCAAATGCCACCTCGCAAAGAATCCCTGAAGCAGCATACCAAAAGAGCCAATTATGTAGCAGCTTTGTGGAAGTGATCTGTTGACCCTCTTATTGATCAACCTAGCCCTGTAGAGAGAGGATGGGATGAAGAAGCCAACCAGTATGTGGTCAAGTGGCATGACGGTCTTATTGCTCCCAAGGAAGTACTCAAAGATGTCTTTTGCTCATGTAAGGCTAGTAAATGTCAGTCTGGACAATGTGGCTGCTATAAGCAGAACCTGAAATGCACCGAGTTCTGTCGGTGTTGTCACTGTGCGAATAAAGCTGAAGGAGATGACAACGACGAAGGAAAAATCAAAGAGGATGATGACTTTGATGACTAATTTCAGTTCTGGTGTATTTGAATTCATTATTTTCTTCATTTGCTCCAACAATCTAGTTTTAACTTTTCCATAGACCAGTGGATAATCAAACATATCAACTACCAATGTTTTTTTAACTTGTTTGATAATTGGCAAGGCATATGCCAGCAAGGGGGCATTTCTATCCACCCCTGTGATTTTTTAACAATCAAAATCTTTAGTAATACTTTCATTTAAAAGATATGAGTGTTCAGTCAATAAATTTATGAAAACCTAATGCTCAATTTGATTTTAAATGATTCCCATATGTAATGAAGGGAGTTTGTTTGTATTTTTTATACACTCCTGTTTTCCCGGCTATCGTGCCGGTTTGGAGTGAGTTACTACCCAGATTTGAAAAATTCAGCTATTTTTGACCCAGAAACCACTTAAATTGCGTATATCCATGTAACTGGAGCGGAACTCAATTTTTAGGCCACTTTTTAGATAGTGGCTTACTGACTAAAAGGCCACATCCCTAAAACAGACTTATTGGATGGTGTAGTCTGTTTGTCCTATGATCGAACTAGGTGTATACATCAGGGCATTAAGAGGAGTTTTCTTCTTCCATTTAGTAGACACTTTAAAGCGTGCTTATATAATAGCTTAAATAAAAAAGATGTGCAATAGATTAACGATAGAAATAGAAAGATTTACATAGTTTGAGAGAGTGAGACAGCAGTGCTAAAACAAACAAATATAATCAGGGCTGTATTGTTCATTTTTAGGATGCTTCTGCCAATATCTTGAGTAGCCCTCTTCAGTGATTTGTGAAGGCTGTAGGCCCGAGCGGCCGGCGGGGCGAGTTCGGGAAGGGTGCAACGCCCTCCCGAATATTGAAAAGTTTTTACAGAACACACACAAGAAATCCTATTTAAGAGCAGCTTTAGTTGCATTATTGCAACTTGTACAAGCAAGCATAATACTAAAAAAAATTTTCTCAAAAATCATGAAGATTGCTGTGTATCACCTTCCGCACAAATTATTGAATACATGTCATGTGGTATGTAAACTTGTGCCAGGGGTAAGAAAGAAAAATATTATGATTATTGATTAAGATTTGATAATAAACTCTAAACAGCAAATCTATAAATAAAAGACTATAGATTATTTAAAATTGTATATTAGAAGGTTTGTGATTCTGCTGAGAAAAAATAATGGTAGAACAATGAAACTAACTTAAGCTATCTAGATCTATAATAAGAGCACCAGTCACTGAGTGACTCAAAGTTCAAGGTGATATCAGAGTTCTTTCCTAAATATTATTTTAATTTGAAGATGGTAGATTTTGGATATAAAAAAGTTAGAGAATCCTCTCACGGCTTTGGTGATCAGGTTTGGTGCTGATGGTACAACTGTCAGATATCAGTTCTGGAAGAAAACCAGGAGAACCTATTTTGCCAATGAAACCAGCAACTACTATGACCTATGAAGACAACAATACACGCAGAAAGGAAATTTAATCACCTATTCATCTTAAACACAACACAGACCACCCCAGGATGTCAGATGCTAGCTGGACAGGAAAACCACAAATCACTTTATCTCACCATAATATATATATTTATTTATATGCTTATTCAGATTCAACACAAGCCTGAGATAGGCCAATCTATTACTGATATGACAACGATATTTGAGTTTGCAACCAGCATTTGAAATTGACGCCCAAGAGAGGCTATATACTGATAAAATAACAGTGGCTAACACTCATTCTACAGAGGAACATACATTGGTGCCCAAGCGAGGCAAGACAACTACTGAGCTGGCAGAAAAGTATAAAATATTCAGGAGAAGACAACTTGTGTCAGAATTGCAAATACGGTAACAGATCATACACTAATTCGCAGGATTGATTTGACAGTTGATTGATATAGAGAACATTTATTTGCCTGGCAAGAAGAGCCATTTTGCCAGTTCGAAAAATTTATTTGTTATGTGAGAAAAATCAGTCAGGAGTGCTACCTTACACAACATTATATAGAACCCCACAAAAACACGATTGCATTTATAAGTTACATTTTATTAAATTTTCATTTAGTTTAAATCATTATGTTGTGTTGGTTCCCGTGACCAACACGTAGAGGCGACTAGGTCGGCTTACTCTACCAGTCAAACATTAACTACTTCACAGTAGGTTGTGTACTGGTTCCTCGTGACCAACACGTAGAGGCGACTAGGTCGGCTTACTCTACCGGTCAAACATTAACCACTTCACACAAGGGATTGTACAAAGGGGTTTGCACTAGGTCGACAGGGTCGACAGGGGTCGACAGGGTCGACAGGGATCGACAGGGTCGACAGGGTCGACAGGGGTCGACAGGGGTCGAGAGTGTTTTTAAGAGTCTTTTCCAACAGCACAGTCCATAGACCAAGTCTTTGGAGATAGCTATATACCGTGGTGATCCTTATGTTGCTAAGATAGCAGGAGTGTGATTCAATCGCAATGACTGTATTGAATCAACAAAAAGGGTCGAGACCCTATCTTATATACATGAAGTTATGCAAATTAGGTATAATAAGCCAGCCTCCCTCAGGGCGTGGCTAACAATTATAAAAGAAAGAGAGCATAACCCTTGTTAGAAAAGTATCCTAACTATTCAAGAGAGGGTGGAAGTTTCGTTTTCCCTCACAATATACATACAGTCAAACATGGATAACTCGTCCACGGATAGCTCGAACACATGGTTAATTCGAACATTTCCTTTGGTCCGTTCCCACGTAATGATAAATTGCTATAGATAACTCGAACTCAACACTGTTAATTCGAACTGTTTTTTTGCCCAACGGCTACCGAAACGGTTGTTATCGCTTTAAAAAATCACTTTATTCCAAGCCATAGAGGTAAACTTCATCTTTTCGTAATTCATAAGCGTCGTTATTACCACCATCGGCAAAATATTTTTGTCAACGACTTTTCTAAAAGTTTGGTGAAATTTGATTTATACTGCGATACGATGAATAGCACGGGCTAGCCGGGTCACGCGCGCAAGGATTTTCGCCACGCCCATACAAAACAAAAATCGCATGTTGTTTTGTATGTGCGTGGCGAAAATCCTTGAGTGCGTGACCCGGCTAGCCCGTGATGAATAGTTTTCCGACGTTGATTCCGTGTTGAATCAACGTCGGAATGTTGAATGTTTAAAACGTCTTAAAAATTGTTGTGATTAAACGTATACGTTGTCTGAGCTACAAAAAACTATTCATCGTTTGACCTAAACACAGAATACGTGTGTACATTCAATAAGTATCTATTAAAAAAGCGTGAGTGATATAGAATGTACCGTAAAACCTCGTAAAACTTCTAATTGAACTGCCTCGGAGTGTTGCTCTTAACGAATCCCAGGTAAAGTAAGGTAATCTGCATAAACTTCAAGAAAAAATGGCAAAATTGATCGTGGGTAAAACCCCAAAAGAAAAAAATGTCTTTTCTTTTGAGCATTTCAACAACGATCAAGTTTTGCCAATGTCAATCTGAAAAACGTCCTGGCAATAACATCACCTCAAACAACAAACCAATCTCAAGTGATAGAAAAATCTCTATACTTTTTCATGGAAACGTTTTAAACTTTACGTTAGAAGCATTTGATTTGAAACAAGCCATTTGTGCTTTTGATTTATATTATAGTTTGTATATGTTCATGTATCTACTAATAAATAAGTAAATATATGGACTTGTGACAGTGCTCTGATAACTTCTTGAACGCTCTGATAATTCGAACACTTTTGCTCGGTCCCGTGAAGTTCGAGTTATCCATGTTTGACTGTATTTATAAAATATTATTAAATTTTCTTCAGTGACAAAGCTGTAGCTTTGTACCACACTACGAGTAATTTGGAAATACATTATATCAACAACAAAAATATATTTATGCAATTTAAAATATTTTTATATAATTTAAATATATTATATTATTATTACATATATTTATTATTATTAGTTAATTTTTTCACGTGAACGTCAACCCTTACCCATGGATAAACAGGTTCACCGAGTGATCATAAAATTAAAAACTATACAATAAATATTTCCATGCAAATATAGATAATAACATAGCTCACTAAACAAACAAATTATAGACATATAATATGTGACTAGAGCTTGTCAAGCAGATAAAGACCTCAACGGAAGAACGATCAATGTCACATTTTCTCAAAATTCTAGATTTATTTTTTCTTAATGTTTCTGGCCACAAGGTTTAGTCTCTGTGACAAAGTTTCAGCAAAAAATGATCCAGGTCCAGAGATATTCCTGCTTAAAATAAACTAGCTCTTTGCAAAAACGATCAATGTCCAACGGCTACCCGGCAACAACAACCATTTTCTAGTCATGTGATTACTTTCAGCCAATAGTAACGAATCGTATTTGGGAATTTCCAACTTAAAACGATCGTTTTTTTCTTTCGGACGTTCGAACTATTTAGTGTTATTATGGCTTTCGTAAGTACCTCTCAAGTTAGAAAACAGAGAATCACTTATGCTGAATATGTCAACTTTTTCTATAAAATTACCCTAAAATAATGAAACAATTTCAAAGCTTTGTTTGAAAATTTTCAACCTGAAAACGAACATTTTTGTGTAAGTTTTTGTAAGTGCGGCCCGTGTTAAAAACAGATAATTACGTGTAATGATGACATTATTGGCAATACAGATTCAGATTTTCGTGATTACACAGACAATTCAAGTAGCAGCACTGACTTCAATAGTAGTGAAACTAATAGTTGTGTATGAATAAAGAACATTGTTGAGTATCGCTTTAGCTTTGTAGCGATCGTAGTGAAGTAAATTCTGGTCGTTGAGGATAGCCAACTCCCAACTCAAGAGCGAGTTCACGCAAACTCCATGAGTTGATGAACAGACTCGTGGGCGAGTCGATAAACAAACTCGTGGGTGAGCCGATAAACAGACTCGATGGCGAGCCGATAAACAGACTCGATGGTGAGCCGATAAACAGACTCGATGGCGAGCCGATAAACAGACTCGTGGGTGAGCCGATAAACAGACTCGGAAGTGAGCCGATAAACAGACTCGATGGCGAGCCGATAAACAGACTCGGGGGTGAGCCGATAAACAGACTCGTGGGTGAGCTGATAAACAGACTCGAGGGCGAGCCGATAAACAGACTCGATGGTGAGCCGATAAGCAGACTCGATGGTGAGCCGATAAACAGACTCAATGGTGAGCCGATAAACAGACGCGATGGCGAGCCGATAAACAGACTCGTGGGTGAGCCGATAAACAGACTCGGGAGTGAGCCGATAAACAGACTCGATGGTGAGCCGATAAACAGACTCGATGGCGAGCCGATAAACAGACTCGTGGGTGAGCCGATAAACAGACTCGGGAGTGAGCCGATAAACAGACTCGATGGCGACTTCTCTCAATTGTTACACCCTAGCAAGCCAAGCGCAATAATTCTTGATGTTCGGTCAATAGCATTTATAGTGAAAGCAGCTATGATACGCTGGCTAATATCACAATGCTAAAGGCAGAAACAGTGACAAGAATTTTATACCCTATTTGCTTTTGAAAATCAAACAGAGCTTATTATAAAGAACGCAGTATCTTTATTGGTGTTATATCTCTCAGTACCAAGCAGTAACACACCAACAATGATCAAACCGGCAGGTTATATAGCAATCCCAAGAAAAATCCACAAATTGATTGGCTGCACAGTAATCAGGTCAACCAATTCCACAATAACATATTTCGAATACAAAAATGATAACATTTGTCACTAACTAATCATGCAATACGAGTATTAATAATTTTTTTTGTGTTTGTATAGTAACATGCAAATCTTAGAACAATATGGTAATAAATGGTTAACATAAAAAAATTGCTAGTATCACACATACATACACTCTATATTGAACAAGTGTTAAGCGTGCGCCTTATAAATGACTATTCAAATTTGTCTGAATTGCGATGAACGTAATATAGATCCGTTGAGTTAGCAATTTGAAGCTGCCGGATTATAGGCTTAGAAAAGACGTCATCAACTCTTGCGCATTCTGACGTCTACAATTACGGGTACACACTGATTGACAGCTCATTCGCTTTTACAAGCATGAAGTAGGGTCCAAGACCATTCGCCCATCGGTAGATCCTATCGGGGACGACAGTGACCCTCTCGGGCTACTGGACTCACCAGTCAAAATCGATTTCTGAGTGCCAGTAGTCTCACCAACCACCTCAGCCCTTCTCAGGGCCACCATTTCCATTTTAAGGGTTTTGTTCTGCGTCGACAATGGCGGAAACTCAGTGTCGTACTTATCATCCATTTTTTTATTACACTAGCTTCACATAGCTTTAACAATGCACAAAGTGTAGATACATTGAATTTTTATAGCACTAATTGTTAACAAGTATGCAAAAATAAAATATATAATAAAAATGCTGTATATATAGGTTCAAGTTGAAAAAATTTGTATACATATCATGAAGCAAAATCTACAATTTTTGGCTAAATGGCTGGCAGTAGGACGATAACTAAATTTGTACATGGATGGCAGTGAAAAGGTTAATAACTTGATACAATTGACAGAGGCAGTGGGAGTGAAGGGAAATATCCGAATAGTTCAAAGAAGCAAAAAAAGAAGTGTGTGCAAAAACATGTAGTGTAACGCAAAACAAAATGTTGCAGTTTTTTTAGGACACAGTAAAAATGTTGTTGTTGTGGTACTGTGACTTGTTCATTTTTGTTTGGTTGAAATTTAAATGGTTGAAACTCCTCATTTTACTGCAATATAGCGTTTAAAATAAGAATATTATAATATTGTAACATTATCACCTAATAAAACATCATGCGTAGAGAGTTGCCAATGATTTGCAAAGTAACTCGATCAATTTCCGTGTAGTGGTGTTAACTTAGGCCATGTTGTGCCACCCCAAATTATGTCTACCGCTTCTTTGTTGATCAGATTCCCAGGTAACATCCTTATTCACCAATAGCTAAAAGTTTCTATGATATGTTGTAATTATTTCTATAAAAAAAATTGTAAATTTTAAAATGGCTATATTTCAATTTTAAACAATTGTGACATTGATTGTTCTTTTGTTGAGGTCTTCAAATATTAAAAGAAAGAAAAACACAAAATTACGAAAAGTTTAAATCAACTGTTACATGTATGCAGCCTCAGAAAATCTTGAGTTGATTTCTTTGCAATGAAGTAGATGTTTTTATGTAAAGATAGTGTGAAAAAAATTGGCAAAGATACTCGATATATGAGCAATAAGAAAAAAGTTCACGGCAAACTTCTTTTTTTTTCTTGAAGGTGTAGTAAATTGGCATGAAAATTACGAAAAAGACTTTTCGCCACTAAAGCGAAAAAACAACTCGTTATCAGATAGTGGTGGCCCTGAAAAGGGCCGGAGGAGTGTGAGCACAGGCTATAGCTCTATGTGCACTGACGAGTCCAGCAGCCCTAGAGGATCAGTGTCACTGAAACACGGGGAAGCTTCCGGAGGTGGCATTTTAGGGCGAGTCACAACGGACTCCACAGATCGACGAGGTGTAGAGCCTGGTCCCGTGACAGTCGCCATCTGGGTCTCTTGGACTCCCTGGAGTAAGGCCTGTAGGCTTGTACTGGGCGAGGCTCGGGTTGCCGTTTGTAGGGGCGCGGAGCCCAGCTATCCCTCCTTTCGGTTTGGGTGCCGACAGACCTCCGATGGAAGGAGTCTTTATGTGCGGCTAGTTTTTCACGCTGGTCAAAGTAACAGTCACAAATAGTGCACCTGTGTACATGCATGCATTCATGCCGGCGGAATGCGCGTGGCTTGTCGGTAGAGAAGTTGCAGTGCTTGCAATTGAGTGCCATGTTGGATGATGCCTAACAGTGATTAACCTGGGCTTATATATACAATCAAATAATTTAGATTGTGACGTAAGCCAACGGTTACCAGCACCCAAGGCGCTCGCTAGGATGAGAACAGGCTAGGCTACGCCCGCTAGATGGATTATAAGGCAACCGCGTTCTTCGACTCCCAAGCAGAAAATTGTCTAAAAGTGGAGAAAGAAAATTTGTTGATTGTTGGTTGTATTACTAACTCTTTTTCTATATTAACTAAGGCATTACAAAAATGTTGCCAAATTTTTATGACTTATATTTACTTGTAAATAGCATTTGTTCTTGTAAAAATTTGCTGCCTTTTTGACCTACAAATTCTAACTGTCTGTATCCACCAATGATATGCTGTGTTTGGATCTGCTAGCTTATATAAACAGTTGCTTGCGCATTTGAAGAGCAGTGTAGATTTGGCTAGTTTGATGTGGCATACTACAACATTATAATAAAACTATTCAAGTACAACACATCTTCTTTTGTGTCTTAGACAGCTTATCTTAATAGTGGCGCTGGTATATACATAGTCTGCTATCGGCTATAGTATATAGAGTCTGTATTATCGGCTCTTTTCTAGATGTGCGATGGTATATACATAGTCTGTTATCGGCTATAGTATATAGAGTCTGTAGTATCGGCTCTTGTTGGAGTTGCGCTGGTATATATACAGTCTGCTATCGGCTGTACTATATTTAGTCTGTATTATCGGCTCTTGCTGGAGTTGCGCTGGTATATATACATAGTCTGCTATCGGCTATAGTGTATAGAGTCTGTATTATTGGCTCTTGTTGGAATTGCGCTGATATATATATACAGTTTGCTATCGGCTGTAATATATAGAGTCAGATTGACCAGCTCTTGTTAGAGGTGGCATTGTAATATCCACAGTCTACTCTCGGCTGTGTGATAGCGAGTTGGTATTGACAGCTTTTACGCTGGTAGTGCCGGTAATATAGTTAAACTGACGGGGCCTAAGCTACCATATTCAAACCTCAGCTCCTGCTAGGCCTGGTTCAGGGGTTGCCCTGATTTTACTTCAAAGGTTTCAAGACAGTTCTAAACACGTCTGCTTTGCGCAGCGTCGATATAACAATAATAACAAAGAAAACATTTCAAATATCATTTGCAATTGGTAATCAGTCCAGTGACTATCGTCAGAATATTTCGTAAAACTGCAATAAGGCTAGTACAGCCAACCAAGAGTTTCTCTACAGGATCCCGTAAGTAATTGGCTTCTGTCAGATATCAGTTCTGGAAGAAAACCAGAAGAACCTATTTTGCCAATGAAACCAGCAACTACTATGACCTATGAAGGCAACAATACACGCAGAAAGGAAATTTAATCACCTATTCATCTTAGACACAACACAGACCACCCCAAGATGTCAGATGCTAGCTGGACAAGAAAACCACAAATCACTTTATCTCACCATAATATATATATTTATTTATATGCTTATTCAGATTCAACACAGCTCATCAAAATATTGCATAAACATCGGAAGGAGAAACGTGAGAGCTGAGCAGCCATCCAATCCTATATAGAGCCTGTACAGAGTAGAAGAGAGCCTCCATGCGTACATCCTCGAGCTACAATAAAAAGATTGACTACCCTAGGACACTTATATTTCGCTAGTATTTAGTTTCGTGAGTAGCACACAGAGTAAAATTTCGCTGCAACTTAATTTCGCGGCTCTGATGAGTGCGAAAATATAGTGATGTGAAAATAAATGCAGTGGAAAAAACAGATTACATTCCTCAGGTCCAGTTTGCTAGTAAGAAAAAAATTCCATTTGGGACTAGTTCGTATTTGTAAACCACAGGTTGAAATGTGTGGGTGAGATCGGCATTTCAATTTGATCACTTGCTGCCATTTGTTTCTTAGACTATCAATGACGTCTAGGTCCCTCCCGCCGTGACTTTCACACTCGAATCCCAAGAAGAAAAAAATAGATAGGTAGCAACCAACTTTACAACCAAAACTGTATAACCCTTACGCTGCCATAAACGCATTTATGCGTTTTCTAGGGGCCACTGCTATAAACGCATTTTTGGACTTTCTCAGCAATTGTCTGGTAACCTGATTTTATTATTTGTTGACCACATAACCCACGGTTTTTAAGTGTTTTATGAAATTGTCTGTGTTGTCCGAAGATTTCTCTATAAAATCAGCCTAAAACAACGAAGCAATTTTAAACTTTTGTTTGAGAATTTCTAATCTAAAAACGAACATTTTTCTGTGAGTTCATTAACTACCCCGCGCGAGTAATAAAACAGGTAATTAGTTGTTGATGACATAATAGCCAATATTGATTTTCGTGGTTATACAGATAATTATAGTAGAACTTGAAAAAATACTGTATACATATCATGAAGCAATATCGGCAATTTCGGTAAAATGGCTGGCACTAGGCCGGTGGCAAATTTGTACATGGTTGGCAGTGGAAGAGATAATGTGGTTGGACCTGATGAGGATTGATATTGTTTTTGGTTGGTAATAAAATTCATCACTACAATAATTATTCTTCAATTTTATGACTTCACCTACCAGACTTTCATCCTCATCAGTTACAAATTCGGTGACTAAACTGATATTGCTTTGCCATGCTGCTCAGTCGGTGTATTAGCTATAATGAGTTTACCAGAAATTTCCCATTTATCCCAACCACAGACGAAAATTGCCTGCATTTCTAATATGACGATTTTATTGTGGATATCAATGAACAAAGCTATTTAACTATTTAGCTATTTTCGCGTTCGTTTTGATAGTTCAGTTTCGCTCATTTAATTTTCGTGAGATGACACCGCGAAAACGCGAAAGTTAGATGCCGCGAATACATAAGTGTCCTAGGGTATGTAACATAAACAAAAACTGCATGACTTGAGCTTTAATCTTTAATCACTTTAAACACTTTAATCTTTGTATTTTATGTTTATTTTTACTTTATGTTTGTTTTAAATTTTATGTTTTATGCTAATTTTTGTTTTATTATACACTAGCAATGTCAAAGCAGTCCTCAGAAACTATCAAACTCATGAAAAACAGTCCTTTCAACTATGTCTCCATGGGATTCCATTTAAACATGGAATTCCCCAAGGAGCTGGCTTCTAGCAGAAAGCAGAGCCTCAGAAAAATAAGCTTTACTAATTTTCACAGCTAGAATAATTTTTTTCTAAATATGACTTTATAGTAATGAAAAGAATGGAGCAAAATACATACTCCAGACTTTTTCTAGATTTTAAAACTATAAACCAAAGAGATAGACACACTTTGATAAATTCCAAATTCAGAAAATTGGCTAAGTTTGTCAAACATCATAGGCTTTCCAGAAAGATGAGCTCAGACACTCCACCACAGCTGATCTGTTGCGATATACACAGTCAGCAACTGCACAAAGTTTGCAAAATGCTGACTAGAAACCAATTAAAAGTTGTTATTCTCAGACAGCTGGTATATAAGGAGCCTCTGAAAGTGATTAAGAGAAAGAAGACAGGCCAGAGAGAGGCCACGCCGAACAGACCAGAAAGAGCGGGCCAGGGAGGCCAAGTGGGTGAAATTATATACCCCTTTCACTACTGTTTTACCTCGAGGAGATAAAGCCATTTGGCCGAATACTACGATAATACTTGTACGTTTCTGAAGACACTCTTTTATCGCTCATTTTGACGAAATATACGTTTATTATATTACGAGCTATTTGAACGATTTTCTTCATTCGTTTTATGCCCAAGTGAGGCTTGTTATTGATAAATATACATTATATCGAAGTCTGAGATAGGCCAAACTATTATTGATACGACGACAATATTTGAGGTTGCGACCAGCATCTGAAATTGACGCCTGAGAGAGGCTATATACTGATAAAACAACAGTGGCCAACACTCATTCTACAGAGGAACCATAGATATATAAACCTAGATTGGCCAATAGGGAAAAAGCCTGTCAGACTTAAATAGCACGACGTAACATCATTGTATTGTACCTCATGCTTGACTGCACTGTGGAGCTAATGAGGAGAAGGTGACAAAATCACATATATTTTCACATAAAAACCTTGTATACATAATATATTAAACTAAAGCAATTCTATGACAATATCGGATAACCACCACAGATTAAAAGTATAAAAGCTATGAAATGTTGCACACAAATCATGAGCCATCAGGGCTTTATTTGTCACCCTCTCCTGTCCCCATTCTCTCTTTTCCTTTTTCCAAAGAAGAAGTGAGAAGTGAAAAAGAGAGGAGGGGGAAAGGAGAGGAGGGAAAATAGCCAACCCACCTAAAGAGCCAGACCCTGGCTAGGTAAAAGACTAATATCATGTTGAACTAAACATGACTAAGTATGATGAGCCTGTGAAGTTTTGATCTGATCAGGGAAATGGAATCAATGGCTTTCTTAGCTAGAGCTGGAACGAGACCAAGGAATGCAGGGTCAGACTAAACTCAGGTTCAGTAATGAGGGCCAAGATTGGGTCAGACCGGGTCAGCACGCGCGATTTTTTATTCATTCAAGTTTAAGAGATAGTTCTATTACCGCCTAATTTTGTGACATCATTAAACTAAGATAAAAGAAACCGTTATCACACCAATCGTTGTATTCTGTAGCTTGGTTTATAGATGCAGTCTAAAATTTATGGCTAGACATTGGTGGATCAATGCTATTTAATGGGTGATAGATTAATGGCATGATTTGGCTAGTGTTTTTATTACAGATTTTATTTTCAACTGCTATTATAACCAGCAATAGATTAGTTAAGAAATATTTTACAAATATAGAAATAGATAGCCCAGCATAGTAGAAAGCAAAAATCCATCACTTTCCTTAAACTTCTGGTATTAGCGAAAGAAACTAAAAATGTAATAAATTTGCTGGATAGAAGGTTCTTAGACGCGCTTTTAAGTTCCTCAGGATGCCCTCGTTGTAAATGCCTCAATAGTATTGAGGTGGACCCTTCTTTGTAGCTTAAAGGTTGACTTGCAACAAAACTCACATTACAGTTATTTGGTATCAAAAAATTCACCATGTTTTAATCTGTTGTGTTGTAGGTGCCAAATACGCGAAAGTGTGATTACAAGCTCTTAAAAGCTCAAAAACGAAAAGCAGCCGTAGATTGGAATCTGTTTATTTCTCTGACGTAGTCATTACAGTTTGGTTATCGTCTTTGAATTATCGTCACGTGAATTGAAAAGCCATTAAAAAACTCAATATCAAACTTATCGTAGCACTAGTTTATGACAAACACTTTGGGTTTTACCGAATACCCCGTATCAAATATAGATCCTCGCTACTTTACAGTTTTGTTTCGGCATTATTCAATCGTCAAGTCGTAATCTGGTCACGTGACCCAATACTTCAAAAACAATTTTTGCAGCAATTTTCGATTATCACAGGTGACCAACAGGCTCGTCATGATTATCCGTCAATGATAAGTACTCCTTCGAGCTAAAGTTAAAAAGTTTAACGATTTCTTACGGTAAGTTATAAGATGTCACTGCTAAAAGTGACAGCATTACAATGACGATAAAACAGACGCGTAAGAACAATAGACATGGTTTTATTGAATGCGTGAAGTATATTTGTAAAAATATTTCGACGAATGAGGTTGCATGAAAGTGTAAACAGAAACCATCCTGTAACAACTATACGTCCCATTTGAGCCGTTTTGGAAAGCGAACCCAAACTACGGCGGTCTCGTGTGGCTGCGATTAACTGTTCGTTTTTTAGCTTTTAAGAGCTTGTAATCACATTCCCATATATTTCACACCTACAACACAACAGAGTAAGACATGGTGAATCTTATGATACCAAATAACTGTAATGTGAATTTTGTTGCAAGTCAACCTTTAACTTGCTTTTGCATATTGTACAAATAACTTGGTATTTTCCTTTCATGACTGGCTTCTTCATGAACTCCCAGACTACTGACATGTTGATTGTTTCTTGCCAAAAAACGTTGTGAAACCTATAGTCCAAAGACTATTGTCGCAGACGTAAAAATATAGTCTTGACTCACCTTGTTTTACTTTGCCTGGTCCTTCCGTGCTAGGACTATATGCGACTCCATTTCAATCGCACTTAAAAAGTGATATACAAGTACAACCGCTGTTGTTTAGCCATAAACCTACCCGTGTCTTTGTATAGAAAAACCCGAGGACCGTGTGGCCCGACCCGGGCACCTCTGACTGGGTGGGTCAAGACCAGACGAGCTACCCGTGCCAGCTCTATTCTTAGCTTCATAATGCGCCCTAATCAAAATATATATCTTTGCTATCTCGCGAGCTAGGCTACTAGCTTGATGATTACACTTAAACAATAGCATGATGTTGAACCTCTGCAACTTCTCCATGGTGGCAATTAGTGCTAGCCTGGGAAAGGTTTTCACCAATCCAGCACTACTACGCAACACTCTCGTTGCTTTCTCACTATGGTTGCAAACCTCAATCACTGCAGGCGAAGACAAAGTCAAGCCACCACGATTCTTAGCTGTGATTAGGGAATTCGTTGCTTGGTTTACGTTAAAGTTGGTAACATCCACGATGCTATTAATACAATCATTACACTTCAGCTTTGGTGACCTATCCAGCTACCTAGCCAGCTGTAAAATAATCATTCTGTCTCATTTTTGACTTAAGACACACTTGCATACTCATCACATTTAGTCATGTTTAGTTCAGCATGATATTTGTCTATCTACCTAGCCAGGGTCTGGCTCTTTGAGTGGGTGGGCTATTTGCCCCCCTCTCCTCTCCCCCTTCTCTCTTTTTCTCTTCTAACTTCTTTTTTTGGAGAAGGGGAAAAGAGAGAATGGGAATAGGGGAGGGTGGCAAATAAAGCTCTGATGGCTCATGATTTGTGTACAACAATTCATAGCTTTTATAGTATTAATCTATGGTGGTTATCAGATATTATCGCAGAATTGCTTTAGTTTACTGGATTATGTATCCAAGAAGATTTTTATGTGAAAATAAATGTAATTTTTTCGCCTTCTTCTCATTAGCTCCATTGTAAACAACAGTGCAGTCAAGCATGAGGTACAATACAATGAAGTTACGTCGTGCTATTTAAGTCTGACAATGCAACCGATGGGAATAGCTACCTATTATTGGCCAATTTAGGTTTATATATTTATGAGAGGAACATACATTGGTGCCCAAGCAAGGCAAGACAACTACTGAGCTGGCAGAAAAGTATAAAATATTCAGGAAAAGACAACTTGTGTCACAATTGCAAATACGGTAATAGATCATACACAAATTCGCAGGATTGATTTGACAGTTGATTGATATAGAGAACATTTCTTTGCCTGGCAGGAAGAGCCACTTTGCCAGTTCGAAAAATTTATTTGTTACGTGAGAAAATCATTCAGGAGTGCTACCTTACACAACATTATATAGAAACACACAAAAACACGATTGCATTTATAAGTTACATTTTACAGTATTAAATTTTGAAACTTTCATTTAGTTTAAATAATTATACGTGTATACATATTTATAGAATATTATTAAATTTTTTTTAGTGACAAAGCTGTAGCTTTGCACCACACTACAAGTAATTTAGAAATACATTATATCAACAACAAAAATATATTTATATAATTTAAATATATTATTTTATTTATTACATATTGTCTTTACTATTATTTTTCTCACGTGACATTAGCCTTGTAGAAGTGAGCCAAAAGTCACTTAGTTTCAAAGTCAATCATCTTCAATTTATTGGAAAAATATGTAAAAAATAAAAATATGCAACTTAACATAAGATTTGTATCATGTTGAATTGTTAGCCTTTAATTTTGTTTCACAGTTGATTTTATGGATAATTTGAGTTTTCTACTTTATTTGAGTTTATGGATAATGGCTTACAAATGTACATAAAACTCTAACAGTGGCTTTAAATGTATGGATGAACACATAATAATAATAATAATAAATGTATGGATGAACACATAATAATAATAATAAATGTATGGATGAACACATAATAATAATAATAATAATAAATGTATGGATGAACACATAATAATAATAATAATAATAATAATAATAAATGTATGGATGAACACATAATAATAATAATAATAATAATAATAATAATAAATGTATGGATGAACACATAATAATAATAATAATAATAATAATAATAATAATAAATGTATGGATGAACACAGCTGTGGTTGTAGTAAAGTATTAAAAGTGGAAGGACATTTAATAAGTAAATATGTCTATAAAATTATTGCAAAACATTTTGCACTTAAATGTGTGTTTGAACTTCAAACTATTAAGAAGTTATGTTATAGAAAGACTGCTTTAACAGTGAATTGACTCATTTAAACACAGCCTACTTTGATCTGCATCTCTGGAGATTATATCTTCAAATAAAACTTTAAAAACATCAGCATGCAGTTTTAATTTGTGTTCCTTTCAAAACTTTGGAAATACACCCAATTTTTAAAAATAAAGACACTGTGTTGTTTACTCGCTCAAAGGTTGTGAAAAGTAGCATTAGTTTGAAGAGTGTTAAAATAACTTTATGCCACATTGATTGTTGGTAGGTAATAACAATTATTATTTTGTCTATAATATTTACATGCCTCTACTCAAGTATTGAAACAACAAACAAAGAGTTGTCTACCGCAAATATTATTTATATTTAGCATGTAAAGAAAATCAATAATTGAGCCGGATTAAATACAAACGTCACAATAAAAGGTAAAACCTGATTATTGACCTCATCCACTTCAAACATGAAATCATAATAAACTGTTTGCTTTGCTGGTGTGTATATCAATAATTCTTTATTTCACTATTGTTGCTAGCAGAGTCAGCAGATCGATTCTTGCAATGTAGGTACCATGTTGTGTTCTATCATAGTTTAAAACGGAGCTAAACAAGAGAAACTTGTTGTTAGTTGTATGAGTCTCAACTTAGTCTGAAATAAGGCTGCACACACAACCAGCAAGTTCAATTTTTCGTCAAGTGATACCATGAAGTTTTCAGGTCAGTATAAAGTTTTCATCTTCATAAAAGTTCTCCTATACAAATTTATATAAACTTTGAACAAACTGGTTTTATGTCTTCAAATTATTTTTCTAAATTACTTGCTAAAGTTGAATTAGTTTTAATGCATATTTTTGTTTTCAAGTTTGATATAAACAATTGAAACCTCAGCATATTTTAAAACGCACAATATAGGAGTGAAAACTTAAGTTTAGTATTTCGGCAAATCACAACTCATTCTCAATAACTAGCAATAATAAGCTAATTTTTCACTAGTTCAACACAGGAACATTTATTTGTTTTTCACGAAAGTTGCATAATTTTTTTATATTCAATAGGTAAATATAAGTTTATATGACAGTAAATATAATGTCATAATAATGATGTCAATTAAATTAGTTGTAAGCAATGAATGATTAATTTGAGGTATAAATGTACTTGGTGTTCCGCTACCGTCAGTTTTTAAAATGCTGTCTATTCGTTTATCAGGCTGTTTATATAAACAACACAATAGATATAATCGCTCTTAAAACTAGTATCAACAGATTATATTATGAAATCCGACCTTGGTTTCTAAAGGATGCCTTTCTAGATATTCTTATAAACAAAATATTATTAATATAACAATTAACATTATTGTTCAGAATCAAAAAGAACTTTTCACATTGACTGCCATGTAAATAATGTCAAATCAACTCTAAACTAAGTATTAGTTTTAAAAAGCAGGCTCTACTGTATGTGACAAACATATAACATACACCTTAAATTAATACATAAATATAAGTAAAAAAATGTTCAAGTGAGCATCATATTTATAAAAGTAGTAAAATACCAATGAACTCTAATGATAACTTATAAAGTATCTTTATTCCCAATGCTTCACAGCTTTTTTCACAAGCTTGACACAAGTTTTTGATTCGTTAATTTTATTGGTAAAAGCTATAATTGTCAGGACAACAATAAAATATCGTGCTTCTAATGACGACAACTGTGTATGTTTGTCCACGTAACCAGGGATTCCTGACAGCAGTCTTACTGGTTACAGGTATTGCTGGTTTTTCAACTGTGGGTTAAAAACTGTGTCTGCTTGTTTAAGTATATCAGGATCCATGGCAGGAGATTAATCCTGGTTTTTAAACTTTCACTCAATTTCCTGTTCACTCATATTCTACTGATAGTTTTAAAGCTCAATTCTTTGTTATATTTGTCCTAATCTACTATATAAATAGCAAATCTGTTCATTAATTGTTTGACGACATATTTATCTATAGATGAATAAATGAAATCAATAATAATATGATATACAATATCTACATAAATATAAATTGTTTGGCTGCAAATTTACTTATAGAGGATTAGATAAAATCAATGACATACAATATTCATATAAACACGAGTTGTAGTATTTACTTTTACTTCATTTAAAGATCAGAAAAGCAGTTTGTGCAGGCTGTGATTTTAAAATACCATATCATTTTTAGGTTTAAGATCAGAGCTGTAATGATTATTAGACCCATTTATAAATAAATTTGTAAACCAAAAGTTAATTTTCCATAGCCGAACTTACTTTTATAAAGCGCAGTTAAATATGGAGTTTGAATTATCATCTTAGTCTTTTGAACTTTCAGTCAGTTTCCTATTTACTCAGATTTCAATGACAGTTTTACAGCTTAATTCTTTGTTATATTTATCCTAATCTGCTATATAAATAGCAAAGCTGTTCAGAAAATATTTGGCAGCATATTCATTTATAGAGGGTTAAATGAAATAAATAATGGTATGAGATACAATATCCATATAAACAGGCGACATAGTATTGGTTTTCTTTTATATTGAAGATCAGAAAATCAGTTTGTGCAGGCTGTGATGTCAAAATGCCGTATTATTTTTAGGCTCGAAGTTTGCTTAGCTATTCACTTTGTTTGCTACAATTAATTAACCTTTTCATGAATAAATTTATTAATGAAAATTGTGACATTTTATAGCCAAAGTTATTTCTATAAAGTTCAGTTAAATATAAAATTGAGATTATCAAATTACTCACTTTTACACCTGTTTGATGTTTATACTGAAAAAACGCACTGCAGTGCCAATACATTTTTTTAACTTATCCATGATTTGTTTGAAGCTATTGAGGTTGATATTTACCCATAGGAAAAATCACTTAGTTTTTTTTTATATTTAGGAGCTGTGTAGCTCGTGCATTAAAGGTATTTGATCTATTTTAGCCCTTTGAAACCTGGCAATCCTCGTCAATGCGTGTCAGTATCACTGCGATATGTACCAAAGGATATTTTTAACTTATACATTTTGGTTTATTAAATAACCTTTAAATACACTATATAATGTGCCTAAATCTGTTCATAATTAAATGAAATTTGATGAAACATTAAAAAAGCTCTAAAAACCTGTTGCAAATCTTAGTAAAAATAAATTTTAGACATTTTTGGACAAAAACTGTTAAAACTTATACAACTTTGGCAAAATCCAAGCAAAAATCAAAAATAATTCTGAAAACTTGTATTAATTTTTTTTTATGATTAATACGAAAACTATAAAAAAAGATTCAGTGTCAAAATTCATGTTCAAAATCTTTCCTTGGTGTGCTTTGAAACAGCAAGCCTCTCTTGCTCTGACACAGAGAAAAACAATGGATAACAAGCACTTGCACACCGTCCGTCGTA
This sequence comes from Watersipora subatra, assembly GCF_963576615.1. Lineage (NCBI taxonomy): Eukaryota > Metazoa > Bryozoa > Gymnolaemata > Cheilostomatida > Watersiporidae > Watersipora > Watersipora subatra. The sequence continues at coordinate 15,261,793 of NC_088712.1, forward strand.
GGTTTGGCTAATCTGTATATAGAGCGTCAATATTTACTTTATTTGCTTTAAAATGTTCTACTGAGCAAAAATACACTTGTGGTTTGTTTAAGTAGCTTCTGCTGTTTTTATTAGGAGATTGGCTGTATCTGAATATTATAAAAATATCATTCTGCTTAACTCAAGGTCCAGGGTAAAGAAAGCATCTCATTTGCAACCTCCTAAAAATTCTGTGCAAAATTTTTCTATTTACTGGTAAAAGTTAGTTCCTCTTAGTCCTAACTTGTGGAACCAGTTTTCGGCACATTGCATATGAGTTATACACACAGCCCACATTAGAAAGTTTCCAGTCAATCTTCTGGGCCAGCGGTAATGACATTGACAGCATTGTGATCATGTGAGCTGATCATTCCTTTTTGTTTCACTCATGTATTGATCATAGTTTCTCTCAGCTTCTGGACCATCCATTTTCTCTCGTTATTGGGTTCTGACATTGATGTTAATACATGTTCGGTTGTTGCGGTAAATTTGATTTATAAAATATATTGACTTTTTTCTCATTGAACTACAGTCGCACAATTTTCTTTGACCAGCAGCCTGTGTTCACCTCAGCTTACCTGGTTAACTACTGAAATGACTGTAGAAGAAATTTTTTTTATTGCTTTTCAACTTTGAAAATTGTTCAATTTTTCTATTTGTCATTATTTCAACTTTAGAGGAAAATTTTTTTATTTTTCATTGCTGTTTGGGTCATAAAAGTTTGACATCTAAGCAGCGAATTTTCAAAAAGTGCCACAGATGCTTAAACTTGTCTGTCTACAGTAGTTTGTTTTGCCAAACACACGGTGTACTGATACAAGTTACTAAACTTTCTGTGACATGAACTTCTATGACAGAATCGGCATCACCATGTCACTCAGCACATTGTCAGCACTACAAATGTACCTTGTTTTTCCTTTACAAAAGAGATAAATGATTTCACGCCTATTTGATAGGCTTTGCCTTAATGCAATGTCTAATAGATGATTGATGTTTGCTGAATTCATGCCTTCATTTTAAATATTTTGTTGCTCTGGAAAATAAAAGTGACAATATTTTATCAAGAGATGAACAAGAATTAGTATGAGTTGTTAGTCTTTGCTAGTGTAAATACAGTAGCTCTGATAACTGCAACTTGTTGATTAGTCATGACTACAAATAGATTCCACAAATTCTCAGTCTAGACAAGTTCAAAGCAACTCAAAGGTGTGTCATTATTGAGAAAGTAAGCATTTAAGCTCTCTATGCCAGGGTTTTCAATGGGCGTAAAAGGTAAATGGTAAATGGTGAATGGTAAATGATAAATGTTGAAAAAAAGTAGGATCAACATCTCCTTAACTCTTTCAATACCATGAGCCGCAGGCCTGTATTCCCTGAGTGCAAGTTGAGGCTGAAAATGTTAGGTGACTAGTTATGAACACATGAGGGTTTGGGGCAGTGTAAGCCTTCCCCACTAACAGGGTTTGGAGCAGAGACTCAAAGCTCTGGACCTTTTAAGCATCAACAATCTTCAAAGTATGCATGAATGCAATCAGTTGTAGGCATAAAAATCTACATAAATATATTATTTATGGTTCATGGTAGGAAAACCTTTTCTTTATTCAACGAATGACATAAAACTCATGACACTACAAATTTCTGTAATGGACACTGACAGAACAAGAGCTATTACTTCTTTAATGCAATAGCTCATGTTCTGTCAATGTGTCTATAATGGAAATCTTTCACAACTGATTGTGTATCTATTTCAACATCTTTATATATGTGTAATATTAGAAGATTATTTAGACGAACCTGCCCCGTAATTTTTTTCATTGGTGCTTTGATTTGCTTCAATACAGAAAAAGATATCTCACTCACTGTATTAGTGGAAGGCAAAACCAATAGCCAATAAGAACGCTAGTTGCTAGTAAATTAGTTGTTGGAAATTCTAAGTGAATGAGTTTAAACTGCGATTATTAGTACCTAGCCACAAAAAAATCAAAAGAATTTTGGGGCGGCTCAGCCACGCAGCTGCTTCAGGGAATACAGGCCTGGTGAGCTGATGCATCGGAAATCGTTAATAGAATTACAGACTATAAGCCAATGAATTGGATAACCAATCGGGTTTCACTTTTCTTTTCGTTACAAAGCTTACACATTAGCTAGACCAATCATATTTTGTATCAAATGAGGTGCAACCAATTAAAAATAATTTTGTTAAGCAATTCTATTTCTACTTACTTTTCAAAACGGGAAAACTGGATTACTATTGTCATGGTAAAAAGAAGTTCACTGCATTTGCTTAATGCGTAAGAAGAGTCAGAAATTTGGCGAGGGTGAGATTCACTAAGGAATTTTGTACCTATAACATTGGATATTTGTTTTGAATATGATACATTTGACAATAAAACAACATCTGCATTAATTCTTGAGATATTGCATAAATAGTAGCAGTTTATCAAGTGTTCCAAAATTTGTTCTAATCAATTTGGTCAGCGAAATTAGTGCTGTAGTGAGACAGTTGAGAGTGCTTCGATTTGGTGATGGCTAACAATCTTGGCTCCAGTTTTGACTAGCCCTTTGACTGTCTGCAGAGCCTCACTTCACATCACTTTCACTCTGATTATTCTGATTTTTCTGTGGCCTTCTTAGGTATTGGGGGAACTACAGTATCACTATCAGAGCATAGATTATAATTAGCACAAATATAAGTTTCTAGTTCGGCTACCGCTTCTTACAAGTTCCCACTTTCAAATTTGGCAAAAATGTCTAAAGTATTATTATATTCATGGCGCACACTTCCATCCTCGACTTTTGACTCGATGTCATCAGCAAAATTATCAACATAATGACATCTGGTTTAAAATAATTCTTCATCATCATCACTATCATCTATCGCATTCAGAAATTGAATCATATCCATTTTTTTGCCATATCAAGCTTTTTTGTAATAGTAGAATTGTTTTAAGAACAAAGGAAGTTGGTACATGTTTTTGAAAATGGTAAAATTGAAAGTAAAATTTTCCGTCTGTCAATCTATGTAAGAAATAAACGGATTGGTTTGCGATGTTGTGTAAAAACAATCAACAGAGCCATACAAATGATGTTATACTGGTGCTCAGGCTTTGTGATCAGGGGTTCAAAAAGTTAAAGTGAAGTAGAATTTAATATTTATTTAGGACTAGTGATTTATTTGTATAATTACAGTGAATATATCAGTAAGGGTTAGACAAATCCAAAGATAGAACAATCCATATTTCTGCATTTAAGAGTTCTTCAAACTGATCTTTTATCTGGACTAGTTTGTTTGCATGATGTCATTAGATGGAGTAGTTGCTAAGAAATCGCAAGTTTCAGATTGTTTAAAACATTATTTTATGTCATTAAAATAAAAATGAAAATTAGACTATACCTCAAAACATAAACAAAGGCTCGCCCATGCACTCTATGATTTTTAAGCGCGCATCCCAAACAACTATTTCATAGAATGGCAAGATGGCCTCATTGCATAGCTGTTCCGAATTCAATTCAATTGCACAGCAGTATTTTGTCCTTTGCTTACTCTAATCGCAATTGCTTGAGATGCGACAGACAAATAAGTATTTTGATTTATATATAGATTATGACTACTGTGTAAACAGTTTTACAACAATCTCGAGTTTGATAGGCGGCAGCAAAGCAATCTTAAACAAGAATAGGTTGTCAAAACTAATGTTATTGACTTTTTGCAAATAGATCTCGTATTGTAGAAGGCATATCACAGTTGCAAAAAAGGGAGTTCCTTTACAGAAGGATTGAGCCCACTAAAAGTGAAATAGGAGGTGCCTCAAAATCCTAGTACTATTGTTGCTTTCAAAACAAACAATTTGCCAAGCCTATTGGAGGACCTAACACACATTTATAAAATTTAAATTTAGGATGCAGTCTGTAACATAAATAGCAAATATTTACCAAGTGTCATTAAAAGGTCTAACCATGGTACTGTTTGCATTCAGAATAACCTTGCGTTATTTGAGATCAAACAATTTGTATCAAGGTCAAACTACTTTTATTGGGCATCATTTGGTTTACAGTATACCTGCTAGTAATTACTTAGCCTACTTTAAAGGTACAAAAGGCCAAAAAAATCAAAAGCCTTTTTGATTTCTTTGCTAGCGTCTGCCATGCCATCTACAAGTGCATGTTTGCCTAAACTTATTTTTTTTATTTAGTGTAATTAAGGCTGATGGCTAATGTGTTTAAATACGAATGTGATAAACACGAAGCACAAAACAAGTTTTAATTCGACAAATCTATTTTTTCACCAGTTGTTTTGCATCATTGTTGATATTTCAAAAGAAGAAGAATGCACCAAATTCTGTATTTTGCAGGATATTGGATAATTTTCTTCTACTGTGTCACTTACACAAATGCAGAATGTGGTGTCACCTTTGGGAAGCAGAAAGCTCCAGCAAACACTGAACAGGAAGTAATAGCCTACGGTGCCAGAGAGTTAATTGGATGCGCTTCAACGTGTGCCAGTATTTTGACATGTGAAGCATTCGTATATGACATACATGATGCTACATGCTCCGCCGTCAATATCTCTGCAACTGATTCTCTGGTGATCGCAGCAAATGGAAGTACTGTGGATGCTTATAGAATCATTTTTAATACACTATTAGCTAGAGGTACATGTCGGGTGTTTTTATGTTTTAGTAGAGTTGTAGGTGATGTAAAACAAAGCTAGTACTGCTGAAGACATTTCAGGTATACATTGTCATGCAAAATTGCAACACTTACTACTTTTTAATTATGCCCTAGATAAACGATGTCTTTATCCAAATTTGGTACCTAATAAACGTCTGAATCACACTAAGGAAAATATGTAACTTAAAACGATTCATATCATTACTTTTCTAAAAAAACAGGATTAAAGTCACTATCAGAAAGGAAACTCTAGTTATACACAATAAGTTAAACAAGTTAAATACTCAGCAGTGCACCGGTAACCAAATAATTGCCTAATAAAAGTGAGTGACTTACATAAAAAGCCAGATCTTCAGTAAAATATTTACTAAAACAATATTGGTGTTTTGGGCAAGCTTAACAATCGTTACGCGTAAAGATCAACAGTGCTGGTTATTAACCCCAAGCAAGTGCCTTAAGCACGAGTATCTTAACCAATATTGTGACTATTTGCTGAATGAATTCAATATATTCTGTGTAGCTTAATAGTAAGCTTGCCGCCTCTAGATCCGGATGTCTGGAAATCAGTGTCATGCAGAGTTTTTTATTATTAAATTTTATTTGCTATAACTAGACACAGGGCTCAACAAAAATGCAAAAAAACTGAGATTTAAATGTATAGACAAAATGTCAAATTATCAAAAGTCTGGAAAAAAAATGGCAAAACAAATGTGTATTTTAGTATACATATTGGTTTTGAATCAAAGCCATTAATGAACCTGCATATGAAATAGTCTGCTTGTTTAACAACTTAGAAATTGGTTTGGAAAACAAGTTCTCTTATCTTGCGTAAAAATAAGTCGAGCGTAGTACTGTGATCAATGCAAACAAATTGGCAGGTAGTGCGTTATAGTAATTTATTGTAAAAGCTTTCCATATTTGTTCTTTTCCTATGCATATATTATTTAATTTTGTTTTAAGATAGAATTTGATTTTTAGTTATTCCTTTTTTAAAACACTAGATCACAAATGATGATTTTACTACTGTATGATGTGTAATCCGAATGCCAAAATTTTGTGCAAAAGTATTTGCAGTGAGACCAGTATTCGGTGTCACAGAGACACTTCTGGAAATTAATTTCAATTGATAATACCAGTGAAGCTTTTTGTGGTGGAGGCAAAACGCACGAGTTGAGAATGAGAAAGATATTTAAATAGCTAATGTTTTACTTGAACAATAAATTAGACACATTTTGGGCTACAACGGGTGTGAAGAGGGCTACACCGGGTGTGAAAAGGGCTACAACGGGTGTGAAGAGGGCTACAACGAGTGTGAAGAGGGCTACAATGGGTGTGAAGAGGGCTACAACGGGTGTGAAGAGGGAAACCAAAAATGTACAACTCTTATCAATTTCTAAAAACCTGAAAATATGTTTGACTCAAGTTCTTTTCTGCGAATTAACCAATAAAAAATTAGGTTCTTGTATTCTTGTTAGACTTCTCAGTAAAATAACAACTAGGTTGTTATGCAGCATCAAGCTGCAATGATGGCACATCAGCCTTATTTTACCACTAGCTTCATGACTATGGGTTACGTGCCCGTAGCACCGTAGCTAGTACCCACTTCTGGCAAATACAACAGTCTCTACTGCCAAGTAGAGACTGTCAAAGTGTGGAAACCCGGTGAATATTGTTAGTAGAATAATTACGTACCTAAGAATAAATTTGGTCCCAAAAATTTATACACATTTCATATCTCATTTTATATCATATACTACAAATAGTATGACGAAAACCAAAAATGTACAGCTCTTACCAATTTTTGAAGCCACGAAATTATGTCAGGCTCGTACTACTGTCTAATACTAATACTAATACTAACACTACTGTCTCTACTGCCAACCTGCACAGAAGCTAATTGGCCGCCTTGTTGCTATACAATAGTTTTTCATTAGCAGACAACCCTATGCTGAAGGTTTCTTGTCCGCAAAGGCACAGCAACTCAGTTTCTTAATTTACCCACTGCGCTCTCGTCACTGAGGCTTCTCCCACTGAGCACTGTTTCATGCCAGTTTAAATAGCAAATCCCTGGCTGTCTATGAATGTCAACTTTTCAAAAGCCCTAACTTTCTATGAAAGCTTTGATTTTTGTATTATTGACTAATCAGTGAAAAGACTCGGATATTTGCATAATATCCCGCAAAGCAATATGCGTTAGGCATTAATAAATAAATGAGCTATTAATTATGGTTTTATTCTGGAAAAACAGTCTCAAAATAACCTGGTTTTATTCCAAATAATTTCAAGGAAGTTCGATTCTTTGTAAAAGCCTTCATTTAACTTTAGGTAAAGAGACCGAGATGTCCAGTCTTCATGCCGCTCACTATAGCGGTGATAAAGCTGTTGATGGGATTTACATGCCGATTGACGGAGAGACCTCTTCTCTTATACACACTAAGAATGAGCAGAATCCATGGTGGAGAGTTGATCTAGAGAAAACGTATTGTATATCAGCTGTCAATATACTGAATAGAGGTAACTTGACATAAGTCAATAAAAATACTTTGAACATCTAAAAATCAAGGCTAGTAACTTAACAGTCTTTTAGAGACACCCATTGTGAGTCATTTGCTAACTGTAAGTCCAACTTTGTTATCTCCAACTTCAAAATAGCTTTTTCCAAAACGCTGGTAAAACGATAATTATTAACCCAAAGTATAGACATAAAGTTTCTAAAATAAAACAATTAGAGCTGGAGCATGTTATTTTAGTGTTGAATTTGGCTCTTCAGATGACTTAGTTGAACTAAACTCTTAATCTTTGGTACTAAATTCTGCGTTCATCGATACAAGAGTTGTGAAGTGCTAATTTTATTGTTTAATAAGCATAATAAAACTACTGTAATGCATTTTAATGTTTTATATTTTATTATTTTCAGCTTTGGTAGGCTTCACCCGAGCAGCTAACGCTTATGTGACTGTGACAAGTGACTTATCCTCAATATTCTACACATCATCTGGAGCAAGTAACTTTTGTGGAGAACATCTAGGAACTCTCAATAAATATTACACCCTTATCAGCTGTGTCACAACGGTCAGAGGTCAATTTGTACAGATACAGTTATTGATGAATAACTACTTAAACCTTTACGAAATAGAAGTTCATGGTAATTAGATTCATAGGTTAGAAGATTTTAGTGAACATCATAGTCATTGTTTGTGTTTCATAATTGTTTGTAAATGTTGTTAGTTTAATGTTTGTTAGTGTTAATTCTGCAGAGATGTGAACAAACTTTTACGTGTTGAAATCTTTTGACTTTTTTTACACCGTTTCTTTTTTTACTTTCTTTCAACAAGTTTGAATTTTAGCCTCGACTGCTTGTCATTATTAATACGTAGCACCAACTACAATAGACTGCCCTAACAACATTCAGCGCAGTTATTCACTCGTTATTCCGTTTTCAAGTTTGTCAAAGTCTTATGAGAAGTCAATGCTCAAATTTAAACAACAACTTTGCAAAGTTTGTTTGTTTTGCTGAAAGTTTGTTTGTTATTTAATAGTTATTTAGTGTCAAATATATTTGGTGTATATGTCTATGTTTATGCTATCAGTGACCGATATGTTTAAACAAACGCTAAAGATGTTAGAATTTAATGTTAGCTGCAAAGCATTCATGAACTTGGAAGTGTGCATAACAGCTTAGTGCATTGGAAAGGTATCTGGGAGAATTAATGTATTATTTTAGTTCTCGAACCAGTTGACACAAAGTTTGTTTTAATATTCATTTAAAATACTTTACAACATTTTATCTATACTGTATATACTATACACATACAGTATTGCACAATATTGTATGGTTATATATTTCATATAATGTCATATGTAACGTGTAATATACTTTTTTGACTACCATCTATGTGATTTTTGTATTTCATATTTCAGAATAATAATTTTGGTATAGAGTATATCAACGTAAATATATACATAAATATATATATAAATATATATATAAATACATGTATATATATATACTCATGCTACAGACAGTACTGTTTCGGCTATTGAAGCCTCATCAGTGCAGCTCAGAGCTTTGGCAAGGGACACAAATCCCATTACCAATGAGAGTTGACTTCCTGCCATTTAAATATATATATAAATATATATATATATAAATATATATATACATATAAATATACTCACGCTACAGACAGTACTGTTTCGGCTATTGAAGCCTCATCAGTGCAGCTCAGAGCTTAGGCAAGGGTCACAAATCCCATTACCAATGAGAGTTGATTTCCTGCCATGAAACAACTAGGTTGCCTCACAGATTTAAGAAAGTCAATGTGCTGACACCAGAGTGCTCAAATCACAAATATATATATATATATATATATATATATAAGTTAATAATATTAATATAATAAGTTAATAATAAGTTAAATAAGTTAAAAACTTGTGCTGCCTATAGACAATTTATGTCACAGCGACATAACAGTTCACTTTCCTCTAAATAATATGTTTTCTTGTAGCATCATTTCTGATGTTCACTTTATGTAAGTTTAGGTTTCTTAAGTTGGCAAAATGGTACTGTCTTAAATCAGAGTATGTTTCAACCACGGGCTAGCCGGGTCACGCAAGATTTTCACCTCGCATATACAAAACAAAAACAACAGGGTAGACACACTTTTCGCGGTCTTCCACACGAATATTCAAAAATACTAACAGATGTCGATTCTATCGGCCAAACACAACCTACTAATGGATGAGCAACCTATTAATGTATCCGAATACCTCATATAAAATAAGCCAACGATGTTACATAATAGTTAATACCCACTTTTCTCTGGAAATATGCCTGCCCGCGGTTTTTGGCCAAGAGTAACCAGGGTTCATTATAAACCAAAATGTCTTTCACGGGTTCCGGAGGTAGCCCGTTATTGGCATTATCGGGTGGGTCCATTGCTCCCGTACGGAAACATAAACTATTTTTAAGCCAATCAAATTCAACTGCGGTCAAAACATCAGAGTTTGCGGTAAATTCAAGCGGATGAGCATCTGGGTGTCGTATGGTTGTTGAACTGTGTTGTGATTGGCTTATATCGTAGCCTTCATTTGGGGGCCAGGTCTTTATATGGACACCCGAACTTAGTTTACAGTACGGGCTACCTCCGGAACCTGTGAGAAACATTTTGGTGTATAATGAACCCTGGTTATTCTTGGCCAAAAACCGCGGGCAGGCATATTTCCAGAGAAAAAGTGGGTATTAACCATTATGTAACATGGTTGGCTTATTTTATATGAGGTATTCGGATATATTAATAGGTTGCTCATCCATTAGTAGGTTGTGTTTGGCCGATAGAATTGACATCTGTTAGTATTTTTGAATATTCGTGCGGAAGACCGCGAAAAGTGTGTCTACCCTGTTGTTTTTGTTTTGTATGTGCGTGGCGAAAATTATTGAGTGCGTGACCCGGCTAGCCCGTGGTTTCAACCAGTAAAGCTAGTAGTGAGAAGTGATGATTATCAATTCCCACAGGAGGGTCAGAACAATGTTGCTTTAATTCAAATATATCATAGCGTGCAATCTCTTCTTTTACACACTCAGATTCTTGAGATATTTCAAACATTGATTTGCTGATGTAGCCGCCTTCAGATACCTTTCGGTGCAAAGAACAGTTGTTACAACACCATCAGAGGGAGCAATCAAGCCACAGTTGTTTTTAACTATTAACAGAACATGAATATCATCATAATTGCTAACTTCCTTAGACTGAATTAGGGAAAGTCTACATGGCTCACAACGCAAATTTTAAGGCATTTTCTGACAAGCCAACCAAATAAATATACAGCAATGTTACCAAGAACAGGATGTGATGTAATGTTTCGTATTCCTTCAGGAGGCATAGTTTGTCTGTCAATAGCATCTTCACTACTTACTGTTGGTGGCACATAAGTGGTTAGCCTGTCTTGACAAGCTGTTGTTTTTGCGTAGTTGTCCCCCCCGTCGAGCGGCGAGCAACAACAGCTTGTCACAAGACATACTGCACCTGATGCATCAGCTGCACTTATAAGGAGTTGTTCTCTTCCGTCTACGCGGCTTGGCTGCGATGTTATTCCGGTCGCTCCATTAGTAATCATAACGGATTTCACGCAAAAATTTATGTAGAAAAAAACAAGATTACAACATTTAACCAAAGACCAGTTTCTGTGATAAACTTTAGTAGAACTTAAGAATAAAATAAACTTAAAATAAAATCCCTAAGAACAAATAAAACTGACTGATACAAAAATAGAAATAAAACTGCGCGCACAAATACGACATGTTTAGTCGCTGTTGTGGCCTAAGTTCTCAAATTCTAATAAAGTTTACTGCAGAGAGGGGTCGCCAGTTAAACGTGATTATCTTAATTTTTCTACATAAATTTTTGCGTGAAATCCGTTATGATTACCAATGGAGCGACCGGAATAACATCGCAGCCAAGCCGTGTAGACGGAAGAGAACAACTCCTTATAAGTGCAGCTGATGCATCAGGTGCAGTACGTCTTGTGACAAGCTGTTGTTGCTCGCCGCTCGACGGGGAGGGGGGGGGACAACTACGCAAAAACAACAGCTTGTCAAGACAGGCTAATAAGTGGTAGAAGCTTGTAACAATGCAGTGTCATCCGTAGATCAGACATTACCAGTAGCCCTGGTGTAACACCACATCTTGTAACCATGCCCATAAAGATATGCTGGAACTGCTCTACTGATGGGTTGTTGTTCCAGCCTCCTGAAAGAATAACACTTATCCTTTGTTGCTATTGGAAATAAAATGGAAATGGTGCTAAAATATAGACTGAACAATAATGATTTATCAGTTCTATCGATCATAGACTCATTGAAATGGGCACTACATGGGAATGCATTTTTGCTGGGGATCTCTTGCCACCTGGAAACAGTCCACCAAGTATGCCATCTTTATGGCTCTTTCTCTTTACTCAGGAAACCTGATGATAAGAAAACTAGGTAATTAAATTATTAAACAAACATACAGATTAGGATTTGTGGTCTTATAGTCAGACATCCCTAAGGGAAATCTTTATTGAAAAAGATAAAATTGAAAGATGACTTTAAAACTTTGAGAGAAATGTACTTTCGATGTTCAGGATGCTTTTTGCGTTTTAAAACATTCTTATCAACTAAAAAAAATGTACTTTATTGACAAAAACCTGCTCTGGTGATAATGATTGCAGTTACTGACAAAGTTTGCTCCATGTAACTGGCACTTCTAATCTATAAGAACAGTGACTGTTGTTATTTGAATTTAGCAACACCAGTATTGACCTAATTTGTCTCCAGCACCAGCCAAGATGAATCAACCGGCAGCATGAATTAATTCTAGTAAAACAGTTAAAAATAATGTGTAAAATAATAAAATTAGGTAAAGGTTCAGTAATTCTGACTGTGAGTAGTAACAGAAGCATGCTACATGTGCAAACCAGCTATTAGCAAGCTACTACTAACCAGTTGCTAGCAAACTACTGCTAACCAGTTGCTAGCAAGCTACTACTAACCAACTGCTAGCAATCTACTACTAACCAACTACTAGCAAGCTTCTAACCAGCAAGCTTCCAACCAGCTACTGCTGTACTGGTGCTAATAATGTCGGAATAAAACGCTAAACTCACTTGTGAAATGCTTTAACAATCTTTAACCCTTAGTGTTGCAGGGTTGTCGTAGTAGTAGCAATTGATGGCAAAACACTGATTTCCAGCAGGTAAATGGTTTTTTTGGATAACTAGGATCTGCCATTTCTCTAATTGCAGCCGGAAGCCCATGCAGCATTGCTCAAGATGGCGCTCAAATTGTCACGCGGATGTTCATTGGTTTAGATAGGCCAACGCCATTTCGAGGGGTAGTATAATTCAGTGTATGCAATTTATTATTAATTATGATACGTGTGACATCTACTGTAAAACCTCTAATTGAATACCATGGCATGTTCTTTTTTAACCCTTTCTCTATAGCGGCGGTCAAATAGAGATGGCAATCAGATAGAGGCTGACGTTGTACTTTTCAATTGGCTGGTCAGAACTTTGGGAAGATAAATTTAGCCCTTTGAAGGGCAAAGCTTCGGTTGGCTATATTTTGCCCTCTTTTTCAGGTGGAGTGACATTAACCCTTTTGGATGCAACAAATCTGCTAACTTACCTCTAGCTTGTCAAAGATCTATTATTAAATATGCATTGAGAAGCAGAAAAATATCTTTAACAATTGATATCTATTGCTAGCAATTAACCTGCAATGATTTTATTGCCTGTGTCATTCTTTGCGATTTGTAGGAGCTTTCAATTTTCAGTTCATTCTAAATTTGAAGACATTTCCATTTTATGTATATCTATGTTTAACTATGTTGCATGAAACCTCATTGCACTCATTGATGTTTGCTAGTTTGCAGCCAAAGCTAGCTTGTTATGTGCAATAGAAGACGAGTTACTTCGCACAAATACATGTAATGATGACAACTTTTAGCCTACAACTAGTCATTCATATACCATCGTAAATGTAAACTGTTTTTATATAGTACATGTACTTCGAAGTATCAAGACCACGTTAAACAAAGAACTATTAGCCTGAAACAGCTAACAATTATTTCTACGGCTTTGCTGATCAAGTTTCAACAAGAAAAAACGAAAAGCTTTTGAGTTGGACGAGAGAATTGATTGTTGTGGATGTCAATGATTAATTATTAATACGATTTTGTGAACCCTGTTCTACCGATCACTTGCTGGTATGGGTTCGTGAAGATCATAGAATGGCAAAGTTGCTTATATAGCGGTGATGTTCAATAAAAGGGTGGGGCAGTATTTTTCAACCCTTCTCCCAAAATGGCTGTCAATTACAGGTGGCATCCAAATAAAAGTAGCGTTCGATTATAGGTTTTACTGTGTCATGTGTACCGCTGGTGAAAAGGACATGCATCTACATATATATATACATGTATCTATAAATATGAACATAATCATAGTGTCCATAATAGAATAAATCAAAATATATATGTACACATTTTTGGTAAGAACACTACAATTATGTTGATATTATGTTATGCCTCACAGAAATATTTCAGGAAGAGCGTCATTTCACCAGAGATCAAGTCAACAGGTTGATAACCGAACACAATAAGTCCCATACTGTTTTAGCAGCAGGCAACTAAATGATTTAATTGCCCCTAGAGAAAAACCTGCTCTGTGATAACTACATCCAAAGCTTTAGTAACTACAGAGAAGATTTGATGATTGACAGAGTTTAAACTTGTAAATTAAAACGAGCTAATCCACAATGCCATTGGCTGAATAAAAAATAATTTACAATCAGACATACACTGAGCAACAATGCAGGTTTTTTACACCGAGTTTTTTCATGGCAGAGAAAGGATTTTTACGGTCATACTGCTCTGGTAGAATGCATACACCGCAACAAGGCTCCTTCACCGTAGTGTTGATTGGGACTCCCATAATTTCTACTCCCCAAGCATTTGAAAATATTCACAATAAGGATGCATCTTACTTATGGAAATCCTTGAAGAATATACAAATGCTATTATTACTTGAATTAGAAATGAGAAAAATGTTGCCTTCCGTGGTATATTTGGCAAGTCCAGGAATGACACAATCCATCCATCAAAGCACAGTCTAGCCTCCAATCCTTGACAGCCTATTCAAACTGTTAACATAATTATAAACAATAAACAACAACCCAATGAGCCTCTTTTTCATCCTGTTTCATTCAGAAGCAACCCATCCCACAGTTCAGCCTGCCTTCAGTGAGACCCTGACCTATTTATGCAACATTACGAGATAAAAGAGCAGATCATATTCCTAACAAGTCATGTATATCTAGGTCATCGTAATCAGCTGTTTTCCTTGCAGGTAATTTGCTCAGTTTTTCCACCGGCTTCGTAGGAGATGCTGACTTAGTAACTGTCACGGATGATCTGCTGCCTGAAGATGAGTGCTTGTGCAGCTGTGAGCTACGGGTTGATTCATGGTGGTGAAGTCCTGAATCTAGCTTCCGTCGTTTTTTACTCGAACTAGACGACATTCGTTTGTCCTACAAACATATAAGTAGTATTATGGCGCACTCATCCCAAAATAAGCGCAGCGGGCACCCCAGGGAATATTAACATAAGATTTTGAAATGGAACTTTCAGACACCCTACAGAAAATAAGTTGCAATGCAGCGGATGGCACATCCAGTATATACTCTCGACTATAGGTCGCACCAGTACATCGGTCACACCCCTGGTTTACCATTGTCAAAGTGCATATTTTGGTTGCACTATAACCTGGGTATGGAATTACACTGTCCATTTCTACCTTGCTAAAACTAACACCAATGTGATCTACCGGTAGGCCCATAAAAAATCAATTTGTGGGCCTATAACCTACACTTGCCGATATGACATCACATTACACAATGCAAATATTTCATGCACACAAATAATGGAAACGCAGCCACAAGCTAGTAAAAGGTCAAGGTCTCCTATAGAGCACCATCACTTAAAAAAGGAGCAGTACTAGTGCACGGCCATAATTAGGAAGTTGCAGCAACATCAGGAGGGTGGGTCAGTACAAATCTTAGAAACAAATTTAAATATGCATTTTCTATGTACAATGGAACCTCGGTTCTCGAACGCTGCGGTTCTCGACTGAAAAATTCGAGATTGGTTTGTTTTGGATCTCGACCATAAATTCGGTTCTCGACCAAACCGGAACACGCTCATTTGAATTAAACGTTCGGAACAGATCCGGAAACAACATGTTTATATGTTCAACGACGTTGTCATGAGCCACTTGCGGGAGGTTCTCAAAAAAGGGAGAAGTTTCGCGTCATTAATTCTTTACAAAAAGGAGCCCTTTGGCAGGACGTGGCCTCTACCAAAGATATTTTCTAAGGACACAACTCCTCCAGTCAAGTTACCCTAAATTGTTTTGGAGGAAGATTCTTCTTCAAAGAATTGAAGTAAATGTGCGATTGCTGTTTCTATTTTCTTTTTCACACGATTTGTGATATAACTGATCTGTTGCATTTTTTTGCTGTTTCATTATCAATTTCTGCGATTCTTGGTATTGTATCATAACCTTTAGTATTTTCGATGTTTTAAGAGCAAAGCATATAAATGTTTACCTTTTGTTTCCTTTTTTCATCCTCATGGATAGAAAATATTTTATTAAAGTTAAACACGATCTATATCTACTAGTTTTTATTTATAGTACTAGCTGTGCTACCCAGCGTCGTTCGGGTAATAGAAAAGTCTTTACACAGAAAATGGATTTGTATTTAACATATAACAACATTTGCCATTCTAATTTTCAAAGAGATTGTCACATCATGAGAAAGGTGTTTTGTCTTTTTCAACAATGAGAAGTAGTGAGAGTCGCTCGCTATTAGCCTGCGCGCTATCAGCCGGTACTTTTAATAATGTGAGCGAACAGCTTCTCGTGACGTTATGCTATGACCTGCGTCATACGCAAATCTGTTGGGTATTTGCTCTCATATACTGACTTATAATCACAAGGTAGCAATTCAATTTGTGGTCTAGTGGATAGTGTGTTGGTCTGGTGAATGGCAGGGTCCCGGATTGAATCCTCTGCGGTATGGAATCTTTATCCCGAGATATCAAGATCTATAGCCGGAAAGCGTACACACATACTTTGAGAAGTAGATATATAAATGCAGCATACAGTACATTTACACCCTAAACTGTACCGTACAGTTTATGGTGTAAATGTTAAAAAAATACTTTACTGAAGTTGGAAAATCGACTAGGAACAAATCAAAACTTACATATATTAATTCTAATAGGAAAACCTGTTTTGGATCTCGAACTTCAACTCGATTTTCAACCAACCTCCTGGAAAGGATTGTGTTTGAGAACCGAGGTTCCACTGTATAAAAAAATATTACTGTGTGAAAATGCTATATCATTCCATTTCTGAGTCATTGCACTCACATATAGGGGCAACTTGGTAATAGACGTTTGCATTTTACCATTTATGTCTGTCCAGTGAATAAATTTTCCCTCTAATCAGGGCTGATGTTTTGTTAAAAAAGTGCGACTAATCTGTGAATACATGTATATACGGTTATTCACCTGCCTACAACAGTTAACTGTCGTGTGGATTGTTTCCCATTCGAGCCTGGAAGTAATGATTGCAATTGTGAAATGGCTCAAGCGGAAATAAGATGCATTGATTGTCCAACTCTTTCAAAGGCAGATTATTATAGCGACAAAAATATGTGTGGCTGCATCCTGAAAAGTCTCCCTGGATACATGGACAGTCATTAATATGTTACTAATACAATGAACTCTTCTTCCTCAATCAAAAACAATTGCAAATAATAAAACAATAAATAAGAAAACTGCCATTATTTCTGATAAAATCTACTGCTGTAATGAATGTAGATCAATAGAAAATATTACGACTGCGAGAGAAAACGTCAAAGCAAAACCCTGAATGAAATGACTGCAACAATAGAGGTCTGAAATGCTACTCAGTCTAGGAAATTGTTGAGGTTTTAGAATGACACCGTCTCCATGAATGGACTGAGCTCCAAAAATGAAATTCTCAGAGACACAATACTAGATTACGTTGCATAAAATTTTTTCCCACAACACAGATGCCCCCTCTACTCAAACCATGTCATAACGGTACTTGGTGAATTAACAAGTGGATGGCCTGCATTTACCTTTTCCGCCACAAATTAATTGTTTTACGAGACATGATTAAATATTTGAGGAACCTAATACAGTAGATGCTCCTATAACGCATATTTATACATAAAGTAAAGAATTTATGTAAATGACTTGCTTCGTACAAAGTAAAGAATTTCGTATAACAAAACGTGTCAAGTCGGTACAAATTCTCAAATTCGACATCGATAACGAGAATCTCGTAGTTGGCCTTCAAAATATCGCTTCTCTCTTGCCACACTTGAGAGAGACAATGACGTAAAGGGCTCTCTCTATCTATATATATTTCTCAAAGCACGGCTGTCATTCCGGCTATAGCTATTATTACAACAGCGGAGCTGGACAATGCTGACGTTACGTCATGGAGTACCATCATTAGAAGCCTAGCCTTATTAACAAGCTTAGTGAAGTTTTTCATTGGCAATATGCCAGGCTAATCGCTTGAAAGGTACAGTTGTTAGACAAAGTTTCTCTCATGATATGTATGTAGTTTGAAAGTAAGAATGGGAAATGTTGTTATATGTTAAATACAAATCATGTTATATGTTAAATACAAATCATTGTTATATGTTAAATACAAACTTTCTGTCCAAAGATTTTTTTATTACCCGGGCAACGCCAGGTAGCACAGCTAGTATATAGATATAGCTAGGACTTGTGGATGTCTGCTTTGGTTAGCCTGTTTCATAGTTCATACGCTTATTTTAATAGAGTCATTAATAGATTCATCACATTCACTTTTCAGTAGACCACTTGTTAATAATTCATCAAGGACATCTTCTCGTGTCATACAAGTTTTTAAGCCTAAACGATATCAAACCTACCAACCGGCAACGCTGGGTAATAGGTCAGCTATCTATATATAATAGTAACCCGGCAATCTAGTTCGCCATTAGAGATCGTCAGGTGTGCCGAGAAAGCACAGAGAATAAGTAGCTGTGCAATAATTCAGAAACACTTAAAGGCGATCTATAAGGCAGGAATTGGAGAGCTGAATGCCACAAGTTGTAGTCTCGTCGAAATCTACCTTTTGCTTTAATCTCGAACCGTGGTGACGGATAGACAAACAGTCAAACATATACCGCTCTTAATACCTGCTGTATGGATATTTTTTGTGATACTTTATTTTATACATATAAAATATATTGCAATACTTTCTCCTTTGCAGAATTGACCTCGTTTGATGTATGAAAAAAATGAAAAGAACTGATATAAATGACATTGAAGTTTTGCTCTCCTTATTGTAAAATTACCGTAATCACGAACCATAAACCGAGTGCAAATGATAAGAAGTAAACAAACCATTAATACTACAGTTACTGTCTAGTCGTTAAACTAAACAAGTTTAATCTTCTTTTTTTGGAAGGGCCAAATAAGTGAGTTTGGGAAGATCTTAGAACGGATTATAGTCTCAAATACTTGGCAAGTATGGATTAAGATCCATACTTGCCAAGTAGTTAAAAAAAACGGGGGATTGACGGTAAATGCAGTAGTTGAATCTGAAGCCTAGATTTCTGTGTGAAGTTCTTTTCTTCATTGGTACCTACATAAGACACCTCTTTCTACGATTTTATTTAATGTTCAGGTACTCTAAAATCAATGTGAAGTGATGGTCGTTTGCCAATGATATGTCACAGCTCCATGTATAATCTTTGTTTATTTATGAAAAACTGTAGAGCAAATCGTTAGACATCAATGTTGCTGAATCTAAATAGCCCAGGTTTTATGGCAATCATACGGTTTAATAGCAATCTGTTTCATTGTCGCTAACTTTGTATGATGACGCAAGCTCACAACTAGTAAACAAAGGGGAAACGACAAGTAAAAAAATTAAACCACTACTTTTATTGAAAAAGCTGGAAAACAGGAGATTTTGTGAAAAGGGAGACTGACTTAAAAAACTGGAGTATTCCGGCCAAACCGGGAGACTTGGCAAGTATGGGAAGATCTTAGAACGGATTAGGCAATTTACATGCATTTTACTGTTTTTATAACGTAGAATCCCTATTACATAAACATTCCTAAAACGGATTATGTATGTTATCGGAGCGTTTACTGTATTTGACAAGGATGCATAGAAGTTGTCATATCTTTTGAGCCACACAGTCAACGCAAAACATTTTGATACCAAATTAATCAGCATAAGATTTTGCATCAACGATGCCATAAAAACTACTGCGTTGCTGAATGAACTCAGACACTTTTCAGCCCTTCTAGCTACGACCTTGAGTAACAAGTTGAACATAATCCCGGTAGGATGAGTCACATTTCCAATCGGATGAGTCTATTATAGCTTACTGTATTATTATTACTGCTAAAAATCAAATAATCACTCTCAGTAGTACGAGTAGTACTATAGTTTAATAGTCGATCACCCAAAGTCCATTCTCCCAAAATTAGTAAAACTTTTGTAGCTGTAATGAATCTGAAACTTCATTGTGACGATAATGCAATAAAAAATTAAGAGTCCGCAAAATGAAACTGAGCTCAAGGTAGGCTGTGAGCATGGTTTCTATTGTTCCCTTTTGTTGAAGTACAGACACGACATGTTAACTCATTCGCAACCACGCGTGAGTTAACTCGCGTATTTATAACGTTGCTAGGCATCCAACGCAAGTTAACTCGCGTCTTAAATTTACCAACTCCTTGCATCGTCATTTTTCAATTATAAAAGAATATTTTTGATAAGCTAAAAAGAAGAATTTCTGGCCAATCAGATAAACTTTAAAATATGTCTCTATGACGTCTCTAGCAAAAGTTATAACCAAATTAGTACACCCATCTTAATATTTACCGAAACCGGAAATCATCATGCCGACTTGAAATTTTATTGTTCGTGGTAATTTTTTCAACTCCAGAAATAAATATGCAGATTCAGAAGGGGTAAGATATTGAAAGACTGCATAAATCAAATTAAAACATTACTTTTAATGTTTCCATGTTTTTATTAACTTTTAATTCTTCCTACTTGAATCGTTATGCTCGAATAAAAATGCACTCTTCACGCTGCCAGCCGTAGTGAGACTAACGTTATCTTTCAGTTTCGATAGGATCATATTGATTCTTAGAGTTGTCTATGAAGTCTGAAAAGTCAAGAACGGAGTTATTGAACATATTTTTATTATTTGAAACATTTTCATGACGTTTTATTCGAGTTATATTGGCATGTAGATTTGATATGCTTTTGTTTGAAGGATGATACTCGTGAGCAAAAGTTCGAAGTTAGAGTTTCAAGATTTTCATGCTCATGACTAACTGCATATGTATAAATAATATTTATAACTATGTATTGTCTGTAATAAATGAGTAATTTCAGTCAAACTTTGTATATTTTGCAGATTTTATGGCGCAAATCTTTGTTTCAGCAAATAACAATTTTTTCAAAATTGGAAATTTCCTGAAACTACCTTCTTTGAGGCATGGATCTACATAAAAGGGATACGAGTTGTCTATATGAATGTAATATAACTTGAAAGAGGAGACTTGGTTGTTTTTTGTGAAAATTGAATGAGTAAATTATCTCAAGTCTATCTCTTGTAGTAGTAATTTGAACTACGGCAACTTTCTGAAAAAGTAGCGGTATCTGGGGCTAATCGCCTAGAAATTAGTCGGTGCGAATGGTTAATGAATAAACCTAATCACTAATCAGAAAGCATTTGTATGAAGCCTATTAAAGCCACCACACAAGCACAGTGGGACTATTTCTATCGTGGTAGACAATTAGTTAATACAAAGAGACGAGAAAATACCTTCTTCTGTTTGATGACTTGGTCAAGCATCGCAGTAGACTCCTGCGCATTGGCTATGAGCGCCTGTATGCCGGCAGTGAGCGCATCTTCGGAAGGCAGCTCATCTTTGGCCATGGCCTTGAGGTCACTCACGGAGTCAACCATAGGAATGGACGCAGGTTTGTTCCATGCCAAATCAGTGTCTACTGTCACCGAGTCTTTTGAATGTTCAGCATCGGCGAGGGTCTGTGTCATTGTAGTTAGCTCATGGCTATCTGTTGGTGCAATAGAATCTACGGAGTCATGTGCCGACTGTGTGTGGTCTCCCGAATTTCGAGTGTCAATGATGTTGGTGCTCGATGTCACCTGTGTGTCATTGTCAATATCCATGTCAACCTCTTGTGAGGGCTGATCGAGATTGTCTGACTGTGTTGTTGTTGGCTGAAGAGATGAGTCGGAAGTGCTATCGGCTTTAATAATGTCCGGAGCAGGTACTTTTTGGGCTTCTAACGTAGAGTCAGCGGATGCTGCAAAAATATACAAAAATGGGATATACACAGAGGAAAAGCGTCTAAATCGGTTTACAGCAGCTGCAAGAAGATCTCCCTTTCAAATGATTCAAATATATCGCTAATGCAATACAGCTACTGACGTGTCACTTCCTGTGTTTTTCCATCCGGCTTATTTTCATTTATCTCCTCTTTCTTTGTCTTCTGTTTGTCGCTCTTCTGTTTATTAAGAGCCGTAATTGCAGTCCTATCACTGGCTGCTATATCTCTCAGTTTATTACAAAGAGAGTCAGCTTTTGTCATCACATTGCAGTCGGCCTTATACTTGCGGCACTGGTCAAAGAGAGGACAATAACCATAAACCACAGTGGCCACAAATTTGGAGATTGTTATACATCTACACTACGCCAATAATCAGTCAGCACAATGTATTGCACCTTCGGAAAGTCTGGACCAAGATGGTTCTTAACCAATGTTCGATTGAACTCTAAAAGGTTGGTGAGTCAGTCTCAGGGCTTCGGTGGATGTTTCTCAAAGGCAACAACTAAAGTCACACTGATTCGGTTGTTGCCAACCAAAAGGTTGGTGGTTATTGTCAATAAACAACTTTAAATGTAAATGCATAATTAACAACTAATAGCTAAATAGATTATATTTTACTACGAGGTCATCTATTTACGAACAGACATGTAATTTGCTATGAGTCCATGTATTGTATTTGTTTTGTTCTTTTAACACAGTGATATTAATGCACAGTTCATTTTGTGCGCCAATCTAGCATATATCTGCCTTGAATGTGCAAAAATCATGTTATATTTATTAACCAAGAAGGGTTTGGTGGAAACATGAAATGGGTAGGGTCCAATACGCCTAGCAAGGTTAGGAACCACTTGACAAGACAGATACAACAAGTTAATCCGCTTACATTACTAATCCTAGTCATTGTCTTAAAATCAAACGGACTACCTACTTCATGACTTACTTCATCAAAATGTGAATAAAGGTGATAGCGGCATAACATATCAGCAAACACATATGAGATACCATAACGATTGCTAAAACACAATTCACTATAACTCACTAAACATAACTCACCATGTTTTTTGTATGTTTTGTAAGAAAACTGACAGACGTGAAACTTGAGAACTTAAGGCTACACACAATATTGGGTAAGCAATATACTATGTTGTAGAGAAACTTTGCTTGGCATTACTGATAACTATCGCAAAATACTGAAGCTTCTTTAGGGCTAACACAAAGTACTTGGCCACCATCAGCTCTGAATCTAAATAAATATCCAGCTAATAGATAAACTACGATAGCGATACCTTTTTCAGCGTGTCAATGATCGCAGGGTACTTGACAAGCATCGCTGCAAGGATAGTCAGGTTGTCCAGCTCATTCATTGCATCTATACACTTGGGTACATCCTGCAGAACACAGTTTAAGAAACATGACAATATTGATATGTTACTTATGTGAAAAACATGATTAGGAACATGCTGATATAGCGAATACAGGAATACCCAAAGGATGTGATCAAGCAATCCCTATTATATCTGCTAAAGCACATCCTGTACAATATATTTAACCACAATTTTCAAAACCAGTTAGGTACTTAAAGTATTCATCAGTTTATCTCATTTTGATGCTATATATGCAGGCAAATGTATAGCCGATTGTTTACAATGTACATTATACACCTAGTTTAACACAGCAAATAATATACACTGATTATCAAGCTTTGAAAAGGTATTTATACTATATTAAGAACACATTCCCAACAGGTAGGAAAAACAGACTAATGAAGGTTTATCCTTGGCTCTCCAACAGACCTAACAGCCTACCCTCAACCAAAATAAAGGGAGCCAAAACTAAGTATGTATTGTTTTTAACGGAATGACCACAATGAAAAGTAAGTCATTCACACAAGTAGACTGAAAATTGGTCAATGATACTGACCTTTGTGCTAACAGCCAATGACCTTTTGATAATATCATCAAGGTCGCGGATCCTTTTTTCTGTTCGTATCCCTGAAAGACAAACAGAAATTTATATCATACCAGGAACCGTAGGTAGAATATCACGTTTTAGCTCAAATGACATGCATACAAGTAATGAGAGAGCATATCATGCTATAGCTAAAGGCTGGTTCACACTATATCCCCATATGTCATCATTTCCTTTCCACGTTCATCGTTGATTATGTGAACCCTAAACCGAAAGCGTCGCCAAAGCAATGAGGATACATCGGAAAAGTTTTGCATACCAGAGGATGGACTAAAAGAGGTAAGAAAAATGACTACTTTGTTGATGTTGTTTTTTCTTTTCTTCTTTTTGTTTCCGCTCCTCTTCCTGCTCTTTTTCACGTGCTTCCTGTCTCCGCCTCCTTTCTTCCATCTTCTCTTGACGTCTTTTCAACTTCAGCTCCTGATGTTCCTTTTTCCTCTCTTCCAGCATCTCCTCCAATCCCTTTTCTCCCTGCAACAATCATACCTTTGTTACCATACTCCCGCATTTAAAAAGACATGTGAGGTTACTTGGTCATGCTTCTATAACCGCCTTGATTATGTCTATGCTCACACCTCTACATATAACAATACATATGTACAGAAACCACTTGCACACAAGTCTACTGTTATATTGCCAATACAGATCTCTGTATATTAAGAATTACACACACATATATATATATATATATTTATACTTATATATATATTTATATCTATATATATATCTATATATATATTTATATCTATATATTTATATCTATATATATATCTATATATATATTTATATCTATATATTTATATCTATATATATATTTATACCTATATATATTTATATCTATATTTATATCTATATATATTTATATCTCTATATTTATATATATATATAGATACAGTCAAGCATGGATAACTCGAACTTCACGGGACCGAGCGAAAGTGTTCGAGTTATCAGAGCGTTCAAGTTATCAGAGCACTGTCACAAGTCCATGTATTTATTTATTTATTAGTAGATACATGCACATATACAAACTATAATAGAAATCAAAAGCATAAATGGCTTGTTTCAAATTAAATGCATCTAATGTAAAGTTTATAACTTTTTTATCAAAAAGTATAGGAGATTTTTCTATCACTTGAGATTGTTTTGTTGTTTGAGGTGATGTTATTGCCAGGACGTTTTTTTAGATTAAAATTGGCAAAACTTGATCGTTGTTGAAATGCTCAGAAGAAGAGACATCTTTTTCTTTTGAGCGTTTTACCCACGATCAATTTTGCTGATTTTTCTTGAAGTTTATGCGAAGGTTACCTCACTTTTCCATGCTTCCGAAAGGCATGGAAAAGCTAAGCTAAGCAGAACTTTGGTGGAAATCAAAATTCATCAAACCTTTAGAAAAGTCGTTGACAAAAATATTTTGCCGACGGTAGTAATAACGACGCCTATGATTTACGAAAAGTTGAGGTTTACCTCTATGACTTGGAATAAAGTGATTTTCTAAAGCGATAACAACCGTCTCGGTAGCCGTTGGGCAAAAAACTGTTCGAGTTAACAGAGTTGAGGTCGAGTTATCTATAGCAATTTATCATTACGTGGGAACGGACCAAAGAAACCGTTCAAGTTAACCATGTGTTCGAGCTATCCGTGGGCGAGTTATCCATGTTTGACTGTATATATATCTATATATATTTATATATATATTTATATCTATATATATTTATATCTATATATATATACACACAAATTAGTAATAATTATTATAAGAAAAAGATGAAAAAATTCTGTAGCTACAAATCACAACTAATCTGTTTCGCTCAACTGCTCCTTCTAGATGACAAGTGATGAACTACTTTACTCCACAGAAACCATTCTAGTAATATCAACGATGCAAAAAATATATAAAAATATATACAAAAACAAAAAAGAATATGTATCTATATATATACAGAGATGGACATATAGCAAATTCAGAAACGCATGTACAGGTAGTGCTCTTACAGAATCGCCGATACAAACCTAGTTTCTTAGCCTGTGTCCTACGCAGTTGTACAGGAAAACACAAGCAGCATTACAAGTTTATAGGTTTCCAACTACAGACGGACTATACATGTGAGCTAGAGCAAATGCCTGCCATTTGTCTCTCCTTCTCACGAGACAACCGAACATGAACCAAGCTAGCAGGCTAGAAATGACCTAATCGCTACACTGCAAGGTAGACACAGATAAAAAAGAGAAAGGAATGGACTATTACGTGAAAAGTGCTCAAGTGGTCAAGGAACAGATGACAGACAACTCAAAGATTTGACTCCCTTTTCATTAAATTAACGAATAAAATTCTGTGAGATCAGAGACGAGACAAATGTCTAGGACTCTAAGCTAAGTCAGCGTCAGAAATAAGTATTAGACGGTAACAAAGCTACGTAACTCAAATGAAAATATCTCTCACCTTCGGCTTGCCTTCATCGTCTGAGTCCGACTCGCTGAGCACCGCATGCTTGCTGTGTGACTTATGCGCCCTCGACGAGTGGATAACTTCGTCATCTTCCACCGACGAGTTTGTCGCAGACTCTTCTTGCTGTCCATCGGCAGGCCGTGCGTCAGGCAGATCTGTCACATGCTCCTTGGAGAGCGCCAAACCTTCCGCCTCCTCAGATTTGGACACGGCAAGCTTTTCTTTAGCTTTGGGATCCTGTGTTTGCTCGGGTTGACCTTTTTCATCTATTGTTTCTTTGTCATCTAATTAAAGGAAACTTGTTTAACCCTCTCATCGTTAGCAAATAAACGAGTTGAATCTTTATATGCATATCTTACAAAAACATTATCACGCAAACAAAAACATTTAATTACAGCCAATTAAAATGGTTACATCGAATGCTACCAGGTTTATGTTCAAATCCCAACATCGCAGTGACTTTACACCATCTTAACAATGAAACACAAGACATTAAGATGTTGCGAGTATAGATGTCAATGTCTTCGGAATGCTCACAACGAGCCGATCAGATAAGAGATAGAAACTACCAGAATAGCTATGCATACTACAGGACTGCGTAGGCAAAGCTCTGTTGTTTGCTTTTAATGTGAAGGTTGGCGAGCAACTTCTCTGTAAATCTAGGCTACATTACAGCTCTCAGAGGGCCACATTGATCCCGATTATTCTAGGGTAACTTTCAAATATCCAATCGAAATCAATGAAAATAACGTGGATATTTTTTTAAACAACGAGAAGCAATTCTATAGGATAAATCTTACAAAAGTGTAGTTATTATATTTTATGACAAAAAGAAGGGAGTAACTGTTGAAAAAAGGAAATTTATTAGACCTAGTAAAAAATTGTTTAAAAGCGCTTTAAATTGCTAACAGAGTGAACTAAACCTCCGTATCAGGGCACAAGCTTGATTAGTGACCATTTAAACTTAATGAAAAATGACTGTAAAAAAGAATAAAAGGGTTCAGAGGTCATTGAAAAGTTTCTCTACCTTTTGATGACTTAATGCTATCCCCCTTAGCATCAGGTTTCTTTTCCTCATCTTCAGTTTGGTGTGAGCCGCTACTCGATGACCCGCTAGATGTGGAAGACGACGTCGACGATGCAGAACTGCTGTGGCTAGACTTTTCAGATGCTTTATCTAAAGGTCGATTTTAATAAAATGAGACAACATGAAAAATAACATTACAGAAATAATAATGTACAAGAAAAACCAAACAACTAGATTAGCATAGACTAATGTATTCTACTAAGAAATGACAACTCCAACTCATGTGTCATAGCCAGAAATGTAAGGAACTTAATGAACAAAGGAGGGGGGGTGTTAACAATATTCATATACTGGCTTGTCATATGGCTAGAACTAGAGTAGGTTGAGAGATGGTGCATTAAATTCGATAAAGGTTAACTCGCAACAAAATTCACATTACATTTATTTGGTATCAAAAGGTTCACCATGTCTTACTCTGCTGTGTTGTAGGCGCAAAATATGTGGAAATGTGATCACAAGCTCTTAAAAGCTCAAAAACGAACAGCTAATCACCGCCATCACAAAATCGCCGTAGATTGGAATCAGCTTATTTCTCTGAAGTAGTCAATCCATCTGGTTATTGTTTTGACACGTGATGTTATCACACGAATTGAAAGGCTCAATATAAAACTTCTCGTAGCACTAGTTTACGACAAACGCTTTGGGTTTTACCGAAGAGCCCTTACCAAATATAGATGCTCGCTACTTTACAGTTTTGTTTCGGCTTAGTCTAATCGTCTAGCCATAATCTGATCATGTGACCTATACTTCCTGCCAAACAGCGCGAACAATTTCTGCAGAATTTTTCGACTATCACAGGTGACCAACAGGCTCGTCATGTTTATCAGAGGATGATATGCACTCCTTAGAGCTAAGGTTAAAAATTAAACAAATTTTTACAGTAGATTTTGAGATATCAGTGCTCAAAATGACAGGATTACAATGATGATGAAATGGATGTGTAAGAACAATAAACATGGTTTTATTGAATGCGTGAAGTATATTTGTAAAAATATTTCGACGAATGAGATTGCATGAAAGTGTAAACAGAAGCCATCTTGTTCAAGTACGTCCCATTTGAACCGTTTTGGAAGGAGATTCTAATCTACGACAGTTTCGTGATGGCGGCGATTAACTGTTCGTTTTTCAGCTTTTAAGAGTTTGTAATCACATTTTCACATATTTTGCGCCTACCACACAGCAGAGGAAGACATGGTGAATCTTTTTATACCAAATAACTGTAATATGAATGTTGTTGCAAGTCATCCTTTAAAAGACAAGCAAACAGGCATGAGGCTGATTCTATTCAACCACTGAGACTGCAAGATAGCCAATGAGTAACGAGATCTTGGTTTGGTAAAAACGATCTTACTCGCCGAGTTGACTTACCAAGAATACTTGATTCTCAAAGCTGTGATAACGCCGATTCATGAGAACTATTTTGAATAGTTCATGTACAACTCCTGAGAAATTAGTATGGTTATATTTAAAGCACATATGCTACTACAAGTTTCAAACAGGAGTTGCCACAAAAGACAATTTGTCACAAACTAGTGGAGTCGGTACAGCCATGAAAACAACTTGCCACAACCGTTTTGAGATCATTTATTTTCAAGACAACTCGCAACAAACGTTTTGAGATCATCTATTCCCAAAACAACTGCCACAACCGTTTTGATATCATTTATTTAAAAGACAACTCGCCACAACTGTTTTGAAATCATTTATATCCAAGACAACTTGCCACAAACTTTTGGCAAGTATCCAACTAGAAACAAACACTTCAAAAACTTGCCAAGATCGCTTTGTTCCAGCCCTCTACAGCTCTCGCCACAAACTCCCTGATATTATTCAGCTTCAAAGATAACTCGCCACAAACGTTTTGACAGTACCTCGGTTGTAAGACAAATCGCCACCTATTCCCTGACACTATCTAGGCTCTAAGACAAATCGCCACCAACTCCCTGACATTCTCCAAGCTCTAAGACAACTCGTCGCAAACTGTGTGAGACTAACAAGCTCAAATGCATGTCAAACTTTCATCCTGACTACTGTTGATGATCCAACTGATGTTCTGTTAACTCTTTCACTACCGCATTAAAATCTTACCGAATGAATATTCTGCCCGGATTAATAAAACGAATTTCTCGAAAAGCCGATATACCGCTAGTATTTAAGCAATATCTCGAGAATAAAAATAGATATCGTTTAACTATAAAATGCATCTTCTTCAAAACAAAATTTTCTACAAGATAAGTACAAAGTAAATTCTACTTTCGTACAATATCAAACGTTTTACTTGCGTTGAACGAACGCGTTGTGTTTTTCCTTGCCATGACGATAACGATCTGGTTTTGCCGTTTTAAAAAATAATTAGAAACGGAATCGTTGAATCAAAAATTTTTATTTTAGGTGCACGTGATTGGCAACAAGGTTGTTTCACTGGAGACAAATTTTGATTGGTCTAGCTAATGTGCAGGCTTCGTAATAAAAAGAAAAGTGAAACCCTATTGATAAGCCGACATATCGCTTTACGGTCGGTACTTTTATCACCGCGAATTGTTGAAAATATTTAGCCAAAAAAATTTCTATTGATAGCAAGTGATTGGCAACAAGGTTGTTTCACTGGAGACAAAATTTGATTGGTCTAGCTATTGTATAGGCTTTGTAATTAAAAGAAAAGTTAAACCATATTGAAAAGCCGATATATCGGCTTACGATAGCGAAAGAGTTAATACTAACCACAAATCTATGGTTCTACTTTATCATATACTAATCCAATCGGCAGCCCCAACCATTCCACTAAATCATGAGACGTGTCTGTGTATGCTTCAATCTAATCTATATTCCGCATTCTTTGAGTGAAAACATTTAAAGATTTAAACTTAGATTTACTTAGACCTAAATACACAAAATTTTAGTAGATTTTATTACAAGGAATCAGTATTTTTCTATCATTTTCGATCGTTTTTGATGTTTGAGGTGATCTGACTGCCAACATGTTTCAAGATTGCGAAATCGACGAAACTTGATTGTGGTTAAAATGCTTCGACCAAGCAAAAGTGCGATTATGATGTCTATAGTTGCAAAGAAACCGGGGGATGTTAGTGTGTCAACATTTGAAATTCAATAATACTATATCAAAATTTTATATGGCAAATTTTCTCGTTTTGATAAATTTTCTACAAAATGCTTATTTTTATCAAGGTCATGAGGTCGCCGACTCAAAGGCGACTCGTCCCTCAATAACTAACAAATAACTAACAAATAATTAGCTTAACTAACAAATAATAAACAGCCTATCAACCCACCTGAGTCTTTGTCAGACTCCTCTCCGTCGCTTGACTCAGCAACTTTTTTCTTAGCAGCCGGACCTTTCCGAGCGGGAGTTGCCCTCTTTGGTTTTAAAGCATTTTTGTTAGCCTGACTTTTGCGATTAGGGGGTGCCTTCTTAGACGGCTTCGGTGGAGACTCGCCATCACTATCGCTCGCCGAGCTCTTTGGCGAACCTTCATTTTCTGAATCGGAGTTTTTGCTGTCGCTGGAATCTCCAGACGCACTCGCCTCGCTTTCAGACTTCACTTTTTTACGCTTCGACGATTGAGGTTTTTTCTTGTCTTCTTTTTCGCTGTCATCACTTCCTTTATCAGCGTACGATATGACTTTAGTACCTACAAAGAATAGAAGGGAATAAACTGATGCGCTGAGACGAGTACAGCGATATACACGTACCTGTTTATGTCATGACAGAATGACTCGAGTTCAACTCACAACAGACAATATTTCATTCCGCAATTACATTTAAAATATAAACAGATAAACGTTATTTAGGTTCATTTTGTGGTGAATCCTATACATTCCATATTATACAATATATTATATGTTTAACATTATATATAATATTAAACATAACATAAACCATGCGCGCATGCTCATGCATACATATAAATATTCCGAATGACTCTTCACTTCCAAAAATAAATATAAAGGTCAGTATAAAACTCCTGCAGATCATATAAAAATGTGTATAGAACAATTTATATAACATAACATATATAATATAGTGTATATAACCCAATGCAGATGATACAACATATATAATACAATGTTTATAATGATATTATTTGTTATATTATAACAAATATATTACAACATATATAAAATGTAGAACACAGATATGTAAATAATGCATATAATACAATATACAGTGGAACATCAGTTCTCAAACGCTTCAACTTTCGACCAAAAAAATAGAGATTTTTTTGTCTCAAATCTTGAACATAAATTCGATTCTCGACCAAACCGGAGCATTCACATTAGAATTAAACGTTCAGAACAGCTTTGGAAACAGCGTGGAAACACTTGTTAACAAAAAGAAGCCAGTTACGCTTCATAAATCTTTTACAAAAAGGAAGGAACCATCTGGGACGATGTCCCTCTACCGAAGAGATTTGCTAGAGAGACAACTCCTCCAGTCGAGTTACCCGAAATTGTTTTGGAAGAGGACTCTCCTTCAAAGCACATAAATTACATAAATCTTTTATTATATATTTCAATACATCAGAGTCTTGGCTTTCAAATGAGCCTATATTCAATACACAAAGAATAATAGAACTATGAAAAACGGGGCACCAAAAGGATGTCCTGCAAAAAAAAACAACACTTGGTTCAGGTACTCAAAATGTGACGTCATAATTCTCATTTAGCCTTAGGTCATCGATCCCTTTCGCTGCCATTGAGGCTGCGTTGTCCTGTGACAATCGATGCTGTTAAACCCGGAGAGCGCTAATAACAAACTAAGATTCTAGATAATCAACAATGCCCGGGATCGTGCTGCCGCCGACCAATACAAACACATGTTCTGAGTTAATTAATTATGCTTCAATAAATGTACTGTCGTTGATAAAGGTAATGAAATCACATCAATTAAATTGTGAACTGCGGTTGCGTGGCCCTAGGACTAAATGTCAATCGCACTTTCGCGAGATCACGCAATGCTTGAAACTAATTAGTCTCAGTCGTCACCCTCAACATCACATTAAAATAAAGAGCTAGTGCATAATATCATCGGGAAAATATAGTATGGTTCTCGGAGTCTGAGGTACTTATCATAGAAATAATATGTACATGGAGAACTAATAACACTGATTCCTTTGTCATCTTCATTCGTCCTCTGGAGTTGTCCCACCTTCGCCTGCCACTAGCGTCATTATTGTCACTTTCGTAGTTGATAAATAAGCGGTAAGAGCACACAACAACGAATATGAGAATTGTGACGTCACAATTTTCGAGACTATGCCAGTAAACTTTTTCGCGGTAGAGCTCTGGGGAAATCCCATAAACACCAACCAATGTCTGTCTCACCATGGCAAACAATAGCTCATTCGAAAGCCAAGACTCTGATGTATTGAAATATACAATAAAAAAATTATGTAATTTATGTGCTTTAAAGATGTGAAGTAGACATGCCATTGTTGTTTATATTTTATATTTCACACGACTTTTAATGTAACTGATCTGTTGTATTTTTCGCTGTTTCGTTACGGTATCAAGTTCTGCAAATATTCTGTATTGTACCTTGACGTAGAATTTTTTCGATGTTTTAAGAGCAAAATACACGAAATGATTACTTTTTGTTTTCTGTTTTCATCATCGTAGATAGAAAATCTGTTATTAAAAAAAACGATCTATATCTACCCGTTTTTATTTATAGTATGTAGTATACAGTACTGTTTGTGGTGTAAAACATTAAAAAATACTTTACCGAAGTTGTTATCTCGGCTTGGAACGGATTAAAATTCCCATACGTTAATTCTAATGGGAATAATTGCTTCGGATCTCGAACAACTCGGTTTTTGAACAACCTTCTGGAACGAATTATGTTCAGGAACTGAGGTTCCAATGTACATAATATAACACACATAACACAATATATATAATACAGTGCATATATTACAAAACAAATAATACAATGTAAATAATAATATATAATAATATATATGATACAACTAGATGAATGTCCAGCGTTACCATGTAATAACAAAGTTTTTGCAGAAAAAAATATTTTTATTTAACATATAACAACAGTTACCATTCTAACTTTCAAACTTCATATCATGGGAAAAGTGTTTTGTGCAGCTTCAATAAATTGAGTGAAAAAATAAAACAACTGTAAAGGTTTTCAAACTTTGTCAAACAACTGTAACTTTCAAACTTCATACATTAGATCACGAGGAAAATGTTTTGTGCAGTTTAAATAAATTAGGAAACCAAGTAAAACAACTACTATATAAAAGTGTGTAAATGTGAAATAATTAGCAAGTATTAGCTAAATTAAGTCTGTATTGCTACGAGTACAATAAAAGATGATTTGGTAATGATACAATTAATACAAACTGAGAAAACCAAATAAAAATCCTGAATATGTTGAATTATCATTTATTAATAACAATTCTTGCATAGAATTGTGTGTGTATAAAAAGGTTACTGTTCCACCAAAAGCTATCCATCAAAACTTTGAATACAACGATACTGGTACCTTTCGATACTGGTACAAATGTAAAAATGAGATATTGTACTGTCTTTGTCTGAAGCTTTGTCTGATCGAACGGAAAGAGAATGTAGAGGCTATTCCTACTCTAGATTATACAAATGTTCGTGTGAAAATTATTAGCCTTTACCGATTTAGCAATAGAATCTTATGAAAAACCGGAAATAAAAGTGTCATGGCACATTTGAAATTGAAACAACGCATTAAAAATGTAGGTAGTGGTAGCAAAAAATTAGGCTTAAAATGATTTCAAAAATAACAAATGCAACAGCTAATATGAGTTAATAATCAAAATCGCACATTTAGCGTGTGCCTACGATATACGGTGTGTAATAACAGTGTAGCTTGGTGGCTAAATGCATGGTTCAAAACTTGCTGCTGCAATATTTGTGAGTTCGAATCCAGCAGAATGCGAGCTTTTAATTCCAAGATATTAACAGCTATAGCCGGACATATCGAGGACACACATGTAAACTTTGAGATTTATAGATATAATGTAACATATTTAAAAATGTATATAATATATGTACAGTGCATATAATACAACGTATATAAAGTGTATAATATAAAACCAGACATAACTCGAGACTGATAATGAAAGATCACAAACAAAGTGCATTAGCTGAGCAACAAATGCGTTTCTCTCGAGGTTAAGAGTAGATGTAAACTACATTGCCATGCAGTGTCATTAGGTAAACGATATGCAGAGGCATTTATTTCATACATAAGCAATTATAGGGACATGTTGACCTTAAAAAATTGATGAGACATCAAAGGAAGATGATATATTGAATGAGATGGCAGACAGACTTAAAAGACGCAGGAAACAAGGCGCCAAAAAGACACAGAAATATATGAGCATGCAGCCAGCTAAAAACTGTTTTAAACCTAAAAGCAAAAAAACATGACCCAAAAACTAAGTGCAAATAACTCACCTCTACGCCTTCCTCCTCCTCGTGAGGCACGGGCAGCCGTCCCTTTGGTAGCGGTCTTTGAACTGGCTGCCTTAGACAAAGGTTCATTTTCATCCGATTCGCCATCACTACTGTAACAGCCAATAGCGATGACGTAAAGACTCATAAAGAATCCATTTTCTGTCACAGTATTGCAACTGCGATGGATACTGAATATTTCTGAGAGTCAAATGAGCCCTGAACAAACTTACAAACTAAAATATGTTCCAAAAACTTTCAAAACTTTGTGATCAACAGAAATGCCGAATAGCAACTTTTAGCAATCTAAAATCTCAGACATCCCTGGAGGAAATTGTCTGAGATCTCAGATAATCTCCTGGCCAATAAATATGGACCACCCAAGACCCATTGGGCGGTCCACATTTGCCCATATGGGTGGTCCAAATTTGCCCACTTGGGTGGTCCAGACTTTATTGTTGTTCAACATTGTTACAACTTAATGATACACTTTAAGCCGTAGTCAAAATCGATCCGACAGATCATGAAATTTCAGATGAAATGTTTTGCATTGGTACGTTTTTGCGCAAAATTGACTAATGTTGGCCCACCGCAATGATGCTGAAACAGTTTCTGACATTCCGTCATAAAGAGCCTAATTCACAAACGTCCATCAACAGTCCTCCATATAAACTCACAGGTCCACACACCACTTTTGAAACTATATCAATCAACACTAGACTCTTGAAATTAAGGCGGGCTGTTCTACCTCTTTGAATTCTTTTTCGCTGCACGCTTAGCTGGGGTCTTCTTTGCAGCTTGCCCCTTCTTTGGTTTAGGTGTCGGCTTGGCCTGTGGTTAGAAGCAAAAAGATGATCAGGTTCATTGCAAAAAGCCTGTGTGCAGACCTGCTGAGCAGAGGCAGTAAGTTACTTGATATGTTGCTAAGTATACCGAACAACTGGAGTCCAACTACAGGATGCTACAAATATTTTTTCTAGCTAGACATTGTAATCTTTGTTATGCTAAAACCAGTGCCTGTCTGGACCAACACTTAAGGTCCGGCCACACGTAACGAATTATTCGTTCAATCTGACCGAATCCACGAATTTCACAGAATTCACAGATCTATTCTGCCGAATATCATAGATTCGTCTGAGCTGTGCATGCACACCGAATTCGTTACCGAAACGCGTTTAATTGGCTAACCAATTTTTTTAGCGAGCACGATTCTATTAGCTTTGACAAGTGATATAGTCCAAGACACGTACGACAACCCACAATAAAAGTTTCACCGCGATATGACTTGATACATACGATGCAACTGCCTATATGCGCTATTGTTGGTTCTCTCTCGTTGGTTCACCATGACAGGAACTTCTCATCGTGTATCCAGAATTTTTTTTAGATATTTTAGAAGTTATGAATTATTTCTTTTTCAATAATAATAATTTCTTTTTATGCAGCAAAAGCTCCGTCGCAAAAACAGTCGTTATCTCTAGCGCATATAGGCAGTTGCATCGTATGTATCAAGTCATATCGCGGTGATACTTTTATTGTGTGTCGTCGTACGTGTCTTGGACTATATCACTTGTCAAAGCTAATAGAATCGTGCTCGCTAAAAAAATTGATTAGCCAATTAAACGCGTTTCGGTAACGAATTCGGTGTGCATGCACAGCTCAGACGAATCTATGATATTCGGCAGAATAGATCTGTGAATTCTGTGAAATTCGTGGATTCGGTCAGATTGAACGAATAATTCGTTACATGTGGCCGGACCTTTACAGGTTAAGGCAAAAGATTGCTTTGAATGGGATTCGAACTCATGACTTACAGCTTGGTAGACCGACTCTACCATAATCTCCAAACGACTGCCTTGCCTCCCTCCAGAATATTTTTTTAGTTGGTTATTAACCTGACCGTCTTGCACAGCACACAGGAGTTTGAGTTGTAGCACACCAAGAAAGTTTATACCGAAGCTATATGCAGTTAGCATTGATATTAAAGGGCCGATGACAACCTAATGGGAAGCGATACGAGAGCCAAGTCAAGAGTAAAAAAATCTCATTTTGTTCCTCATCAAACACGTCAAGTCTAAAAACCAAACAAAAAACTCAATTGTTAAATGACTTATCGATCTGCTGATGTCCTAGACCACGATTCTTAACTATAACAACAGCTGTGTCCATCCCCTGCCATGTATAGAGTGTTAGAAAATGAATATATCGCTCTCGAATTGAACTCAGCTTTGCAGACAAGTGTGCAAACAGCTGCACCAATTACCATAGAGTGATTGCAAACATACTAATTACACATGATGATCTCCCATAGCACACAAGACAGCCAGCGTACTTGTGTTTACTATAATAAGATCCGTGTACGTCTGAAGCCACTGTTGGATGAAGTAATGGGAAAAACATTACAACGTACAGGATTAGAACTTATCTTAATAAATAAATACTCTACAAATTTTCGTATGTACATTGTAAACACATAGCTTAGCATTACATTTTACTAAGTAATACAACTATTAAATTATTGTAAGTTATAATTATCATAATGATATAGTTATTTTAATAATAATTATAATAAATATAATTTTTGTAATTATTATTATAGTAGGCCTATTACAACTTAGTATCAGCAATTTATTCGACAAATAATATTAGCTGGCCTGATACGAATTACCAATTGAGGTATAAATGATCTAAAATGAATGATCTGATGAGCAAACAACTGACGAAGAAACAACTCGTTTTAGTGATCAATTGAACAAGTAAATGACCTTCAACTGGCCTTCAACAAGTCAGGAATTGATATAAGATGCAGGAGATGAGTCATATAAAGTGTGTATGAAAAGTTGGTTAAATAAAAACAAGACCAGTTATCAGTCAGTCACAAAACACCATAGACGTCCATCAGTTAGTCATACAGCATCATACAGAATTAGTCATTATTTATACAGAAGTCTTCAGTTACGAGGTAGTTTGCGCTTTTCATGCATTTCTATTCAAAGATGTGGTGAAAAGGCTAAAGTGATGGGAGATCAGTTTGGGCTCTTGCTAAAAGGCAGTCCATGATAGGCCAGTCTAGAGGGCTATGACCAGAAGACAATAGAACTCTCCTCATCTACTGGATGAACTGCCAATGATGACGACTTCTGCTATTTGATAAACTAATAATAATTAATAACAATTACTTTAACAATAATGATTTAATAACTACTAGTACCCTGACAGCTGGTGTACTGTGAGAGATTGCCAGATGTGACGATAAAGCACATAGAATATGTATGCGCACTATTCTGAAAGGCGGATGAATAGGCCAGGTATAAGAGTGATGGGCTGGTAAACCTAATGTCATGAGTTCGAATCCTATATGAAGCAAATTTTTTTTCAAATCTCTAACTGTAGCTTCAGACAGATGAATGAACACGACCCTTATAATAAAGGATTATTAGGACTTATTTATCAATTATCTTATAGCACGGTTGACAATCTACTATATTGAGAATGTCGGCAAATGATACAACAAAAAACTTCCTGTATATTCCTTGGCTACTCATGTCATTTGATGA
This sequence comes from Watersipora subatra, assembly GCF_963576615.1. Taxonomy (NCBI): domain Eukaryota; kingdom Metazoa; phylum Bryozoa; class Gymnolaemata; order Cheilostomatida; family Watersiporidae; genus Watersipora; species Watersipora subatra. The sequence goes on from NC_088712.1 coordinate 15,299,993, forward strand.
GGTATTAACTACCTATTAACGTCGAAACAGCAATTATATAACAGCAAATATATATCAACGATTATATAACAGAAATTATATAACAGCAATCATATAACAGCAAATATATATATCAACGATTATATAACAACAACTATATAACAACAATTATATAACAGCAAATATATAACAGCAAATATATAACAACAATTATATAACAGCAATTATATAACAGCTATTATATAACAGCAACTATATAACAACAATTATATAACAGCAAATATATAACAACAATTATATAACAGCTATTATATAACAGAAATACGTGGTCTATAAACAGCAAGATCGGTGGACCCGACGCTGGAACACCTGCACAAATCGATCGCCTTTTAAGTATTTATTAACAATTGCGCAGCTAACCATTCTCCGCTTTGTCAACATATCTGACAATTTATCATAATGAACTAAAATTTAATGAAAATTGTATATAAAATAAATATAATGTTATATGCACGTCATTCTTTCTCTCACTAGTGCGACGAGATATAGTTACCATTCAAATCGAATTTGAGAAGTCGTCCCTACTCAAAACTTTACGTTATACAGTGCACCCTCAGAATACGATTTCAGTCAATTCCTGGGTTGGCATCATATGATGAAAAATCGTATGGAGGGCTATAGAAATCATAGTAATTATATAATGCAAACATCCCTGGTAAAAATCAACAAAATTTTATACAAGTGCTGTACATAGTAAAAATTAGTAAGAAAATAGTATGTTAACCTTAGTAACTATAGTTACCTACAGTAACGTTAGTGTATGTATTTCTTGGTTATGATCTGCATTAAAACGCAATGGTGCAATGTGCAGTACGTACTGTAGAGAGTTCTTACCTTCAATACAGACGAAAACGTATAACATAAACTTTGAACTCACCTTAAATAAGTTTAGCTTACTAAATACACACTCGAAGCTAAGTTTCAATATGTACTTTTACCTATTTTGCTGAATTTCAACTTGTCCCTAAAATTTTATCACATCGGTTTCTGGCTTCGTTTTCACTATAATTTTGGCCGACCCGATTAAAACCTTTTCCAATCTAACTTGCCAAACAAGCCTGAGTGATGCTATTCTCGAAAATTTTCAGTATAAAGAAATGGATTTTTGTTAGCAGGTTAAGATAAGTTTTCTGACCTCCTGTTTGAAGAGATCGCAACTCCAACTTTGCTATTGGATTTAAGGGGAAAATTATGTTTTACACATGAGAAATGCTGAACTGAGAGAAATCGGTCATTGTGTCTCTTTCAAGAATTGTGAAAGTGTTTTCGGCGAACAGCATTTTGGCGTCTTTCTTATTTTGACGCACGCAATAAGCATACCGACTACCAAATTTGACCTCGGGTGAAAATTTTGGTGAATTCGTATGGTGAAATAAGATTCAAAGTGGCGAGGTGAAAAAAATCATCACGTTCTACTTCGTAAGGGAAAAAAATCGTATAACAGGGTAACCGTATCCCGAGGCTGCACTGTATGGAAGTTTTTTTACGAAGTCCGAAGCAAAATCTGCATAACTTTTTTTATGTTTTTCCCACAAAAATGAACAGTTGTTAGTGCCAGAGGTAGATGGCTACCGATTCACTCCTTGCACTAACTACACCGAACCAGAATATAATAGAGTTCCTGCATTCGTTATGGCTGGTGGCTTTAGCTACACAAACATGTGCATTTTGGCAATTTCAGTTCAACTTTAGATTTTAGTTCAATTTTAGATTTAAAAAAACAAAGTATCACAGTCCAGAAACCCTTCAACCAGATCAAGGGGACATGGATAGATTTTGACATGAACATCTGATAGCCAGAAGAATCGAGAACTGCACCAAAACAAGCCATGAATGCACCAGCTTGCTGTTAAGTTCTCTTACTAAATGCTTACTAGCTGGTTGTCTTACTCACATGGGAGACCAATTTATTGGTCTTCCATGTGGGACAGTCTTTTATACACAAGAGAAAATGAGGATCAAAGGATTACAAATGAAACAAATTTACGACTACGATGTAAATATATCATAGATATCAAAAGATCTGTCAAGCAGATGACAGTTGTGGGAGATCATTAATCAACTACATAAAATGACCAATGAACGTTCAGCAAACTCGAATTGAGAAGAACAAGCAGCAGTAAAGGTATAAAAGGAATTCATGTTATCGTTTCAGTGTTAGTTTTAGCGAGTGCTTCCGAAGTAAGGTTGAAAAGCTAGTCAGTCCACATCATGGCCACTAATTTTACCTTTTTCTTGGGTACTTCCTCTTCACTTTCCTCTTCACTAGACTCCTCCTTTTTGCCTCCTTTCTTACCTTTCGCAGCCGAGTCCGACCGCTAAAAAAAAGATCCATGTAGTGATTTTAAAGCATTTTTAAACTTGGTAATTTGGCTTGGGGCAATCTACCTGCACTCATACCTTTCATGTAAAACAGATGCGCAAGCTTGATGTCAATGTTCAATTTGTATTGCAACCCGACTCTGCCATCATGCTCAATGCGGAAAGATGATATATTTGAACACATAACTATGGCAACACTCAGAAACTGGTAGCAATTTAATAGAAGCTCTGATGGGAAACTCATATTAAAAACAAAAACACACTACAATTAGTTAAGGTTAAATTTAATACCTTGTACCAATGAAATACGTTCATAACTGCAATTAAACACACCGTATACATGCACATGTACAGTACATTCAACAGACCCCCTGACTAGCCAGTGACCAGCAGTTATTCCTCAATATCAAACGCATGAAGTTGATATCCATTCTAACAACAGTGGCATGTACAAGCAAATAACTAGCAGCTAAGAGAATTGTATCCCCACAGGAAACAGATCAAAAAATTAGACAAAAGAGAGTGATTCAGGCACGACCTTACTGTATGTTAGAATAGTGATTCAGGCACTACCTTACTGTATATTAGAAGGGTGATTCAGGCACTACCTTACTATATATTAGAAGAGTGATTCAGGCACTACCTTACTGTATATTAGAATAGTGATTCAGGCACTACCTTACTGTATATTAGAAGAGTGATTCAGGCACTACCTTACTGTATATTAGTAGAGTGATTCAGGCACTACCTTACTGTATATTAGAAGAGCTTAATGATTTCCAAGAATCACCAAATGATTCGATATTACAAATAGACGATTCACGATATTAATACATGTATTATGTAGAAAAACTTGCAAATTTTTGTTACTATTCCTGTACGTTTTAACTTGAAAAGTTGAAATATGTTTCATGTTGAAAGTTTTGTGTTTGTGATAATTAGAAACATTATTTCATGAATGCCTGTGTGCATGGCAAACAATGGAATGAGGTCATTATAAGACTAGAAGGCAGGTATGTTTTAGTTCCAGTACCACTCAATCTGAAAATTGTCAGGGGTGAGATAAATCGCCATTTCGTGATTAGATCGTTTGTACGATATCGCTCTAAATGGTGGCAACCTGTCCAGTTGTCAACCTTAAAAATTACAAATAAACATTAAATAGCCATATCGTGAAGCTCTAGTGCATATACTATGCAAACATTAATAGACATGTTTGTGAGAGCTAAAGCCATATAAATGACTTGCAGCATCCAAATCCTTATTTCGGATGAAGTTTATGAAGAACGACAACTCCAAATGCAAATGAGCCATGAAATAGTTGTCTTGAACATGAATTCACTTCTATTTCTACAATTAACTCTTTCACTACCACATTAAATTCTGACCGAATGATTACTCTGACCAAATTAATTCAAACGGATTTTCGAAAAAATGATATAACGCTAGTATTTATGCGATATATCGAGAATCAATGCAGGTATTGTTTTACTGTAAAATAGTTCTTATTCAGAACAAAATTCTCTACAAGAACAGTATAAAATTGTTTAGTGAACCCCACTCTCGCAAAATTCCTGACGCTTCTTTCGCATTGAAAGAACGCGGTGAGTTTATAATTGCCATGGCGATTTAGTTTTCCCGTTTTAAAAAATGATTAGAAATGGAATTACTTAGCAAAAATATTTTCGTTTGGTTGCATGTGATTGGCAACAAGGTTGTTTCATTGGAGACAAAATGTGATTGGTCTGGCTAATGTGTAGGCTTTGTAATGAAAAGAAAAGTGAAACCGTGCTGATAAGCCATTACATCGGCTTACGGTCTGTACTTCTATTACCGCGAAAGCCGATACATCGGCTTACAGTAGCGAAAGAGTTAATAGATTTTCGATTTTAAAAATTCGACTTCACATACCACCAGATTTAAATCGAGATTGTTTTATTTCAACAGAAATTTTGAAAGCTAGAGGAAGGCAAATCTTTTAGATCAACATCTCCGTTTGAAATGAAATTATTACCAATACATTTATATATAATATACATTATATATATATGGTCAACAGCCTTTCATCACGAGAGAGCATGACAAGCCTTGAACGGAACCACGCTACAAGATAATTAGATAACGATCAAATCTTACCTTCCTGCGTTTATTGGAGTTGTTTCCTTCCTCTTCTTCCTCTGTGCCTTCTCCGCCTTCCCCCGCGAGTATCGCCTCATTTGCTTCCTTCATTGCCTTGAGAAACGCTGGCTTGCTGTTTTTCCCAAACTTTTCTTTAAACTCGGTGAAAGGGAAGACATCCTGACCCTTGCAGTTGGCGCTAGCAACAATAGGAAACATCACGCTGGTCTCAGGCTGGCCTAGTTTCATGTAAGCTTATAATAATAAACTTAAACAAAGTTTGTGTCAATTTCATCAGAAAGTATCACTATTTTTTAACATTTGCGATTGTTTTTGATGACTGAGGCGATCTGACTGCCAGCATGTTTCAAGGTTAAACCTGACAAACTTCATCGCAGTCAAAACGCTTATAAGAAAGATGCTTGCGAAATTACATCACTAGTTGCCATTGTTGCTATCGGCTATTGCGTTCAAATTGCAGTGTTGCGCGTTCTATTCTGTCGGCCTCTTTGTAACTATAGATGTCATAATCGCGCTTTCGCTTCATCTGAGTGTTTTAACCACTATCTGTATTTAACCGTATTTAACCATAATCAAGTTTTGTTGATTTTAACCTTAAAACATCAAAAAGCAATCAAAACACCTCGAACATAAAAACAATCACAAATGATAAAAAAACACGATTCTGTTTAATAAAATCAACTAAAGATTTGTGTAAGGTTATATTTAAGAAACAAATAACGCAGTGATATCAAGGGTTAACAACAAGCATTCAAATATGTTACCAACAAGAAACACAAATGATAAAACAGAGCAGAAAATAAAAGTAATTCACCCTCTTGGAACCTTCCTAAACAGCCAATGAGAACGAGTAATGCATAAACTTGATGATTAATCACAGACATGAAATCAGGGCAAGAATAACTGCTTTATTTTTTGTCAGTGCACAACTTTGAATTAATTTTGTTTCATTACACAAAAAATGACATAAGAACCTAACAATGAATAATAAACTAAACAATCAACTTGAATCAGGCCATAGTTTGTCACCCAAAACAGAGTTAGAATATCTCTCGGTACAACAACTGCAGTCTTCACAATTATTCAAAACTGTCATGCTTTTATTTTATCTGGGATTTGTAGGTTTGTGGAAAATATGTAATCGCTTTCAGGGTTACAGCAATAAATATGGTACAATGATCATATAAACGTCTCATTAAAAGGAATATGAGAAAAGCCGGTATGAACTTTAACAGCTGATAAGGTTTGTAAGAAATGAAGCGGAGTTGAGATGTTGGATTAAATAGACCAAAACAGAAAACGATCATTATTGCACCAACAAATTGCTACGATGGGTGCTACACTGTACCTAATTGACTCACAACTTTTAATATCCTTCGTTTTTTCGTGACGTCATTTTATCGTTGTCGGCCATCTTTATAGACAATTTATCGTTAAAAACACGAAGCTTTTGCAAAGATAATTTGAAAACGATGTTTTTGTTTGCAATTTTTTTACTATAGTATCAAAACAACACCTAAAAGTTCTAGTAAATAAAAGAAAAACGATCGTTTTCTACATATATGGCGGCTTTTTCGTGAACGAGCACATGTGCAAACGACTTGATGACGTAAAAAAATGATGGATTGTCTAATTTATATGCTTCCAGGGTTGGCCGAATAAAATCAAAAGATTTAAATCATTGATTTGATTTAAATTAAATTCAAATTGATTTAAATCGTGATTTAAATCATCCTAAAAAATCATGTGTGATGATTTTTCCATGTCAAAAATGATACTTATAGAGGATATACTGTGAATATGAACTGCCTAATTTGGTCAAATTAAAATAAAAACGACTTTTAATAAATTAAAGTGTTGCAAAGTTGTTTCGTTATGTTGCAGGCGTTTTCATGTTCAACAAAATAAAATAATATTATGTTAGCGATTATGAAAAAAAAATCTGGTACTGTAATTGATGTTTTCAACAAGTCAATTCAAACCCAAAAAATCTGATTTGAATAAACAAAATCTGCTTTGTTTTATTTTTGTTTCAAAATAATGATTTTTTCCAACCCTGTATGCTTCTAAATAAAACTTAATCATTTTAATATAAAATAACCTCTAAGCATTATTTCTCCTATCAAAAGACAAAGGAAAACAGAGATGTGGTAGAACCTTACCTCTCATTAGTGCCAAAGAACAAAACAGGGTATTTCCCCGACCCAGCAGCAATCACCTAAAATGTTTCCATAGAGATTAGGGTCAATTTAGTCCCACAGCATTAAATATAAACCATTCAATGCTGAGCTGCACCTGAGATGACAAGCAATGATTAGTTTATTCAGGACATTCGTTGTTTCCTGCCCTGTTTTTGCAGTCAAAACGCATCGCCAATTTTTAACAACCAACGATTTATGACACTTGACCTCTAGAGAGGGGTGGGTCGACAGACACTCAACAATGATTGGAACAAACAAAAAAGTAAGGTAGAATCCGAAAATATTTTTAGGTTAACAACTAGATTCAGAAAACAAACACAGCTGGACAAGCTTGTCATTCGCAAAAGGAAGTAAACATAAAAAGTAAACATGATTATCAAAGGCCATTATTTCAAGTGCATGATCACTTCGTCATATTATTAATACCAGACAGAAGTTATAATACCAATACATAGTTAATACCAGACATTATAATGGACAGAAGTCAGTCTGGACCAAAGAAAATGAGATCTAAGGATTACCAATGAAACGTGTTAAGAAATTTGACTTGAAGGTAACTTTGGTTTCAAAACATCTGACTAACCAATCAAATGTTCATCGATCAAGTACACAGAATGACCAATGAATGTTCAGCAAACTCAAATTGAGAAAGGCGAGCAAGAAACTGTTTTTTGGTAAAACAAAATAGTTAATCGGTTATAAACAAAAGTTGGAGTTACACAAGCTACCTTTTAGCATAAACTATAACCAAATGTAACTGAAGAATGGATGGTGGCTGATGAAACTTAACAAAACTTCCCTATTCGCTGTCAGCGCCAACGCCTATTAGCCATGATAAGTGGGAGATCTTCATCAAGCTCCTTATTGTCCAAAAATAAATTGAAAGTAAAAAATTAATAGGAAATATATATTCTTTGTTATTGTTATAGATAAGGATTGTGTGCCTTACTGTTCTAATCTGAAATCATTGCTTGTGAAATATTTTCTACTCGTATGGCATGCTTGTGTATCAACAGTAAGCAAATTAAAATCCATATTGAGGTTATTGCCAGTATTTCAGATAATCAAGTAAACTAGCTAAAACCGGATGCGACTAGTAACATACTGTGATATCTATGAGATAAGAAATAACCTAAATAATACACTTAACTATATAATATACCTCAGGTTGAAATCCAGTGACTCGCAACACATTCCAGAAGATGATTTAGTCATTCTTAAATAATCTATATTTAGCAAATCTTTATGAATGAATACTAGCTGTGCTACCCGGCATTGCCCGGGTATTAAAAATCAGCTTATAAACAATGAGAGGTAATGAGAGTTGACTGTCACTTGCTATTAGCCTGGCACATTGCCAATATATGATTTTAGTAAGCTTACTAATAAGAGCTACCGCTTTTCATGACGTTACGCTTTCACATTACGTCATGACGGAGAGCGGTAGCGTATTTGCTCCGATATAGCGACATATATTGCCTAATGAAGACACCAAGCTCGTCAGACTGGTGAACCGGAGGGTCCGAGTTCAAATTTTCTGCGATTCAGAATCTTTATTCCAAGATTTTAATAGCTATAGCTGGAACTACACACATACGACCAACTTTGATAAATTTATATATAGATACGTTAGCTCTAAGTAAAACCATGCTTTTCATTTTTTTGTATATTTAGGCCTAATAAAAAATTCTCGTAACTTCTCATAAATTTTTGTAACTTTGTTTTTGACAGACAGAACCAAATAACTATAAAAATAAACCTTGTCAAAATTGTGGCTGAAAATTAATATGAGCACCATTTTATTTTTGGGCAAGCACGAGCTAACGCAGGTTCTTTTTACACCACAAGGTTGTGTAAAGTCAGAACACAATTGCTGATAAGGATATAATTTTGGATCATTTGTTATTGAGCTTAATACCCTTACACACGCATTATCACAGAATCCAAGTCTATCGCTGCGAGTCATATTATATTGCAACTGACATATTTCAGAAGCCAATAGAGCTCAGTAATATTCAACTATTTATGATTTTTAAAGCATGATTTACCTTTGCTACTTTAGTTACAGCTCACGTATGAAGGACATGATACAGTTGGTATTCTTGGCTTGGTCACACATTTCTATCATGTCTCTTACCCATGAACAGTGACTGACGTAAAAAATGCTTAAAACACATAAATTATATAATTTTTTTATTATATAGTTCAATACATTAGAGTCTTGGCTTTCGAATGAGCCTATATTCAATACACAAAAAATGATAGAACTATGAAAAACAGGATGTCAAAATTATGTCCTGCAAAAAAAACACTTGGATCAGGTTCTCAAAATGTCATGTCACAATTATTATTTAGCCTTAGGTAGTCGATCCCTTTCGCTGCCATTGAGGCTGCACTTTTCTGTGACGATCGGTGCTATTAAACCCAGAGAGCGCTAATAACAAACTAAGATTCTAGATAATCAACAATGCCCGGGGATCGTGCTAACGCATGACCAATACAAACACATGTTTTGTGTTAATTAATTATGCTTCAATAAATGTACTGTCGTCGATAAAGGTAATAAAATCACATCGATTAAATTATTACCTGCGGTTGCGTGACCCTAGGACTAAATGTCAATCGCACTTTCGCCGAGATCACGCAATGCTTGAAATTAATTAGTCTCAGTCGTCACCCTTAACATCGCATTAAAAATAAAGAGCTAGTGCATAATATTATCGGGAAAATTTAGTATGGTTATTGGAGTCTGAGGTACTTATCATAGAAATAATATGTACATGGAGAACTAATGATACTGATTCCTTTGTCATCTTCATTCGTCCTCTGGAGTTGTCCTACCTTCGCCTGCCACTAGCGTCATTATCGTCACTTTCGTAGTTGATAAATAAGCGGTAAGAGCACACAACAACGAATATGAGAATTGTGACGTCACAATTTTCGAGACTATGCCAGTAAACTTTTTCGCGGTAGAGCTCTGGGGAAATCCTATAAACACCAACCAATGTCTGTTTCACCATGGCAAACAATAGCTCATTCGACAGCCAAGACTCTGATGTATTGAAATATACAATAAAAAATTATGTAATTTATGTGCTTTAAGGCTACAAACACCAACAAATGAATCACCAACGCGTAGTGTAAATACTTGCTGCAGCTCCACACAGATGCTGCTAAACTCATGCTATCTTGTCGATGCACAGATTGAACAGGTAATGCACAGGTAATAAAATCACATCAATTAAATTGTGAACTGCGGTTGCGTGGCCCTAGGACTATCTGTCAATCACACTTCCGCGAGATCACTCAATGCTTGAAACTAATTGGTCTCAGTCGCGACCCTCAACATCACAATAAAATGAGAGGGCTAGTGCATGATATCATCCGGAAAACATAGTATGGTGCTTAGAATCTGAGTTATTTATCATAGAAATAATCTGTACATGTAGAACTAATGACACTGACTCCTTTGTTATCTTCATTGGTTCTCCGGAGTTGTCCTATCTTCGCCTGGCACTAGCATCATTATCATAGTTGATAAATATAAGCGGTAAGCAATTAAATAGGCAGTAAGAGCACACAACACCGCCTAAAAAAATTGTCACGTCACAATTTCCGAGCCTATGCCAGTAAACATGTTAGCGGTAGAGCTCTGGGAAAATTCTATAAACACCAACCAATGTTTGTCACACCATGTCAAACAATGGCTCATTCGAAAGCCAAGGCTCTGATGTATTGAAATATACAATAAAAAAATTATGTAATTGATGTGCTTTAAAAGGCTCATCGTTTTTCACTGCACCAGTACGACTGCAAATTCATTTTCGAATATATTATTTATTCCTTCCGTAGTTTTATCGCTAAATAGCAGCAACCAACATGAACAAGTTTTGCCTTTATATACAAAATTTAAAAATTGTGAATTTTCTCCCTTTTTTACTAAAACCTGAAAATTATCTATTAATTTTTCTGATGCATGCCTAAACAAATAATTATGCTCACAGCTTGTAAAACATTCATTAACACCAACTGAATAAATAATTGCACAAAAAGTACAATGGGTGAAACTAAAAACAGTTTTGGCATCAAAATGCAAAACTGTATTTATTCCAGCAAAATTCGCAATATTTTTCTCTGATTTTCCACCGAAAATTAAAGGTCTGCATGATGAACGAATAAATACCTAGCGAGCTGCTGTCGTTGGAAAAATCCTTACCCTAGCTCCAGGGCGCAATGTAATCATTATAAAAACAAGATGTCTGATGAACGAAAAAAGTTTGAAGACGATGAGTTGACTACAGGAAAAAATATCAAGAGGCCTGGCTTGTCTCTAATGACACCATTGGTTGAAACATGGCATATATACTAAGATACATGTTCAAGAGTTTTCTAAAGACACACAATCTCACTAAAATAGATGGTGGGATTGAGCACCAGGCTCAGAGATAGGAAAAAGAAAATTTATACAAATTTTTGTTCAAAATTCAAATAGATACAGCCTTTGTCAAGTATTCTGAAATTCATATTGGTGTATCCTCCCTCGAAATCTATCTAAAATTTCACACAAAAATAACCAATGAAAGTAGCACAAACTAAGCTTAACAATAATCAAACTTACAAGTTATACATTTTTTATCCAAACGAAAGGTTACCAGCTTAATCTTTAGGAATATTTGTTGCAATTAATTTTCCACCTTTATAAATAGTAACATTGTCTATAATTGACTGCCTGTGTGTTTTGTTTTAAAGGTTATAAGCAAAGTTCTTCAATTAAGATTTGAAGACCCAGCACTGCCCAGACTGAACTTTTGTAATTTCTAAACTGCAAAGGTCCATATTCTCAATCTATATTTCTCGAAGTCCGTCTGTCTGTCATTCCGGCTATAGCTTTTATTAGAATAGCAGAGCTGAACAATGCTGACCTAACGTACTGGAGTACTGTCATTAGAAGCCTAGCCTTATTAACTAGCTTAGTGGAATTTACCATTGGCAATATGCCAGGCTACTAGCTTGAAAGGTACAGTTGTTTGACAAAGTTTTAAAACCTTTACAGTTGTTTTTATTCTTCTCTTAATTTAGTTCAACTACACAACACTCTTCTCTCATGACATGTAGCTGGGAAGTTAGAATGGCAAATGTTGTTATATGCTAAATACAAATGAATTTTCTGTCCAAAGACTTTTTTATTACCCTGGCAACGCTGGGTGGTACAGCTAATATGAATGGACTCTTTGGATGGCTCACCTTTGCAGGCCATGCTGGATATCCTTTGACTTTGGCAAACACTATATCACCTTCTTTGAATGTTGCATTCTTGGACATCTTTTTAAGCGTCTGGAAGGACATAATGTCAATAAATGCTCGACTTCAATACAACACAAACAATGATAAAACTGAAGGATCGGTAGCTAATAGATACCATATACCTTTAACCGGAACGCCCGTATCAAACATAGATGCTCGCTACTTGACAGTTTTGTTTCGGCTTAATCTATTCATCTAGTCGTATTCTGATCGTGTGACCCATACTTCCTGCCAAACGGCGCGAACAATTTCTGCAGCATTTTTTGATTACCGCAGGTGACCAACAGGCTCGTCATGTTTATCAAAGGATGATTATATACACTCCTTCGAGCTAAGGTTGAAAAATTAAACAAACTTTTACGGTAGGTTTTGAGATATCACTCATCAAAGTGACAGCATTACGATGATGATGAAACCGACGCGTAAGTGCGTAAAGACAATAGACATGGTTTTATTGAATCGTGAAGTATATTTGTGAAAATATCTCGACGAATGAGGTTGCATGAAAGTGTAAACAGAAGCCATTTTGTTCAGCTACGTCCCATTTGAACCGCTCTGGAATGTGATTGTAATCTACGGCGTTTTCGTGATGGCTGCGATTACCTGTTCACTTTGGAGCTTTTAAGAGCTTGTAATCACATTTTTTCATATTTTGAACCTACTAGACAGCAGAGTAAGACATGGTGAAACTTTTGATACCAAATAACAGTAATGTAAATTTTGTTGCAAGTCAACCTTTAATAAGAGTCTTCGTGCGTTAGGTTTGCACTCTTCAGATTTTATCTGCAGAGTGCAAACCTAACGCACGAAGATAAAATATTATATTGCAACTATTTACCCGCTTTCAACGATTTCAAAACTGATATTATTTTAACTTTTACAATATCTCTTACACTGACGATCAGCTCCTTTTTCGCTCAAATTGTGTATAATAGTAACTAGAAATTCCACTGTCACACAGCCCACGACCAAAGTGATAATGGAAAAAGAAATGGTACTGATGGTTGAGAAATGCAATATTAGCAGTCAAATGGCACTGCAGTGCAATAGGAGAACTGCAATAGTGGCTGTAATGTACTGGGTGTTATTATGTACAACAAACAGCAATAATGAAAGAAAAAAGATTATATGTGTATATCTCTCCCCTGCAATAGGAGAAATGCAATATTAGAAGTAAAATGGCAAGCTGTTGTGTAATATACACAGGCTGGGGGGGGGGGGGGGCTATATATCATTGGTCATAGCAACCAATATCAAGAATTTGTGATATTTATCTAGATTTCTGGATTTATATCTAAAAAATTATGCTGAATTTAAAAATCTAAACAGATTTTAGCTGGTTGTCATAGAAATAGACGTATATCTATAAGAAATTGTAGGCCTATTACTTAATTTTGCAGATATTAAAAACGGCTTGGCAGTACCGTGATATTGGGCACAGCCGCAGTATCATCAACAAAATCTTTAACAAAATGATAACAGTAACATATTGCACACCATCGGTCACTATATACTTCGATCTTGTAAATTCGAATGATTATTCTTATAACTAAATCTCATAATAACCTTATAAAATCGAATAATTATTCTTACAATTAAATATTGTAATAATCTTATAAGAATCGTTAGAAAAATATCATCGTCATTTCCTTTACTTTCACTGCTTTGGACATCAGTTGGAATATCAAAGTACTCATTAGAATCCGGTAGAATCGGCAAAAAAGAAACGATTACTTTTCAGTACTTCTGCGTTAATTACAGAAACCTTCGGTAATTGGACAATGCCATAGACTGGTGAAATGTGCACATTTTTCTCGTGAAATGCGCATGACTTAATGGTTCTAGTCTCTGTCGCACGGCTTTATCGGAGTTTCGTTGCCCGGTTTTAATTTTGATCAAAAAAAGGCTTGTCAAGTTTTTATTGTGATTTTAGGCCAAATTAATCTGTCTATTTAGGTATAGTCCGATCAGATAGGTTAGTTTTAGAATATTGCGTCAACTTTGCAAAGACTTGGTTATATATATTTAAATACAGTCAAACAAGGATAACTCAAACTTCACGGGACTGAGCGAAAGTGCTTGAGTTATCAGAGCGTTCAAGTTATCAGAGCACTGTCACAAGTGCATGCATTTAACAGAAGATACATGTACATATACAAACTATGTATAAAGCAAAATCATAGATTGCTTGTTACAAGTTATAGGGCAACTTTACAAGTACAAGTCATGTAAAGTTTCAAAAGTGTTTATCAGGAAGTAAAGATGTTTTTCTATTACTTGAGATTTGTTTGTTGTTTTAGGTGATGTACTGCCATGAGATTTTCAGATTAAAATTGGCAAAACATGATCGTCGTCGAAACACTCAGAAAAAAAATCCATCTTTTTCTTCTGAGCGTTTAACAGGAATCAATTTTGCCAATTTTAATCTTAAAACATCTTGGCAGTCACATCACCTAAAACTACAAACAAATCTTATCTGACAGAAAAATATCTAAATTTTCGGATAATTTTTAAAACTTCACACGAGTAAACATTTACGACCAATCCAAAAACGCATGCTTCACATCTGAGTAGTTGTTTCATTTAAAAAGCCTATCGAGTGTAGTCTGTGAAAATGTGAGTTATCCTTCTATATCCACATATAATCACTCTTACAATATGCATTTTGCATGTTGTGTCGATCTTTATTAAATTTTTATCGCTAATACTTTTTAACGTTTTTAGTTTGGCCGTAACTTAGCTGACGTGTTAGCAACCACATTAATCAGGTTTTATACGGTCTCCTAATCGGTTCCATTATACGGTACAGGGGAAATATATGTACACTATATACCTATAGGGAGCACTTTACTCACTAGGAAGGCAGAGTAGTCGGAGCTACGCGATTAATGTAAATTCCTTCGGATTAAAACAAACCAAAGTTTGTTTTAGGTTTGTTCCTTCGGCAAAAAACTGTTTGAGTTAACCGTGTTAAGTTCGAGTTATCTAAAGCAATTTATCATTGCGCAGCAACAGACCAAAGAATCCGTTCGAGTTAACAATTTGTTCGAAATATCCGTGGCCAAGTTATCCATGTTTGACTGTATGTTTATATGTGCTTTGTATCATTATTATACTTAAACGACTCTACACAAAAATGGTTAAATTTTTTGATGGGATTTCGGTACAAGGGTTTGGTAATGGCTGTTGACGGATAATTTTTCAGAAATTGTGTGCGCATATGCGTTTATCACAAATCTCCCGAAAATCGTTTCGTAGGATAATACCGAGTACATTTACCAAATTTTGAACGCTGTTAGGCCATATTCGTTAGCACTTTAAATACAGCTCATCATAAAATAAATTGTATGATTACGACAAATTGCATGAAGTAAAGTCTACGAAGTTATAATTTTAAAACAATTTTTATTTATAAAATAGTGAATTTATTTATAAAAAGAGCTCTGCTATAGCAAAAGAGCGTGCTCTTTTGCTTTAGTGATGACTCACATAATTTTTTTGGAGATTATGTGATCTTTTTATAGGATTCCTGAAAGGACCGACCAAACCACATGCTCCAGGACTTAAGAAGAAATCAATTATCAATTTTTTGTGGCTAAAGCAAAGAAACCCAGGTTTACAAGAGAATGGTCAATGCTTATCCAGAAGGCAGTTTTAGCTTGAAATTTTTTTTATAAATGTCCCAAGTTGTCTAGAGAAGGCAGGAAATGTATTAATGATGAAAAAATATCAAGTCGACATGTTGATGTGATCTTGTTTAATTTAAGAGAAGGATAACAGTGGAACATGTTGCAAAGAAATTTAGTGTGTCAGCTAACCCAAGAGCAAAAAGGATTGAGTTGTGTAAACAGAATCTTTTTTGATATGAAAGAAAGGATGAGTACCTTAGAATGATTGTCAATTGTAATGAAGGTGTGGTTTGGCACAATTAACCAGAATCCAAGTGTCAGTCAATGCAATGGGAACAGCGAATCCCCGACAAGAAAAATTTCAAGTAATAACACTCTATCTAGCAACTCGTGCTTACTGTTTTTTGAGGTATGCATTGGCCTATTATTATTTTCTATCTTTAAAAAGGCACCACTGTCCACTGTACAACCTACTGTGAACTTGTAAGCAGGTTGAGAGAGTTGTAAAGAAGATTTGTCGAGTTTTTCAGCCAACTGGCGTCATTCATCAAGACCGTGCTAGGCGCCATGCATCAGCAAAAAATAGAAACAAAAAACACAATTCATTGAGAATCGCTATCATACCCCTACAGTCCTGACTTTGTGCACTTTGATAGTGATGACAAAACTAAAATTGAAGCAAGTGACTTTTAAAAAGACACCATAAAAATTCTATGCTGAAGGCATTTAAAAACTGGCACTTGAAGACAAAAATGTGTGTTATTCCATGGAGACTGAATTAAGAAAGAAAAAGAAATTGCAAGCTTCCACTTATATAAGAACTCTTTTTTATAAACCAACTTACTTTAATTATTGATTGGCACACATATTTATGTTTTAATTACATTCAAATGAGAAAAAATGTATATTTTATTTGATGATTAATTATTTTATCCACATCAGGAGCTGCATAACAATGTTACAAACATGTTGATGATACCCTACAAATTTTAACCGTTCAGTTAAATTATTGGTCAATTTTAATAACTATATAAATGCACAGATTGATTTAGGAGTTGCCTTTAAATAAGAGATAAACGACTTGACTAGAATAAAACCTGTACATTCAAAAGAAGTTTTCATAGTTCGCTACATGCATCAATGTTACATATTACACCTTTGCTATATTTCAGCGCTAGTTAATTGTCACATGATAGCGCGTTCTAAGTTTTATTGAACAATTAATCGTCATAGCAAGAGTAAGTTGTACTTCGCTTTAGGAAACACCTTAATGTGAACAGAAATAATCTGAGTAGAAAATCAAAAACCCCTTTAAAAATCACATCACCACCAGAAAATCTATTTATTTGTACCTGTAACCGTAAAAATCGCTAAAGTAATTTTGCGGTTTTCAAACTCATCTCGGCATCACCAGCCGTCTATATAAATTAGGGCATATTTAGCAACCTTGAGGAAATATGTCTTACGTAATATGGAAACCATGGAAATCTTATTTTCACCAAAAATAATGTTGCAGACATAAAGACTAGAATTACTGAAATGAACGCGATCAACTAAAATCTAATTGATTCTAAAACGATAATAGTAGGTATTAAGTAAGTAGATATGGAAAGTAGATATTATCTTTGTTACATTTGAAAGTGTGGAATAGGTTTTTTTATGTATTCAATCTAGAACCCTACGAGTTTGTGGTAAATAAATGCAAGCATTCGCAACTTTACAGTCAATGTTTATTCAAAACTTTGGACATTTCTTAGAAAGCAAAAATCTGTAGAATGATATCTATAATTTAGATTCACTCTGCCAATAAAAACTTTTTCTACATCAGGTTTGGCCATTTTAAATGTGACACCACAACTCTGCATTTCATTTTGGCTTTTTGACACATGATCCATTTTTGTTTTCCTTGTTAAGCCTTTATGCTGTAATTCTTAAACATCACATCGCTTGAGCACCCTTCTTCAGTAAACTGTGAGCATCTCTAATTGCAGACCAATTGTCCGCCTACATTTTTACTGGTACATTAATAAGCTTGTGTTTCCTTGAGTGAATCCCATTGCGTTAAACTGATTAATATCAGGTGGTTTAAACGACATACACTATCTGATTATGTTACGCAAATTTTCCCATCTTACATCATGCCTACAAGCAAGCCTTTGACCATCATAATTCTAATTATTTAAATGCAAAAATATTAACAGTATAATTTGCTTCCTATTTGATAAGCTTATCTTCACTGCTAATCATTTCATAACTCTGCTGCAAAAGTATGTTGATCTAGGACTTCAAACTGTACGAGCCCAGCACAAACATCTTGAAGCACCATGCTCATACTCAAATTTGGAAACTTTAATGTCAAATCAGTGCGTACAAAAAACTTTAAAAGCTCAACTCCCACCATTAAAGCAACCGAATTGAATTTCGGATACCTTACAGCTTAAATGGCAAAACATATGTAGCCTACTGTAAAACTATCATTTTATCAATTCAATAATTTATTTATGGTCAACATGTTAGTAGCATCAGTTTCGTGTAAAAAAACAGGTACAGGTACTGACCATAAAAAACGGGTGAGCAAAAAGGATTACTTTGTACTGGTGATACGAATATTTTCCAAATAATTACAAATATTGAATATCATTGCAAAAAATTAACCAGTAGATTATACATCCATATAAAAAACCACTAAGATGCTAGTAAGGTTGCTTTCAACATCGGTACACGCTGACAGCAATTCTGCAGCCGACAAAGTTTCAATAAGCTACGTTAGAAGCGACGAGTAAAGCGATAGAGCAAAGCAACAGTTACAATTTTCCAAACCTACACTTTAATTTTTCAAGAAAGTATTCCACAGCCTGATAGGAAACGTTAATATGTGACAAAAGAAGAAACCGCGGCACCGGAGAGCATAGTTACTTTTTTGCGAAAATATGAAGAATCAATAGCCCTTTTTCCTAAACTAGGTGTGCGTGAAGGCTATGCACCACCATAGTTTCAATTGAACGTCATAAAACTCAGCAAGAGTCTCGGCGTGCAGCTCTTTTCCTAATTTACAAACAGTATATCTAAAATTTTTATTTAATAATTTTTAATTTAACATTAATAATCAAATTATTTAATATGTTTTGTAAAATATTTTAACAACAAATAAAAGTTAACACAAAGTTCTAAAACAGGAAACATTGCACTCTTTGAGCGTTCTGACGTTTAGCGCGCCTTCTGGCGCGAAAATCTAAAACTGCTCACGACTAGTCCGATTTGCTTCTCGACAGGTTTCCGAGTGGTTTGTTTGTTTGTTTGTGAATATTATTTATTGAGGTTTTCATGAGAAAATACTGTTCTGTTGACCTCCGATTAGTTCTTCTCAGTATTTTGTTTTATTAACATACGATAGGATTCGTAGTTGTTTTTGGTGTTATTCTAGCAAAGTATTACAGTTTCAAAAATTGAGTTCACGTTTCTGAAACACATTAAGCTTTTATACTGCTATCAACAAAATATAGTGCATATATGTATTATAAAGAGCCTAACCTCAATTATGGTAGAGTTATAACGTATATTTTATGTGTGAAAATGGATAATGGAGCAAGTTGCCCGATCGTTATGGACAGTTTTTCAGTGTTTTTTGAATCCTAAAGCTTGTTTCCTCTCACGATCTTGTCTGTCTATCCTAAGTATGCCAGGTTTGGCAAAAATCAATCAATTTATTTTTTAGTGGTTTATTGATGCAACTTGTTGCTACTATTTAGGGCAAATTTAGTTTAAAGACCAGTTGGTTTTATCAAAATTTGCTGTCATAGTTGGAAATTGTTCATATATCAATTTATACAAGCGTACCACATGTGTAGATATTCAACATGAGTTGGTAACGAAGGTGTTTATAAACACAGCTGTCCTTTAGCGGGATATTGCCGAGGCTGGGTCGTAGTCTACACACACAAAAAACAACAAAGGTCCACGTAGTTATGAGCAAAAACAATAGTATCCACCCAAATATCTCACCAATCCGATGACCAGCACACACAAAAACTAAACCAATCGACAGAGCCACCCATCATGTTAAAATATTCCAAGTTTCAAGTCATGTCTTGCACAACTCACCTTATGGTTTCTCAACACTTGTCCCAAAGTCCCTATTAATTTGAGACTGTCCAATGGCTGTTTTAGAAATGGTCACCGCTAGCCTAACCTAACGTCCTGATTCAACATCTCACTAACTATCGGGGCATTGCTAAAAGAGGGAATCAAAACGGTCGGGAACACTCAGCAATGCCCCGATAGTTACTGAGATGTTGAATTAGGACGTTAGACTAGGCTAGCGGCGATTGGACCTCTTAAACGATTGGATCTAAAACAGCAATTGGACAGTCTCAAATTAATAGGGACTTTAGGACAAGTTTTGAGAAACCATAAGGTGAGCTGTGCAAGACATGACTTGAAACTTGGAATATTTTGACATGATGGGTGGCTCTGTCGATTGATTTAGTTTTTGTGTGTGCTGCTCATCGGATTGGTGAGATATTTGGGTGGATACTTTTGTTTTTGCTCATAACTACGTGGACCTTTGTTGTGTTTTGTGTGTGTAGACTACGGCCCGGTCTCGGCTTCGGCAATATCCCGCTAAAGGACACCTGTGTTTATAAAGGTTTGAAAAATGACTCATGGATTTATCCATAAATAAATTGATTTTTTGGCAAAATTTCAAAACAGTAATTTCATTAAAAAAATGCTTCACATATGAAGTATACAGGCCAAACCATAAAATAAAAAACAATTGTGGGGTAATGCTCCTCTATCATGTTTTAATAGTTTGCTAAAGTTAGGGTATATGCACAAAATATTTTATAGTCAATATGGCAAGATACAGATGCTTGTACACAATATACATATTTCTCTGAACACAAATACCTAATTGTAATGGATTTCACAATGGCTTTGCTGCCCATTAGTGCATAAATTGGTAGGCCTATGGTGTGCTCCAATCCATTGGTGTGGGGCTCTTTTATAAGTTGGCATGTTTTGAGTAATAATGATGACAGGAAACATCAATAAGTTTCTGCTATACTTGTATTATTAGTTCGAAATTAGTAGTAATTCGTTTTCAACGCTAACTTCATTTGCTGCACATTTAACTAATATCAGTTTTGCTCAAAGTGGCACATTTTTCCGAAGTTCGCATCGCTGCTGTCACACTATCATCACTGTCACGATTGTGACACCCCTCAACTCATATAATTATAGGATTAGTTTGAGTGAATTTCACAATTAAAAGTAATTTGTGGGGTTGTTGATGTTCTCATGTATGAGTTACTCATTATAATGTAAATTTAAGCCATTGTGGGAACTTAACAAGCTTCTTCTAGCAAGTTAGCAAATGGTTGCTACCTTACAAATGTATTACTAAGACTTGCGACTCCGATACTGAGAATGGTTCAAAATTTAATCAAATCTACTCATGGGAGTAACTTGTAACAAGTGCTTGAAACAGAATATTGTTAGGTGGAAAGTCTGCTGGTCATTTCTGTTTTCAACATGGGTAAGACAACATCTGCAGATCAGATGCGGAAATATCGTAATAAAATACGTCAATGTTCAAAACAATAGACTCAATATTTGACTGCCCAAGCTAGTCAAAATCAAAAGAGTAGAACAAAAAGAAGAGCTCAACTTACAGAAGATCAATTGAAGGAGTTCGCATTTTTCCGAAATTCGCATCACTGCTGTTACACTGTGACCATTGTGACACCCCTCAACTCATATAATTATAGGATAAGTTTGAGTGAATTTCACAATTAAAAGTACAGTCAAACATGGATAACTCAAACTTCACGGGACCAAGTGAAAGTCTTCGAGTTATCAGATCGTTCAAGTTATCAGAGCACTGTCATAAGTCTATGTATTTATTAGTAGATACATGTACATATCTACTATATAAACGGCAATCGTTGTATATCTGTGTATCTGTCTGTCCGCTTTATAGAGTACCGTACTTTTCGGACTATTAGCCGCTACTTTTATATAAGGGTGTGTCTATTCTGTGGTTTTTTTCACCGCTAGGGCGCATTAACGGGAATCTCCGGTTAGTACACGCCTCTATTATAATACGTAACCTGCTATTCATCGTAAGGATGAACGATAAATACTGATATGCTAATAGTATGAGTTGTCTTCTCGATATATTGAGTCACCGATAACTCCCAAATATGAGCAGTATAAATAAATTATATGGCGGTCTTTTTTTTCGATTCGATCGTACGAAGCAAACTTAATTAATATGAGTAAGTAGTAGAATTAAATTAGTAGTAAATATTAGTAGTGAATTAAATAAAATTTACTACTCTTTAAATAAATTAATGAGTAGTAAATTACATCTAATTAATATTTACTGCCAACGTGTACCGGGAAGGTCATGTGAACATTTGTTTCTTGCAACCACTAGAAAAACGCTGTTCTCTTTCTACTATATAAACGGCAATCGTTGTCTGTCTGTTTGATTGAGTGTCCGCCTTATAGAGCGGTCTTTCCTTTTATCGTCGTACGAATTTTGGTCGTACGAAGCGAACTGAATTAATATGTGTAGTATCAGTAAATAAATTATAGAGCGGTCTTTCTTTTTCTATTCGGTCGAACGAAGCCAACCGAACTGATATGAATACTAAATATCGTAATTTCGTAATATGGACTATTAGCCGCTACTTTTCTCTGACGATTTGAGCCAAGCGGCTTATATAAAGGTGTGGCGATTCTGTTGTTTTTCTTTCACCGCTCGGGCGCATTAACCGAAATCCCCGGTTAGCACGCTTTTTAAACAGCAAATTTTCTGCCGTGTTAAAAAGCGCCTTCCTGAGTTCTGCGGCCTATACAAAGGTGTCTATACAGCTATACAAATGTACTATTTATTAAATAAAATAAATTAACGAGTAGTTATTTACATGCAATTAATATTTACTGCCAACGTGTACCGAGAAGGTCACGTAAACGTTTGTTTCTTGGAGCCACTGGAAAAACGCATTTCTCACCTACTAAATTTCCACATCAAAAAGGTAAGTGTTTCTTATGCGATGTTGTATTGTATATGAATTGCCACATCTCCACTACTTAATAACGTTGGATTTGCCGCTGTTCGTGATAGTGGGTCATGTTCATTTCCTTCAGCAGCCGAGTTACTAATTTTTTTCCAGCTACGAGTAGGCCTATTGTAACTTACTATTACAGAACTTTCACGAGTACTCCGAGGGTTGCGATACGCTATTGTGGAAAGAAAGAGAGCAGCTGCTATCGACTTACTGTCACCCTGCATCAGCCATGACCAGCTATACGTCGCCTGCTCAAAAGTAGGCACACGCCGAAAACTGTTTTTTCATACGCCCGACAGAAAAACCAAAAATGTTGTCTATCTGCAAGTGTTGCGTTGAACTAAGGGAGAGAGAGAGAGGGAGAGGGAGAGGGAGAGGGGGAGGGAGAGGGGGGGAAAGAGAGGGAGAGGGGGGGAGAGAGAGGGAGAGGGGGGGAGAGAGAGGGAGAGGGGGGGAGAGAGAGGGAGAGGGGGGGAGAGAGGGAGAGGGGGGGAGAGAGAGGGAGAGGGGGGGAGAGAGAGGGAGAGGGGGGGAGAGAGGGAGAGGGGGGGGGAGAGAGAGGGAGAGGGGGGGAGAGAGAGGGAGAGGGGGGGGGAGAGAGAGGGAGAGGGGGAGAGAGAGGGAGAGGGGGGAGAGAGAGGGAGAGGGGGGAGAGAGAGGGAGAGGGGGGAGAGAGAGGGAGAGGGGGGGAGAGAGAGGGAGAGGGGGGGGGAGAGAGAGAGAGAGGGAGGGAGAGAAGGGGAGAGGGAGGGAGAGAAGGGGAGAGGGAGGGAGAGAGGGAGAGGAGGAGGGGGGAGAGAGAGAGGGAGGGAGAGAAGGGGAGAGAGAGGGAGAGCGAGGAGGAGAGGGGGGGGGGGAGAGAGAGAGAGGGAGAGAAAGAGGGAGAGAGAGGGGGAGAGGGAGGGAGAGGGGGAAGAGGGAGGGAGAGAGAGGGGAGAGAGGGAGAGGGGAGAGAGAGAGAGGGGAGAGACGGAGAGAGGGGAAAGAGGGAGAGATGGAGAGAGAAAGTTGTAACTGCATATTTGGAGTTGTTTTACAGTATGAAAGCCAACTCTCAATAAACCTTATGCTGCCCGTGAATCTGTTACTGTAGGCGGGTAATGCAGCTAGTACAAACTATAATATAAATCTAAAGCATGAATGGCTTGTTTCAAATTAAGTGCTTCTAATGTAAAGTTTAAAATTTTTTCATCAGAAAGTATAGAGATTTTTCTATCACTTTAGATTTGTTTTATGTGATGTGACTGCCAGGACGTTTTCAGACTAAAATTGGCAAAACTTGATTGCTGTTGAAACGCTCCGAAGAAAAGACATCTTTTTCTTTTGAGCGTTTTAACCAAGATCATTTTTGCCGATTTTTTTTCAAGTTTATGCGAAGGTTACCTCGCTTTTCTTAGCCGTCGTAGGACCATCGCTAAGCGAATGTTTGGTAGAAATCAAATTTTACCAAACCTTTAGAAAATTTGTTGATGAAAATATTTTGCCGATGTTGGTAATAACGACGCCTACGAACTACTAAAAATTGGGGTTTATTTCTATGGCTTGGAATAAAGTGATATTCTAAAGCGATAACAACCATCTCGGTAGCCGTTGGGCAAAAAACTGTTCGAGTTAATGGAGTTGAGGTTGAGTTATCTGTAGCAATTTATCATTGCGTTGGAACGGACCAAACAAAACCGTTCGAGTTAACCATGTGTTCCAGCTATCCGAGGGCGAGTTATCCATGTTTGACTGTAATTAGTGGTGTTGTTGACGTTCTCATGTACTCATTATATTGTAAATTTAAGCCATTGTGTGAACTTAGCAAGTTTCTTTGGTAGATAAAACGGTTGCTACCTTACTAATGTATTACCCAGACTTGTGACTCCGATTCTGAGAATGGCTCAAAATTTAATCCAATCTACTCGTGGGAATAACTTGTAACAAATGCTTGAAACAGAATATTGTTAGGTTGAATGTATGCTGGTCATTTCTCCTAGATCCAATAGATTGTTGTGCAAAATGTACCATTGCTGTGTCCTTTTTACACCCTAAGTTTTTGTAAATTCTTGTTTAAGATGACCTAATATTAACGTAGGAAACAATTCATTTTACTAATATATTTTGTGTGCTCTGCTATCAAACATCATTGCTAGAGTTGTGTATTTCTAAGGAACCAACGTCTATTAAGGTCTGTCATTAGGAGTTATAATATATTTATATTGTGTTATATTGGCTTTCAGCAAGTTATTACTATTCAGCTGTTGATTCTGTCAAATACGATCTGTTCTATTCTTAACCCTTTGGCTGGGTAAAAGCCTGGCAAAAATACCCGAAATTCGTGTAATATATTTTTCAAAATTCAATAAAATCAATATTTTATGAACATGCATAGCTCAAATCTGAAAATTATTTCTATGAACAAAATCTTTTGTACATAAACATTCATTTACATATTTACTACAAAATAAATACAACCATGTGCAATTGTCCCTGTATGAAATGCTTGGAAACATCTCTTTCAGTAGAGTCAAACGCTATAACGTAGCTTTGCGAGCTACCATAACAATCGTTTTTCTCTGTATATTCCAAGTTTATTAAAAGTCCAAAAAGTTTACATCACTTCTATCATCTGAATTATTTTTATTCTGATCAGACAAAAAATCTCTAACGGTCGCAGGATCAAATAATCTTTCATTTTACCGTTTTGAAAGTCGAGCCGATGTTGACTGGTTTTTCCAACTTTTATTCTTTTTCCAAGGAGGCGCGATTTCTTTAGCTTTTAGCACAAAGCAACGCCTCTCAGGTAATCGTTTCATATCGTAAATCATCAACTAATATCTTGTTGATGATATTTAAAACTTACTAGTGTTCATATCCTTTGTTTATCGTTGCTGGGCGACAGCTTTATAAGCGTCTACCGAAAGCAACATAAATGTCGTTTCCCCACGCAACCGACAAACGACATTTTGATCATTTCCCCAGCCAAAGGGTTAAGCTGCATTGTCCAATTTTGTTTGTAATTTTCATCTCTTTGAAGTGTGATGTAAACAGATTTCGGAAAGACTATTATGCAAAATACACATTAATGGAACCATCTGCATTTTATTTTAATATAAATCACAAAATAAAAAAATTATTCTTTGTTTAAGAAATGGGAATTAATGTAAAAATGAAAGTAAATGTTCATTCTTATATGCAGATTTCTGGCAATTACTGTAGCTCATTACATTAGTATTCAGTTGTTATAGCCTGTACCTTACATTAGCAATTACGAATGTCTCAACAGCATTCAGGTGCACTCCAACAGGTGGGTCTAGCGGTCACTACAAGAGTATTCTAACAAATGGCCGAGAAATGACAAGTATAGTACAAACAGCACGAGAGCACTTGCAGGCTAACAGAAGTGTTTAGTTAAGCAATAATAAGGTATGCGGGACAGCTAGTGTCATACAATAACCATCAGCGTTACTATTACAGTCACAGGTCACATTTTATTCCTAAGCCTGTTTAGACATCGCTACAATGAATGATGCGTGGTTATTAGCGCTATTCAATTATTCAATGTATTATAGTCATCAGCTAATTAGGAATGGTGTTTCAACAATTACTGCATGTCGCTGTAATTCCAGATTTGCTGTCGCAACAGGGATGGCTTAGGAATAAAATGTGCTACTCTGTTACAATGTATATGTGTAAACTAGTTTGTTTTTTTTTCTTCATTTTGAAAACAAATTTCAGAATGCAAAGTATTTAGCGAGAAAAAATGGCTACATGCTCTGACGATGATAGCCTGAAGGAGAATTTTCCACCCTTTCTAAAGAGCTTCAAAAAACAGGTAAGGAACACTGATAACCCCGCCATTTTCACATGGTATAAAAAATGATTAATCACTATTTTATCTCCTAACAAAATGTACAATAACACTCTTGTTTCCTAAAAAAATTTGATAGTTTCGGTAGTTTGATAGTTTTGATAGTAAATATTTATATTATGTTTTATTTATTGGTTTTACTAGAGTTCAAATGTACTGGCAAAAACAAAACCAGTTTGATGAATGTTATGTTGCGTAGGCAGTTTTCTACCTACCATAAAACCTCTGTTTTTCAATCCTTCCCCTAGAGTGACTATCTATTAGAGGTGACATTCAAATAGAGGGTGATGCTGTATTTTTCAAATAGCTCGCCAAGTATTTTGGGAAAATAAATTTAACCCTTTCACGGGCGACGCGAATGTTGCCTATATTTTGCACTCTTGTTTTGGTTGAACCGCATTAACCTTTTTGGATGTAATACATCTGCTATAACTCACCTCTATCTTGTCACAGATTTCTAAATAAATATGCATTGGGAAGCTGAACAATATCTTTACCAGTTGATATGTATTGCTTGCAATTAACTTGCGTTGGTCTTGTAGTCTGCGTTGCAATTTGTTGGAGAAATGTTTTTTAAAGTTTGAAGGCAGGTTTTTATTTTATTAACTATATTTAATAATGTTGCATAAAAGTTCATTGCACTCAGTGATGTCTGCTACAGCTTGCAGCCAAAACTGGCTTTTTATGTGCAATAGGTGAAGAGTTATCAGCATCATTGTAAACTGAGTTTTAATAATGGCCATGATGATATCAAATAATACGCTG
Organism: Watersipora subatra; assembly: GCF_963576615.1. Classification (NCBI taxonomy): domain Eukaryota; kingdom Metazoa; phylum Bryozoa; class Gymnolaemata; order Cheilostomatida; family Watersiporidae; genus Watersipora; species Watersipora subatra. The sequence goes on from NC_088712.1 coordinate 15,327,321, forward strand.
TCAATCTGAAAATTTATATTATATATTTATATATAACAAATCAAATGCGAAAAATATATATTTAAGAACAGGTGACTTAAAAATCATATTTATACTACTTGCAAAAACAAAAATTCACAATTTTGAAACAAAAATGTTTACATCAGTTGCTTGGCCAGTTGCGTTCTGATTGTTTCTTTTGTTTGGCACGATTTCATCTTCTGCCTGTTTAATACCTCCCACAATGTTTGCTGACCTCAACTCTTTTTCTGCATTGCTTTTCTAGTCGATATTAGCCGTCCAAGCGATTTTTTAGCCGAGCAACACCTTTACGTGTTATTATTTAAAATACTTTTCACGAAAATAACGATAAAATTTCAAGTGCATGTGCGCTTCGCACACCATTTAGCTTCGCAATTCCATCATAAATGTTAAATTGGTTTTTCACATACTTCGATGTATCAAGACCACGTTAAACCGTTTATTCCTACAGTTATTAATAAAGTCATTAAATATTTCTGTGGCGTTGCTTTCAACGTTTTAATAAAAATCCGTAGAGCTTCGGAGTTGGACAATAAAGGTCAAAGAATGTCATAGTGGCGCTCGAACAGAGGTGGCGTTGAATTAAAGGGTGGCCTCTTTTTTTCAACTCTTCTCCCATAATTGCTTTTGGGGGCATTCTATTAAACAGGTATTCAAATAGAGGTTTTACAGTATATTGTTTGCTATATTTTGTTTGATCTTTAAAAAACTAACAAACCAGCAAACTAACAAAGTACTCCAAAACTATGTTTTCAACATGAGTACCTTTCTGGGTTTAATCAAATTGTATTACATTGCTTGAGGATTTGAAAACTTCTCTATCACTCGGTTTCCATGCTTCTTATGGCTTTGAATTTGACCTCTGCCAATGAATTCGCACCCTACCGTTTCAACAAATTGCAGCTGTAGTCTAATTTATCGATCTTTCCAAGACTGGCGATGTACTCTTTGAAACAGAACTTATTAAAGTAGACCCGCTTGCGGGCAGTGGTCACTTTTTAATTCTCGTTTCGTACTTCCGTTGCACTACCTCGGACAGGATACCTGATCAGAATTTTCTTTTGCTTTTCCTTATTGTGGCTGAAAATTGATGTTGCTTGTTTTTAAAATCGTTAGAACTGGCCAAGACTAGGAAAATATGTGTTTTTTCACTCAATTGTATACTTTTAGCGCAATTTTATTCATTCTATTGATTAGAGTTCTAGGGTCACTCGCCTCAAAATGTAAAAGATTATATCAGGAAGTATAGTTATTTTCCTATCATTATAGATTTGATATGGTTTTATCAGCATCGGGTACATAAACATTCACATAGCATTTAGGGAAAGACAATTTCTAATCAACTCATTTTAAAAACATTTGAAGCATTATTGCGATGTATCTGAGGCTATGTTTGCAGTTTTTTTGCAACAATCACGAGCAATTACAAGGCAATATTTGTAAATTGAGATGCATAGCACTGCAACTTGATCGCAATAGCCGATGTCATATTGCGATGGCCTATGTCATATTTTTCTTTACGATGACAAATATGTCCAAGCATGTTTGTCATGCTATCAACAAATAGGAAGTGCAACCACTAACATCATTTTTGGAGATGTCTTTTTCTTCTGAGCGTTTTAAGCGCTTAGAAGTTTTGCCGATTTTAATCTTGAAACGCTCTGGCAGTCAGATCAACTAAATCTCAAACGATCGAAATGTCTATACATTCTGATAAAATATTTTTCATAGTTGAGGTTAGTGACACTTTAAGAAAAACTGCTGACCTTGTCTGAAGCTGAGTATTTCAGGGCCTTCATTCATGGAAGCAAAAATTGTGTCCCTTGCAGTCGAAACGAATGGTGCTAAGCTCTTCTGATGAAGAAACAACTCCTGTAAAACGCACCAAACTTGGTACAGCCGATGAGGTACTGGCTACTGAAAACATCCTTCAAGACCGGAAGTATGTGAATGTCCAATAGGTTTTTTCTTAATTGTATATCCAGTAATCAGTGCCTGATCCTTAAATTAATCTGCCAGTCGACTCCAGGAGCTCTTATCTCGTCCAATCAGGAATATGGACTTACCTCTTTTTGCTTGTTAGTTATTTCAAGTCTTGAGGAGTATCACATGAATTTCATAAATGCTAGGTTTGTTGGGTGTGCCTTTCTGATGTCAGTAGGTTTTAAATTAAGGAATGGGACAATGTTTGGGTACCCAGATTTGTGGCTGACGAATATTTGGCTTAATGGACATTTGACTAATTGTACATAATGTAGTCAGGTCGGGTACTGTTATTTATTATCGGATAACTGGGAAGACCGATGCAACCTGCATCATAGGTCAGATTGTTGGCGACTAAATTGGCAACACCAGCTCTAAGATGAGAGTAAATTTGAGCATCATGGTGGAAACCAAGTAGACTCTCCAAAGACGACTCAGAATAGACTTCCTAAACTGTGCTGTGGCTGCACTCAAAGGCGGGAATAAACTTCTCCAGTTAGCCGCTGCAGCAGATTAAAGATGCCAGTATGTCGGGACCTATTCCGGCCCGCTGGATTACATCTTTGTACTGCTGAGAGAGGAACTCGAGCAACGCAAAAGCTAGTGTTCCTTAAACCATAACTGTCACGTAGGCCGACAACTTTAATCATATTTTCTAGGTAAATCAGAAACGCTCATTCCGATTTTGTACTCAAAATAAAGATTGGTCCACTAACCTTAGAAGTCATAAAGGCTTTTTTAAAGCGTTTCAATATCCTTCTCGAAAACAACACAATCGGCACAACAGGCTCCACCAATAAATATGTGACCCAGCCTAACCTTTTAGGAACGGAAGTTAGGGATGTTTAGTCTGATTTAGAATGATAGAGATGGGTGTCTTAAAACCTATTATTATCTAAATTCAGCCTGTAAAATAATCTGTCTTTTATGAAAGGTAGATAAACTATGTAAAATTGCTCATAGTTTGTTACATTATGTTTAATAGGCTGAATGTTGAGAAAAATGAGCTTAAAAGAGCGCGATGACATCACAAGCTAGCGTTTTTATCGCGCTTGTTTGAGTTCATTTTTAAATGTGCGATGTTAAATAGCTTATCTACCTTTTAGAAAAGACATGATTTTTAAGGTTAAATTTAGATAATGGGTTTTAAGACACCCATCTCTATCATTCTAAGTCGGACTAAACATTCCTAACTTCCATTCCGTAAAAGGCTAGGCTACGTCACATATTTATGGGCAGAACTTGTTGCACCGATCGTGTCGTTTTCGAGACCGCTATTAAAACGCTGTAAAGAAGTCTTCATTACTCTCAAAGTTAGTGGACCAATCTTTATTTTGAATACAAAATCTGAATCAGCGTGTCTGATTTACCTAGAAAATACGATAAAAGCTGTACGTGACAGTTATGGTTTAATACATTTTGCTTGCAGTTTTATAGAAATGACAGAAAAAGCCTAAACCATAGGCTGTTGCTGCACGAGCTGTTGAAACGTCCGACTGCACGGGACAGACATTTGGCTGAGTAGACATTAGATTTCATGGATGTTTTAACAGACCGTAGAAATTAGCCTATACCAGGATGAGGAAAGTCATTGATTGATGGCTAAATAAAAATATCAGATCTTGAATATGAAGATTTATTATTGAGAAATATTAGCCTTATAAAAAGTAGATTTTTGGACAGCGATTGCACAAAATATACAAATTTTTCTTTCATTGATTTTTTCTGCATTGAATTTCTACATCAAACATAGATTTAACTTTGCTTAATCTTATTCTTTATTGAAGTTCCTCTCCGCAATAAACATCTCCATCAAATAAGGACTTACAATATACTTTCAAGTATTGGCTGTTCCTAAACTTCAGCTAAATTTCTGTTAGGTCAAATATACATCGACAAAATGTGCGTCTGCCAAATGTCTTTTGGTCAAAAGTCCGGCATAATCATACCGATTGATCTTCAACATATCTTCTTGCTAAAGTATGGCTGTTGATTATTTTTTTGGCAATAACACCTCAACAATTAAAACTTCACACGAGAGACCCCTTAACTTGCAACAAGCAATCTATGCTTTTGATTGATATATGTTTGTATATGTACATGTATCTACTGATAAATACGTGCACTTATGACTGTCCTGATAACTTGAACGCTCTAATAACTCGAACACTTTTGCTCGGTCCCTTGAAGTTTGAGTTATCCGTGTTTCACTGTATTTCAAAAACAATCGTTTTTTTTCTCAAAACGGCTAATTGTGTTGTTGTTAACAGAGACTAATATATTTTAGTTTACTATTGGTAAAAAATTAAATAAAAAAACGCAATAAGTTAACCAAAAATCAATTTATAAAAAGTGTTCGCGTGGCGACACTCATATCCTTGGCTGTTCCTAAACTTTGACTAAATTTCTGTTAGGTCAAATAGACATCAACCAAACGTGCGTCTGCCAGATGTCTTTTGCTCAAAAGTCCGGCATAATCATACTGGTCATCATCATATCTTGCTTGCTAAAGTGGCTGTTGATTATTTTTTACTATAACACCTCAAGGTCTGAGTATCCTATCGCGGTTATTCAGAACTGCTGTTTATTTATAAATGCTTCCGCCTTCAAATAGTTTCTTATATGCCGCAATTGATATGAAGTTGATACCAATCGTCCACCAGGTTATTTATTCGACTCATGAATACGTGTGAAAGTCTCATATGTCCTTCTTGAGCAGTGGTCTGCAATCTCAATTTCTGAATGTCTCATCTCAACATCAAATTGAGAGTTCAAACTAAATACTTGAATCCCTGTGATAGGGACAGCAAACGAAATTTCTGAACTCAGATTGCTCTAGATGAACCGAGGAAACTGACGGATAGATGAATTAGTATTTTCCTTGATTATTTTCAATAATTGAAACTTAGATGAATAAAGTCATTTTGTAGTAACAATCAAAAAAATATTGCTAAAGAACCAATGATATCGATCAACCAAGATATATCCCTTGAAATCAACTCGATTATGGGTTCATGAATAGTTCAAAGCCATGGAACTGTCATGTTGTTAGTGGATCCCAATTTGTACTAGATGAGTGCGCATTAGCGGAGCCATGTTCCCATTTTACTGCAACCTGATAACACCGATACTAGTTAGCTGTGGAAATAAAGGAGCATTGCTAAGCACATATACATGTAGTACCATGAGCTATACTTGCTTTTACATATATACTTGTTATTGAGTAGCTACATGTATAAGTTTGTGTTTCAATACATAGTCCGCATGTTTTTAAACATAATTAATGATGGTCTACTTCATCATGCAGTGTTTACTGCAATCATGTGCTTTGTACGTGCTGTGTTACATAACGTGATGTTATAGATATCTCCTCCTTTCTGGTTATAGCTCTGATTCCGAGACAAAACCACTTTCGGCCCACCAAAGAAATACCAGCGTTAGTTCTGATGAGGAAACTGCAAATGTTTCACAAACCAGGCAAACCTCAATTTCATCAGATTCTGACAATGGGAGTCATAACTCGGCGTCCAGCACTTCTCCGTCATCTAAAGGGTCGCGTGCAAGTATTAAACGTAGGAAACTGAAAAAGAAACGAGCTAAGATTGAGAGTGACTCGGAGTCCGAGGATGATGTTTCTTCAGCCTCTAAGCAGAGCCACTTGCCAGACACAGTCAGTCACTTCCTGTTGTACTTGTCATACTGTATTCAGTGTTACTTTTATTTCAGAGCATTGTCGAAAAAATATTTTCTCAGCAGATGTTTTAAAAAGTTAATATAAATGAGTTGCAGCTTTAGCTTTAATTTTTAATTTGGTTTTTGACATCAAACTTTTAGGGGATAAATTATCACGCTGACAGTACAGTGAAACATCCCTAACTTTTCCAACCTTTGATGTAAAATTTCACTCTACAGCTGTAGTAATTTCCAAGACAAGGTGTTCGAAGCTTCTCAAAATATCACAGTTTTGTAGATAAAGGTAAAAATCGATGAAAACAAAATGTAAAAAAGTTCTAAAAATCGATGCAAGTTTGGTTACTTTGAAGCCGTAAAACCTTTCTTTGAAAGGCCACGTTGTTTCTACCCATCTTTTATGATGGTGTTTAATTACAGGTGACGTTCAATAAAAGGGTGGCGTTCAATATTTTAAGTAGCTGCTCAGGGTTTTGGGAAGTTGAATTTCATTTAACGAATAACGAACGATAACATCTAACATAAAGTCAAAATTTATTGGAACGTTCTCGTAGTGCTCTGAGGAAGTTTAACACACAACTATGCAGTAGGAGCGTTTTAATTGAATGCCAAGGCCTCAATGTAGTAGGCTCAATCTTTAGGCACTGTGATCCAGGCGTGTTAATTTGTATCTACCGAACACCCGCTATATAATAAATTAAAATAACTTGAAACTAAGTTGTATTTCATGTTACAGCTAATTCCAACTTGGTTTTTGTTTTCAGTTTGTTTTTGTTTTTCTTCCTGTTGGGATTTTTTTGCCTTGTTTTTTTGATTCACTTGCAGCCTTTACTTTAAGCCGGCCTTTTTAAAACGATCTTATCTAACTAGAAAGACCGAGTGATACTGTTTTCATAAGCAGTCTCTCGCATACTTTAGGGCTGCATCGATAACCGTCACATACAGTACAGTGAACCCTCGTTGTACTATTTTAATTCGTTTCAGTGTTGGCTTTGTATAGCGAAAATGTCGTGTAAAGGGGTATAGAAACTTCTAGTAATGATCTGATACAAACAACTTCTGGTAAAAAACATCAAAATTTTATATAAACTGTATTTATTAAAAATTATTAACAAAATAATATGGTATTCTTAGCAACTATAGTTACTTACGGTAGCTTTAGTGTATTTAGTGGTTATGATCTGCAACAAAATGTAACATTACAATGTACTATATGCAGTACATATCATAGGGAGTTCTTACCTTCGAGATAGACATATAACATTAGTTTTGAATTTAGCTTTAATGAATTTAGCTTACTAAACACATGCTTAAAGCAGTTTTAATATGTATTTTACTAAACATCATCTTAGTCATTGGCTAAAATTTTATCACTGATATGTTTCCGGTTTCGTTTTTCCTATAACTTATAACAAATAATGCTGAACTGAGACTGAGCAAACATTGTATTTCTTTCAGGCGATGTTGGAGGGATTCTGGCGATTAGTCTATCGGCATCTTTGTTGTTCCGACGTATTCAGCACACCGACTGCCAAATTTCAATTTTGAGACAGGTTTTCGTTGATATCGTACGTCAAAAAAATTTCTATGTCGGGGTGAAAAACATGTTTCACATCGTAAGGTGAAAAAACCATATAACAGGGTAATGTTAACAGGGATGCACTTTATCTGAAGTGTGTCTCTTATCTCAACCCAACACAAAAATTGTCAAATTTGGCATATGTCGAGGTACGACTGACTGTATTTCGTTTTATGTTTGTGTTATTCTTTTGTACGTCTAGTCCAGTCACCAGTTGACATCTTCTCTTGACCCCGACTTGTTCGATGCTGAGATGAGTGACGACGAAAAGAAGTCAGCGATCAGTGATGAGGAAAATTCAGCCGGCAGCGATGAGGAGAGTGAAGAAGAGGTTGTGAACAAACTCAGCTCCAAGTTTTCAGGGGTAAGAGGTCATTTAGGGGTCATTCAATAAATCCTTAGAGTTAATAAGAGCATAATCTTTAGAGGGATTAACTAGCACACTCCATAGAGGTACTCAAGTGCAAGACTTAAACCATAACTGTCACGAACAACTTTTATTGTATTTACTAGATAAATCAGACACGCTGATTCCGATTTTGTACTCCAAATAAAGATTAGTCCACTAACCTTCAAAGTCATTTAGGCTTTTTTAAAGCGTTTCAATATCCGTTTCGAAAACAACACAATCGGCATTACAAGCTCCGCCCATAAATATGTGACGAAACCTAGCTTTTTTTCGGAAACGGAAGTTAGGAAAGTTTAGTCCGATTTAGAATAATAGAGATGGGTGTCTTAAAACCCATTATTATCTAAATCCAGCCTGTAAAATAATTTCAGTTTTTTATGAAAGGGATATAAACTATTTAAAATTGCTCGCAGCTTGTTACATGACGTTTAAATGGGCTGGACGCCGAGAAAAATGAGCTCAAAAAGCGCGGTTTTATCACGAGCTAGCGTTGTTATCGCGCTTTTTAAATATGCAATGCTAAATAGCTTATCTACCTTTCAGAAAAGACTGATATTATTTTTAAAGCTGGATTTAGATATTAATAGATTTTAAAACACCCGTTTCTATTATTCTAAATCGGTCTAAACATCTCTACGTAACTTCTGTTCCTAAAAAGCTAGGTTATGTCAAGTATTTATGGGCGGAGCTTGTTATGCCGATCGTGTTGTTTTCGAGACCGATATTAAAACGCTATGAAAAATCCTTTATTACTCTGAAAGTTAGTGGCCTAATCTTTATTTTGATTACAAAATCGGAATCAGCATGTCTGATTTACCTAGTAAATACGATAAAAGTTGTTCGTGGCAGTTATGGTTTAAGGCCGTACACACTATCACTCAAATCAATGTTTAGCTGTGAGATTGACCATTAGCTGTTTGTACGTCATCACCAAAGATAAGGTGTACACACTATGAGCGATGAGCTGTTGGTGATAGTTAACCAACAACCAATTAGAAATTGCATAAGTGATATCGCTGGTGATTTTGTTATCTTTTAATTACCGTACTTTTCGGACTACTAGCTGCTACTTTTTTCTGATGGTTTGAGTCATGCGGCTTATATAAGGCTGCGGCTATTCTGCAGCTTTTTCTTCCACCGCTAGGGCGCGTTAACTAGAATCTCCGATTAGTGCACCTCTAGCGGTGAAAAAAACGAAACAATGCCTAACGGTATTGTTCCGTTAGGCACTAGGTTAAAAAGCGTCGGTTAATACGAAACAGTGCCACTGTTTGGCACTGTTCTGTTTTAAACAGCAAAGTTTCTGCCGTGTTAAAAAGCACCATACTAAGTTCTACGGCCTATACAAAGGTGCAGCCTATGTATTGTTTTATTATTGTTTTTTGGAAAATAAAGCAGATTCGGCTTATATAGGGGTGCAGTTTATAGTCCGAAAAGTACGGTATCTGATTATGCAACTCATCATGACTGTAGCTCTTCCTCACGCTCATCAACAAACAGCCAATCAATAATTATGCTAATAGTTGTGGTCATCGGTGTCAAAGTTCAACATGTTGAAAGTGCATCGTCGCTAGCAACGATTAGGTTGGGCATTCTTGCAAAATGACCTCATAGCAGTCCATCGGTGTGGTCAATCACGCAGCTAATCGTCGATTGGAGCGCTAGTGTGTATGAGCCTTGATTCAACCATGTATCAGGGTTGGCATGACAAACTAATGATTCAAATCATTGATGTAACCATTTAAGTCTGATTTTGACTGACAAAAATAATTTCTATTTCGATTTTTGCATAATGTTGGCCAATGTTGCAAAAATCAGTGTTTCTTGACAAACAGTATTGTTTGTCAAGGAGGCAGGACAACAGGTTTAACAGGTAGACCAGAGCATCCCTTACTTTTCTAATAACACCGGCGGTACTAATAACCGCCAGTGTTATTAATTATTACCGCCGGTAATAAGTACCGGCGGTATAATCAAGCACCGATAATTAGTCATCTAAAAGTAAGTAGAAATACAACAATATTTTTTTCTGCCGCCAGGTGTAATAACTTGCATCAACCAATCAGCTATCTAGACCAAAATTATTGTTTAATATGGCTGAGTATTTGGTTGCATCGATAGCGATGAGAGAATTGATCCATTTTCTATATCGCTCGGGTAGAAAGTGTCATCAAAATTTGTCGCAACTGGAAAAATTTAATCTCTTTACTTAAATCGATTCCTAAAGCTATCATGGATTGCATAATTCATTATAACGGAGTGCTACCACATCTTAATAAACTGATAAGCTTTTTAGCGAAAAATAACCAATAATTGAACATTTCTGGGAGCCATTGAGCACCATCTACGAAGAGTTTGAGAGGTCCACTGGAAAACATTTAAATCTATCTAATTTTATAATATGGCAATATTATAACATTTAATTTGTTTTACACTACAAGTTTTCTTAACAATCAACTGTAGAGCCATTGTGGTTTCCCATTCGATGATGGGTAAAGCCTGGTTCCCATATACGTCGCAAAGCACCGGCGACAGCACGCAGGCTATTAGCGATGAAATGGGAACGTATGCGGCGGGTACCGCCAGTAGTTGCCGGCGGCATCGCAATCGTTTAGCGCTGTTCAAATTTCGCAAACGGCCGCAGGCAAAACCTTCCCGAAATGCACTGTACGGGTAAAGGTCACCATTATAGGAACGGCATGGTGAGCGAACATTTCATTTGATTATGCAATTATGTTTACGATATTATTAACGATGTGGCTTTTATGTGAACATATCCCGCCCAGCATAGTGTCGCAAGCGTTTTTGTTGCGCATGTTACCGCCGGAGTCTCGCAATCGATATGGGAACCAGGCTTTAGGTCCAAGTGTTTCTGTAGAGTATAACTGGTGAGTAATAGGATTATTTGTGGACATTTGCCTCTCTATAAAGTTGCGAAACCCTTGCGCTCAGAATTCCGAATGATGTAGTATTTGCTAAAAGGATGAGATACAGTTGGGTTTGCTAGCGTAATGAAGAATAAACAGAAGAAATTGGTTAACCACAGCGATTAGCCTTAGCTTCTAGGTTACAGTCTGTCACTGTATGACGAACGCAGCCAGTTGTATTGGTTGGATCTTTAGGTAAACTTTTAGGAAATATTTATAGAAGATGCTTTGTCCCTAGCTCATGTTTTGAATACGGCAACCAAGAAGTGGAGTTTATTTTGTCTAATTGGGAAGAAGAAAGTAACTTATCTCAAAGGTTAACAGACAGTGCAACATATTATTGCATGAGCAGTACTTAGCAGATATTTGGGTTTAAAGATATTTTTGTGCTATTTCGACCAAATAGCAGGTTTCATCAACATTTTTAAGTTGTGAAAATGAACAGAAAGATTCATGATCTTTGCAAAGTAGCAACCAGAAACAGTTGCGACGGTATATAGTTTTAATAAAATTTTTGCTCGGTTTTTAGACTAAATTGTCTGCAAATTCTTCACTTAAAATCCTAATTCATAAACGTGGAGTTGATAGGTTGATAGGTTTTAAACGTATGATTTCCGAGAATAGCTAATTTTGTAAAAGCAATTTTATAAATTTCTATCGGTGAGAAGGAAGAATGTTTTACTAGCACACTCCACAAGAAGTACGCTCGAGCTGATAGGTGTAATTCCACAACCACTTAAAAATTAAAGCTGCGCATATAAATATGGCACAGCCTTTCGGTATTTGTGCAATTTGCTTTGACTTTGCCATATAATTATCCCTCATGTTGGGTAGTCATTACGAGGTGACTAGATAGGGAATGTGTTTAAGAATGGTGATAAACAGAAGTGCTTTTGTCACGCATTGGCTATTCGTCAGCATTATCATCATATTTATAAATGTCAAAATTTCAGGGTATCTCTATTATTTACTGTACATTTTTTAGCCTGCTGCCAAGAAGGAATCCAAGGCTGCCAGGCGGACGGTAAAACAAGATGAAAAAATGAAGATTTACAGCGAAAAACAGCGTATGATCAGAGGTATGCTTTTATATCTGCTGCTTTATTCAGTTACTGTGACCTTCTACTTATCAGTGTTAACATGATGTCTTCAACAAGCACTGATATTTTACTGTAGATGTGAAATGTTATCTAACACACTGTTTGATGTTTATTAATGCAATTTCATTATTAAATATGAAAATTAAAAAGCATATGTACAAAATATATCGTACTTTTCGGACTATTAGCCGCTACTTTTTTCTGATGATGTGAGTCATGCGGCTTATATAAGGGTGCGGCTATTCTGTGGCTTTTTCTTTCATTGCTAGAGCACATTAACCATAATCTCTGGTTAGTGCGCCTCTAGCGGTGAAAGAAAATACGAAACAATGCCTAACGGTACTGTTCCGTTAGGCATTAGGTTAAAAAGCGTCGGTTAATACGAAACAGTGCCCGTTTGGCACTGTTCCGTTTTAAACAGCAAAGTTGCTGCCGCGTTAAGAAGCACCGTCCTGAGTTCTGCGGCCTATATAAAGGTGCGGCTTATGTATTGTTTTATTATCGTTTTTTGGAAAATAAAGCAGATGCGGCTTATATAGGAGTGTGGTTTATAGTCCAAAAAGTACGGTATGCAAATAGCTGCACAAACATCATTGCTATCACAAATTGTTGATGATCCATGTTATGTTACAATATAAATATTGTTAAGATACTTCACTAACAGGATTAAAAAATCTAGTAATTATGTCATGGCTTTCACACGACTGGTGCTAAATATTATTGGTCAATCTGTGCATCAACAAGATAACATGAGTTTAGCAGCATCTGTGTGGAGCTGCAGCAAGTATTTACACTACGCGTTGGTGATTCATTTGTTGGTGTTTGTAGCCTTAAAGCACATAAATTACATACTTTTTTTATTGTATATTTCAATACATCAGAGTCTTGGCTGTCGAATGAGCTATTGTTTGCCATGGTGAAACAGACATTGGTTGGTGTTTATAGGATTTCCCCAGAGCTCTACCGCGAAAAAGTTTACTGGCATAGTCTTGAAAATTGTGACGTCACAATTCTCATATTCGTTGTTGTTGCTCTTACCGCTTATTTATCAACTACGAAAGTGACGATAATGACGCTAGTGGCAGGCGAAGGTAGGACAACTCTAGAGGACGAATGAAGATGACAAAGGAATCAGTATCATTAGTTCTCCATGTACATATTATTTTTATGATAAGTACCTCAGACTCCAATAACCATACTAAATTTTCCCGATGATATTATGCACTAGCTCTTTATTTTTAATGCGATGTTAAGGGTGACGACTGAGACTAATTAATTTCAAGCATTGCGTGATCTCGCGAAAGTGTGATTGACATTTAGTCCAAGGGCCACGCAACCGCAGGTAATAATTTAATTGATGTGATTTCATTACCTTTATCGACGACAGTACATTTATTGAAGCATAATTAATTAACCCAGAACATGTGTTTGTATTGGTCATTGTATTGGGCATTGTTGATTATCTAGAATCTTAGTTTATTATTAGCGCTCTCCGGGTTTAACAGCACCGAAGGTCACAGAAAAACGCAGCCTCAATGGCAGCGAAAGGGATCGACGACCTAAGGCTAAATGAGAATTATGACGCCACATTTTGAGTACCTGAACCGAGTGCCTTTTTTTGCAGAACGTACTTTTGACACCCCGTTTTTCATAGTTCTATTATTCTTTGTGTATTGAATATAGGCTCATTCGAAAGCCAAGACTCTGATGTATTGAAATATATAATAAAAAAATTATGTAATTTATGTGCTTTAAAGGTTGACTTGCAACAAAATTCACATTACAGTTATTTGGTATTAAAAGATTCACCATGTCTTACTCTATTGTGTTGTAGGTGCAAAATATGTGAGAACGTGATTACAAGCTCTTAAAAGCTCAAAAACGAACAGTTTTAATCGCAGCCACACGAGACCGCTGTAGTTTAGAATCTCTTTCCAATCTATGGTGGTCTCGTGTGGCTGCGATTAACTGTTCGTTTTTTAGCTTTTAAGAGCTTGTAATCACATTCTCACATATTTTGCACTTACAACACAACAGAGTAGGACATGGTGAATCTTTTTATACCAAATAACTGTAATGTGAATTTTGTTGCGAGCCAACCTTGAGTGTTTTCTCCGCTCTTTGCATTCTCAGCTTTCACTAAACCACAGGCTATGCTGTTAGGCTAGTGTTAAGCCTTTATTTCAGGCAAGCATAACTCTGTCTGTCTCTATTCATTATTTCTCACATTTTAATCTACCTTTAATACTGTCCTTGTCTGCAGAGCAGCAGGTATCTATTCCGGTTTACCAACCTCAAAAGAAATCATTGCGAGAGTTCCTTGGCGAGCAGGCACCACAATTACTCAACTCCCTTAGAAATCAGCCAAAAGAAAAACCATTAGACTCAGTACCTAAGCGGAGACACTCAGAGAAACCTTACAGACCCCCAAAGCGTCTGGAGGAGCTAAACTATCTGAAAAGTGACTCTATATTGTATACCCCTGACAAGCGCTCTTTCAAAGCTGATGTGGTAAGTTACTTCCTATTTTGATGAATTGTGTCTAGTAGCTGAGGTAGTTGTTGCCATGGCGAGATATTCCAATTTTTGACAGTTGCTTCATATAATGTTGAAACACTGACTGTTATGCTACTTCCTGTTTTGTCGAGTTACTTCCTGTTATGCTAAATTACTTTTTGTTATGCCGCATAACAGGAGGTAATTAACTCGGCATTACTTATGTCGAGTTACTTCATGTCTTACTTCTTGTTAGGCTGACTTATACTCGATGTTGCGCTAGGCTCAAAGTGGTGATTGTAGAAAATTAAATGACGCCAGTTTAGCAGTTTGCATGCTTATCTTGTTTTATCATGCCTATTTGCCTTATTTGCACCCAAGGTCTGATTTGCTACGATACTTTCTTGCCAAGTATATAAGTAGTGGTATCAAACTATTTCAAAAAAAATCAAAAATAAAAAAAAAACAATTTTTTTATTCAAATTGATTATTTTTCAGTATTTATGATTTTTTTTTGATATTTTATCTTTTCATTCATTTTTGCTCATGGGAATTGTCTGTGTAGTGTAACGCACATCAGAATGCTGATGAGCCGACTTTTCAGTTTTGATGACTTACAGGCTTTTATTGGGCAAGTTCTTATATTTGTTACATTTAACAGTGATATAAAATTATAATGTGAAAACTACATTCAAGTGGACTAGAGCTACTAGCAGTTTTACCCAAAATACGAATACAAGTCAAAGACATAAAAAGGTTTGTGAGGAAAAACTACCAGTTATAGTTTCTATTAATTATTATATTAATATTATAATTAATATTATTATATTTTTAAGTTTCAATTAATTCTGCTTTGAGGTTTAATAACTAAACTCATAGGTCTTAACTTCAGACGTCTTTCTGTAGCATTGTACTATGCATGCGGTCAATATCTTCATCACACTTACTAATTCATGACAGAGGAGTGTTCACAGGTGTGTTACAAACATCAAAAGAAGATTGATGTAAAGAAACACTGATTTTTTGCTAATTTTTGAAAAAATATTGTTTGTCTTTTCTCAAAAACATGTTTCAAATCAGTGTATTTTTTCATGCCAAACCATCTACAGTAATACTTCAACTTACGAGTGCTCCAACGTACGAGAAACTTGAGATACGAGCCGGCTTTTAAGCAAGTTTTAGCACTAACATACGAGCCGTTTGAGATACGAGCACGTGAGTCAGTTGCCAAGTATGCCGGAGGTGTTTTATGAGAACAGCATCAATCTGTATTTTTCAACTGCTCAGGTTATACTTTTGTACCGTGTTTTTGTGCGCGCTTTTTAGTGCAGAATTATGTGAATTAAAAGTACTGCGCGTAGACCGAAAGTTTGCCAGTAAAATGAAAAATAATGCAAAGAAAAGGCAAATGATAACAATTGATATTAAACGGAAAATTATTGAAAAATATGCGAAATGTGTATGCGTGATTGAGCTAGCTCAACAATATGACAGAAATACATCCACAATTATCAAACAGAAGGATTTTATTCAGGGCATTTAGCTCGCAAAAGGACTAATTGTAGTTTCTAAACGGCGCAGCCATCTTCACGACCGCTGGTGGAGAGACTGCTCAGGCATTGGATAAAAGATAAACAATTGGCCGGTGACAGCGTAACTGAAACGACGCTATTTGAAAAGGCCGGTGCTATTTATCAAAACTATAAAAATAGACATTCGGACAAGTTGGCTAGTGGTCGTGCAATAAACCTTTGTGACGACACCCGTGTTCGTCCTAATCGCAACATGTTGAAAGGGCGACAAAGGCAAACGTCCTTAGATAGGTTCATCTTAAAACGGCCGGCTAGTCGTGAAAGCGAAACAAAGGAAAAATTAGCTAACTAGCGAGAAACCTCAAACTATGAACACCGAATAAATGTTAATTACGTAAAGTTACAATGAAAGTTTGCTTTTAGATTTGCTTCTAAGTTTGACTTTTAAGACTTTGATAAAATCCAAACTTATCAAAGTCAACTGTTGTAATGAAGGATAACTTATCTCTCCCTCTCTGGCAAATGCTAGCGTTAGCTGCTATTGGATGTATTTTATTTTACTTTTTGAATTTAACACATTTCCTTGCATTATTTTTTTATTTGTTGCTTTTTGAAAACAAGTGGTAAGTTAGGACAACAACCAACATGTTCTTTCTGTTACAATATCTTGTTTTGAGTGTTTTATTTGCATTTTTTAGAGTACGGAAACCAATCAATATATATATTTAAATGTTCTATATATAAATAAATTGCACCAACATGCGAGTAAATTGACATACGAGCTCAGTCTCGGAACGCATTAAGCTCGTAAGTTGAAGTATGACTGTATTTGAATGTTACAATGTTAGTTTTTGACCTCAATAATAAATTAAATGTCGCTTTCAGAAGCTCCTCATTTCTTGCGGTTTAACGCTTAATTTTTGCAAAATAGAAACTAATATTCTCATATCTAATACAGTCACCTTTTCCTTAAGTTCATTAGACAGGTTTTAGGGTCTTTAAAGAATAGAGAAAGCATAATATTATTATGCTTTATTATTTATCTTGAGGTGTTGACTGGTGTTTTAAAAAAAGAATCAAGGAGATTGACCAACCAGAAGCTGAGATATAGCCAGCCAAACATAGGTCTACCTAAAAACGAATCGGAGGAAAAACCCCTCGAAAACCCCAAAAGTTGTGACGTATAAAATCGACTTATTGGATATGTGCCGGAGTTGCGCACCCTTACCTCCATTGCGTATACTGATTGTTTTAGGCTGTGAGATGCGAAACGCTTCTCGCGGTAGTAAATAATTTACAGACAAGCTTTGGTTTCTCAAAAAAATCAAGCAAACATTGTGTGGTTAAGGCAACTGCCCACAACCCCCTGCCATGATTTGTCAAAACAGAAGAGGATATTTTGATTATTGTGCCTCAAACTTCAACTCTATATGCACCGAAGATCGTCTGTTGAACAAACGGCGCGTGTATAGCCTATGCCGGTCTATAATTTACAATATCCGCTATTCGCAGTTTGTTTATCAGTCGAATAAGACACGCGGGTGTAAATCTTTGTTCCTTCTTCATCTTTGTACCTACTGCAGCATTTAGTTGATTTTTAGGATTATTGTCACTGTTAATTAAACTGTAAGTTCACTACAGCCATATTTTTGAAAAGAATAACTTGACCGTGCTGCTCTTGTCGTAAGAAAAGAAAACAACTTTTGATTTGATTCTTCTGTCTATGTTATCTATAATTGTTTTTTATGATTAATTAATATAATCATAATGCATATTATACAAAATAATAATATACCTTTGTATAGAATTAACGATGTAATTAATATAATTTGTAGAAAATTCCAAATGATAATCGCGATTGATGATTGATTGAAGAAAATACTATGCAGATACTTATGCTGAAGTTCATATCTTATCATTTAATATATTACTTACTGAACTGATCATAGATGCGTGTAATTATTTCATGCTAAAACTAATCTACACGTCAGAGGGACTGGTTCGGAATTTTTGGAGCAATGATTGTTAGGCCCAATTTGATTAGTCTATTCTTTCTACGATTAAACCAATTAAACCGTCGTGATTGTTATAGGAGCGCGTATTAGTTGGCTTGATTGACCAATGGCGCACAAGTCGATTTCATACGTCATATTTTTATGCTAATATGAGGATTACCAAAACACTTATGTTTTTTGGTAGACCTATGTTTGGCTGGCTATATCTCAGCTTCTGGTTGGTCAATCTCCTTGATTCTTTTTTTAAAACACCATTCCACACCTCAAGATAAATAATAAAGCATAATAATATTATGCTTTCTCTATTCTTTAAGAGACATGAAGGGTCTTAACCCTTTCACAGGCAAGTTTTTTTGGCTATTTGAGACCCCCTGGGCAGATTAATTTTTCACAAATTGATTTAAAAAAATCATTAATACACTTTTATTTATGATATTGTATACACGTATTATGTTTTTATTATACAGGTAAATACAAATAAACTTTTATAAGTCAAATTCTTATATTTATAAGTGTTTGTCTAGCTACAGTAATTTTGGAAACATTTGCCCTTGCAGAGGCCTACACCAGTCTTGATATCATGTGCTTATTATTGTTCCTTTATAGCTTTGCTTTTGCCTATAGCCTTTGGAGGATGCCATGACAGTGAAATATTCAGAAAGCAGTAACGGAAGCATAAACAAGCTATAAACAAAACTCTCAATTTTATTTAAATACATTTTTATTTTGGATTTTTTGTTCGTTTAGTATTTCAAAAACAATCGTTTTTTTCTTAAAACGGCTAATTTTTTTGTTGTTAACAGAAACTAATATATTTTAGTTTACTATTGGTAAAAAAATTAAATACAAAAATGCAATAAGCTAGCCAAAAATCAATTTATAAAAAGTGTTCGTGTGGCGACATAATAGTCGCTCTGCCCATTGGCGTCAGTATCGCGAAACGACAATAATGTCGCAATGCGTGCAAAAGGGTCAAGGCCGAGGGTATTCAAGGGGCATGATGAAGGGGGTCATAAGCACTTGTACACTTCACAAAACGTAGCAGTCAAACGGATGTCACAATGATGCTTTGAGGGATCTCGCTGGGTCAGAGTATGAGAGAGATTTATATATTGTAGTTTTTATTTTAATTCATTTGTTTTACTTATTTAATAGCTATTTGTAATCTTTCAATTAATACTTTTATCTACCGAAATACTATCTGCCTAAAAGCTCAACCGCGGAGTAGTGAGGGATCACTATATACTCATGACTCCTTCGCTAAATTGTTACATGAATTTCAGTTGTTGAAATTGTCATGAATTTCGTATGTAATAACTCAGTCTTTACATGTACCTTTAGACCAAACTAGGGCAACGGGTTACTGGAAAGCTGAGCATTGATTTTATTTGTTTCGTTATTTCTTCTATAATTTTTAATGAATATCCGTTTACACTAGAAGTACTGAAGCGGTCACAAGAGCTAAACCCCGAAGTAGTTAGGGCTTACTTAGCCTGTCTTGACAAACTGTTATTTTTGCGGAGTTGTCCATCCGTCGAGCGAGCGACCAACACAACAGCTTGTCACAAGACGTATTGCACCTGATGCATCAGCTGCACTTATAGGGAGTTGTTCTCTTCCGTCTATGCGGCTTGGTTGCGATGTTATGCCTGTCGCTCCATTAGTAATCATAACGAATTTCGCGCGAAGATTTATGTAGAAAAAAATAAGACTACAACGTTTAACTAGCAACCAGTCTTTGCGGTAAACTTTAGTGGAATTTAAGAATAAAATAAATTAAAAATGAAATCCAAAAAAAAAAACAAATAAAACTGATTGATACAAAAATAGAAATAAAACGGACTGAGCGCACAAATAATGACATGTTTAGTCGCTGTTGTTGCCTAAGTTCTTAAGTTCTACTAAAGTTCACCGCAGAGACTGGTCGCTGGTTACACGTTGTAATCTTTTTTTTTACATAAATCTTTGCGCGAAATTCGTTATGAATACCAATGGAGCGACCGACATAACATCGCAACTGAGCCATGTAGACGGAAGAGAACAACTCCCGATAAGTGCAGCTGATGCATCAGGTGCAGTACGTCTTGTGACAAGCTGTTGTGTCGCTCGCCTGCTCGACGGAGGAACAACTCCGCAAAAACAACAGTTTGTCAAGACAGGCTAGGGCTTACTGTATTAAGAATTTTCCCCATATCGCAGTTCTTGGGAGAACCTTTGGTATATTCCCATATAAGTACAGTAGATGCTCCTTTATGCACACCTCCTATAACATAAATTATAGATAACGTAAACAAATTCTGTGAAGTTTTTGCTTCCTACTCATAAACAATTCCATATAATGTAAAGTGTCAAGTTGGTGAGTTTTCAAATTTAATTTGAATGTTAATCTATCTCGTCACACTTACGAAAGAAAAAAGTTCTGTGCGAATAGCGTTATACAGTCATACTTCATCTTACGAGCTTAATGCATTCTGGTACCAATTCAATTTACTCACATGTTGGTGCCATTTATTTATATACAGAATAATTTAATATATATTGATTGGTTTCCAGTCTAAAAACACTAACAAAAACACTTAAAACAATATATTGTAACAGAAAAAACATGTTGGTTATTGTCCTAACTTACCACATGCTTTCAAAAATCAACAAATAAAAAAGAATGCAAGAAAATGTGATTAATTAAAATGTAAAATTAATTACATGTATACAATAGCAGCTAACGCTAGCATTTGCCAGAGAGAGAGATATAAGTTATCCTTCATTACAACAGTGGACTTTGATAAATTTGGATTTTATCAAAGTCTTAAAAGTCAAATTTAGAAGCAAATCTAAAAGCAAACTTTCATTTTTAACTTAACGGAATTAAAATTTATTCGGCGTTCATAGTTTGAAGTTTCTCGCTAGTTAGCTAATTTTTCCTCTGTTTCGCTTTCACGACTAGCCGGCCGTTTTAAGATAAACCTATCTAAGGACGTTTGCCTTTGTCGCCCTTTCAACATGTTGCGATTAGGACGAACACAGGTGTCGTCACAAAGGTTTAATGCACGACCACTAGCCAACTTGTCGGAATGTCTATTTTTAGTCTTGATAAATAGGACCGGCCTTTTCACATAGTATCGTTTCAGTTGCGCTATCACCGCCCAATTGTCGGTCTTTTAACCAAAGCATGAGCACTCTCTCCATCTCGTCGTAAAGATCGCTATGCCATTTGGAAACTGGTTAGTCCTTTTGCAGGCTTATTGTCCTTAATGTTATCCTTCTGTTTGATAATTGTGCATATTGCGGACGTATTTCTGTCATATTGGCGAGCCAGCTCAATCACACGTATACCTTTATCATATTTTAAATAATTTCAAGTTTAGTATTAATTCTTATCATTCGCTTTTTCTTTGCATTATACCATCATTATACCGGCTAATTTTTAGTCTCCGAACAGTACTTTCAATTCACATGATTCTGCACTGAAAAACGTGTACAAAAACACGACGCCAAAGTATAACCTGAGCAGTTGAAAAATACAGTGTGATGCTGTTCTCATAAAACACCTCCAACATACTTGGCAACTGACTCACATGCTCCTACCTCAAGCATGGCTCGTATGTTTGTGCTAAAACGTTCTCAAAAGCTGACTCGTATCTTAAGTTTCGCCTATGTTGGGGCACTCGTAAGTTGAAGTATGACTGTATATAACTTTCGCGACCTTCTAGTTCGACGTAATAGACCGTTAAATGTGTCGGCAAAATGGAGATTAGGTAGCTACGCAATTTTGTACAGACACAAAGGCGATCGATTGGTGCAGGTATTACAACGTCGGTTTACCAATCTACATTAAATGTCACGAGTTGAAGTATCGTCAGAAGTTATCTGTTATCCTAACCTTGGCCCCTGAATACTGTAGATAGATGACAAACAGATACAACTGGTTTTTATAGTAAAAATATTTTGCTGTTCTGCTTTATTGTAGACGCACAAAATATTTGTTATTAGTTATACTTTGCAGAATAGACTTGGCTGTTTAGAAAAAAATAAGCAAATTTTTGCAAATGAATGTCAAAAATGTGCTTTTGCCATCAACTTGTTGTAAAATTATCGCAATCATTGTCTATAAAACCAGTGAGATTGATCAGAAAAGGAGAAAAGTTGTCGATGCAAATCAGTTATACTGCAGTTACGGTGCAGACCACAAATTAAAAGAGTAAGTTGAGCTTTTCCTTTTTGTATAGCCAAAAGGGTTAGTTTGGAAAGATCTTGGAACGGATTAAGCAATTTACATGTATTTTCCTGTTCTTATAGCATAAATTCCCTATAACGTAAACGTTCTTGGAACGGGCTATTTAGGTTGTAGGAGCGCATACTGTATTTTGACACAGATACCACAGTTCTATAGGTTTGCCGTTTCTTCGTTATTTCTCAATAGTTAGCACATCTCCATACTAGTTCTATTCTTGACAGATTTTAGAGACGCCACCCGCTGAAGAGACAGACCCTATCCTTCCCTCAACTCAAAACAAACTTGAGGCTACTCTTCGTAGCCAGCTTCTACCCACACCAGAGGAGGAGAATGAATACCTGCCCAACCTCCTCTCTGAGATCACTAAAGTGGATAATCAGTCCAATGAGGTAAGTTGTCTTCTCTCTCTCAACGTATGGGACTATTGTTTTCCAAGATGGCACAGTTCATACGAGAGCACTGGAGTAATGTTCAACATCTTTTATGGCGCTATTCCTGACATATTCTTTTGGACACGGACTAAGTTTCCATAGAGTAATAGTGTGGCGAAAAGTCTACAGTTTCCCAAAATGTTAAGCACGAAAATGTAAATTTCAGTCAAATCTCTAGTTGGACTCGGTAAAATGAGTTCTGCTTTTTCTTACTGCTTAAAACGATAAAAATACTGGCAAGAAAATACCCACAAGAAAAGATGCATGACTTCGCCAATACACAGCCAAACATTTGGCACTTTGAAGGAAAATGCACGTCGAAATGAGCCTGTCAACTTAATTAATTAGCAAGTGATTCTTTGTAATTTTTGTAAAAGAAAATCTTGTAATAAAGCAAAAGCAAGCAAATATACAAAAGCAAAGTAACAGCGAAAGGAGGCTTCAAAAGAACTTATCGTGCTTTTCGGACTATAAACTGCACCCCTATATAAGCCGCATCTGCTTTATTTTCCAAAAACCGATAATAAAACAATACATAGGCCGCACCGTTGTAGAGACCGCAGAACTCAGGACGGTGCTTTTTAACACGACAGCAACTTTCCTGTTTAAAATGGAACAGTGTCTAGGAGCACTGTTTCATATTAACCGACGCTTTTTAACCCTGTGCCTAACGGAACAGTACCATTAGGCATTGTTTCGTATTTTCTTTCACTGCTAGAGGCGCACTAACTAAAGATTCTGGTTAATGCGCCTCTAGCGGTGAAAGAAAAAGCCACAGATTAGCCGCACCCTTTTATAAGCAGCATGACTCAAACCATCAGAAAAAAGGAGTAAGAAGTAAGAACATTAGTCATGATGCCTAATGTGATACATTAGGTTTGTATCACGAAGTACTGAAGCCGAAAAAACTGAATTGTGTAATAGTGAAGCACTGACTGGAATTACTGTAATAAAGGATTTTCATTCCCTTTTTAAATTGTTTATGTAAATTCAGTTGCGGAACATATCTAACTGGCAGTACTCAGTGTAAATACAATTGATTTTGAGAGTTGTCTGTTCATGCCTAATCATGGTCAGACAACTCTGAAATCATTGTTTTCACACTGAGTAGGACGTCTGCTGCTCAAAGTCAGACTGAATGTTTGCTAACTAAAAAGGCTTGAACAATAGCATAGGATCTAAAGATGATAGATATGGAGTTTGATGCCCTAAAATGTTTAGACTCATGAAAGTAAGAAAAGATTTTTGAAAATTTATCTACAATCTGATCACCATTACATATTCAAGCTTTTGGCGTTTCATTTCCTTTGCAGAAACTGACCGAGTTAGACAGCCAAGAGCAAGTGAAGTCACCTGATGATGCCAGGGAAGATGACTCCCAACTGACTGCCGAACGTCATGGATCTCAGTTGAGTTCAGTTGCTGCTGAGGATGGATCTCAGATCTTTTCTCAGTATACAAACTCACAATTGAAGTCTCAGTCATCTCTCGAGGAACAAGTGGCTGTTTCACAAAGTGCAGACAACTCTCAGGCTCCTGATAATATCAGTTCTGTAAAAGTCATTGAAAAGTAAGTGTAGATCTCAACTGACCCTAGACCACTTTCATTTTACTAAACGCCTATGTACTTGTACCACTAGAATATGTAAAAGGTAATTGGTTGACTCAGGTAAGAGCAAAGAGTAAGAAATTGTCTTCCATTGTCAAAAGACAAAGGTTTTTTTTACACCTGTTATCTGCTTTTCAGCAATAGCTTCAAGTGTGCATGTAAATTGGGGTTAACCAATCGCATTTGAGATCTCGCTCTATTAGCAAGAGATGTTAATGAATTGGTTAGTCAGATCTGACTAGAGTTTGTCAACTGTAGAACAAGTCCGATGCGACGACGAATTGAGGCGAAGAAACTGAAGCTAAGGAAGTTGGTGGGAGATACGGTAGATTTAGAGATGGTTCCTCAGTTGACATGTGACATGGATGGAGTCGTCATACTCGACAATAAGACCCTTGAGGGTATGTCTGCTCATCTATTGACTCGGTGTGTTTGTGCGAGTTCTGTCTTGAGTACTAATCTTGACAAGTCATCCAACCCATCTGCTGACGCTTCTAATGCAGACTCATGCTATATACTATGTTTCCATGACTCACATGATTTGAAGGATTCGTAAGTTGAGTTACTTTGCAATCGAGCGTTTCAATCACTGTTTCCATGATGCGCAGTACTTCGGAGTTGTGCCCTCTCCAAATCATGGAAGCGGCGTCTTCGCACTGAAATCACTGCGCACTGATCAGCCACTGGAACTGGACGCATCATGGAAACATAAGCCTGGTTCCCATATCTATTGCGAGACTCCGGGCGGTAACATGCGCAGCAAAACGCTTTCGACGCTAGGCTCGGCGGGATCTGTTCACATAAAAGCCACATCGTTAATAATACCGTAAACATAATTGCGTAATCAAATAAAATGTTTGCTCGCCATGCCTTTCCTATAATGGTGACCTTTACCCGTACAGTGCATTTCGGGAAGGTTTTGCCTGCGGCGTTTTCGAAATTTGAACAGCGCTAAACTGTTGCGATGCTGCCAGCAACTACTGGCGGTACCCGGCGCATACGTTCCCATTTCATCGCTAATAGCCTGCGGTGCTGTCGCTGTATATGAGAACCAGGCTTGTGAATGAACACCTGTCGATGCGGATTTAACACCAGCGCTTGACCCCATAGGTCAAGTACTTGCCTAATTAATGACTCTATAAATAGCTACACAGTCTTGTCACGCTAAGCTTAGCAGCAATCGGTTGGAACGTTGGCGCATTGAGACTGCTGAAATCGAAATAAAAATGACTGAAGCGTGAAAATGGTTATAATTGAATACCCGCGATAATCTAATCCGCATGACTTGCATGTGCTGTTTCCATTATTCACAAGCACAATGGGTTCGGTAAAGTTTTGTGGATCACAAAACTCGCTTAGATTGTGGAATTATGTCCTTTCCATGGCACAGATAACTTACGGATTGGCTCAATTTTGTGAATTATGCGCTTCATGGAAACGCAGTGATAGGAAGAATATAATTTTATTCTATGTCAAAATTGATGCGGGAAAATATTCAAAATTAACCAGTTTTAATCAACATAACTGTCATTTGCAATGAGGAAAGCAGTGACGACTCCTGAAGGCATCGATATCAATGTTTGTGATATGATCCCGGTTGATGTATCTGAGCTGCACTATTTTTGTGATCGATTTATAATCCTTTAAAGATATACTTGCACAAGAATTTTAGTCAATTTTATCAGAAAGTATCGGTATTTTTCTATCAGTTCAATGCAGTTGCGATTTGTTTCGGATGGTTAAGGTGATCTGATTGCCAGGATGTTTCCAGATTAATTTTGCTCAAAATTGATTGTTATTAAAACACTCGATCAAGTTGCAAAGAGACTGACAGCTTAGAGATGCATAAAGCTTCAACTTAAACACAATAGCCGATATCTGAGTTTACGATTAGGAGAGTTTAAACTATGACATCATAGCTAGTTAGCTGTGGCTGTGGAAATGCCACGCCTCCGATTGATAACATATTACTGAGACACTAACTTTCACCATCCAAAAACCCATTTAAAAAAATAGCTAGGGTTACTTAACCACAACAATTCTACTTCTTCATTCTTTACTTTTTGACTCCCATATATTGGGAGTTTTCCTTCCCTAGACTTTTGAGAAGATAACTCCAAAATTATATATAATAAATTGATAAAATTTGTTTTTGAGTAATAATTAATATTTTAATTATTATTAGTATTTAGACTTTTTTGCTAGTATAGATTGATATAAAAGTCTTCTGGTCTATATTTATTTTTAGCCCGAGTTGTAAGCTTCAAAAAGTGTAAAAAGAAATTTAGTTTAATGCAAGTGTATGCAAATTTTTTTAAAGTACGTCGCCACCGGAAGTGAGCCTCTATATCAAACGATGTTTACATGATTTTCTATACTTTTCCATGTTCCACTCAGGCCGATATCAACCATAGCTACGATAATAACTAGTGATGTCATTTTGCACGTGTTTTTCTTCTGAGCGTTTTAATCGGGATCAATTTTTATCGATTTAAACTTGAAACATCCTCTCAATCAGATCACCTCAAACATCAGATACAATCACAAATTGTAGAAAAATACCGATACTTTCTGATGAAATCTACAAAATTTTTGTGTAAGTTCGTCTTTAAAGCTCAGCGTTTTGTGCTCTCGTTAGAAATCTCTTTGTCATGCAACTTGAGTATGTCTATTCATGTATAGTATAGTTATCTCATTTCATTCATTCTACGTAGGTATGTAGCAGTGTTGTTGGTGCAACTGTTTGAGTTAGTGTATCAGTATCGGCAATCAATCTGGCTCTTAGCATTATCTTATCGTAATCGCTTGTCTATACACTTACGGTAATATTGCGCTCGCTATGACATTTTTTCGTCACCGCAGCTCTTACGTTGCATTGTGTGACAACATAACCTTTGACCCTCTCAAATGTGGATTTTTTGTTGGAATCCTGTCGAAGAACAACTAATGGTTGAGTGCTAAACCCAGCCAGTTCTGCATCAGATAAAATGTAAAAGGTTTGTGCGTGATCCCTGCAGGAATCATCATTTCTCATGACTGCGCAATTGATGCGAAATGTGCATGTCTATCCAGGAATATTTTAGAAGTTTTGATTTTGTTTATAAGCAGGCAGTGCTCTGCAGTAAGAATCAATCATAGCACAGAAATTATTCAATTAGGTCTCTTGACGTTTTGCTGAGACGCTATATGTAAATAAGTTTAGTTATATGCTAAGGTCATCTTATCGACCTCATGACAGAGGACTTGGGACACTTAGGAAAGCCTATCAAAAAGTACATATTCTGTTACCAGCCTGATATCTGCGACTTCTTTAGTCTCAGTGTCATCCACAGAGGTATGCTCGGAAGAGAGGGTGTCATGTAAAAGGTTTTCTGGAATATTTCGTTATTGCTTGTACTAATTACTCACACATTAAATTCAAACATTGTATTTGAACTAGAAAGCATTATTATGATTATGAACTAGGAGACGACCGTAATAACGGTACAACTTTGTTCTAAATAAATGGAGCTTGTTGCCGTCCCCCAGTTGCTAGTTCCTCAAGTGACACGCCAGTAAAGCTAAGACTTGAGGGAAACTGTTAGTTATGGTTTGTTTCAAACCTAAAATAATAGTTTTTTTATTTGTGATCTGTAAATGCGATCACAGAAGGCTATAAGTATTTTATACTAATGTAAGACATTAACATAACAAGTGGTAGAGAATGTCAAGGTCAGATTTGGATCCATTTCTTTATCCTTCAAATTTCAAATCACATGTTTTTGTTTCTGCTTACACAAGATTACACGCTCATTGTTACAGAGAAGCATCACTTTAAAAAGTTCAAGACATCTTTTGAAAAGAAAGCTGCCAAAGCACAGCAGCTAGAGGATGAAAGGAAACGACAGCGGGAAAAGAAGGCTCTCAGGTGAGTTTTATCTGCCAAAGTACATGATTGAATCATCAAAACCTGGATAATTTATAAGACGGGTATTTTTTACTATAAGTTCAAGGATAATGCACTTGGGCTATATATGTCTGGAGGTGCCACATCTTGACATAAAACCAATTGCTAATGATGCCTTTAGATTCCCAATGTGTGGCTGGTTTTCAGAACTGAGCCAAGAGCTTACCGATGGAATATTCTAGTACATAGTCTTTACCTATGGAATATTCTAGTACAAAGACTTCACATACGGAATGTTGTAGAACAGAGACTTTACGTATAGAATATTCTAGTACAAAGTCTAGCTAGAGAATATTCAAAGAAATATAGAGAATAGTAAATATAGATTTCATCTTGGCAATGGTCGAGTACAAATTATACCCCATAGAACGTACTAGTACAAAGCTTCACCTAAAGTCAGTTCACCTTCACTTTTAGCCGAGTTCTTGTGTGTATTTTTCATTTTTTATAAAGGTCACACCCTGTCTGTAGCTACTAGTATTTGAGTTTGGCCCACTACTGCAAGATACTAACGGAATGTCATCACATTCCTTTATTTTTGTGTCAGATGTGTGTTTATACTGTTAATTTACCGTACTGTTTGGACTATAAACCGCACCCCTATTTAAGCCGCATCTGCTTTATTTTCCAAAAAGCGATAATAAAACAATACATAGGCCGCACCTTTGTGTAGACCGCAGAACTCAGGGTGGTGCTTTTTAACACGGCAGCAACTTTGCTGTTCAAAACGGAACAGTGCCTAGTGGCACTGTTTTAAATTAACCGACACTTTTTGACCTAGTGTCCAACGGAACAGTACCGTTAGGCATTGTTTCGTTTTTTTTCTTTCGCCGCTAGAGGCGCACTAACCAGAGATTCCAGTTACTGCGCCCTAGCGGTGAAAGAAAAAGCCACAGAATAGCCGCACCCTTATATAAGCTGCCATTGCTCAAATCATCAGAAAAAAAGTAGCGGCTAATAGTCCGAAAAGTACGGTAATCATCTATGCAGTTTCAGTTTACTTGTGTGCACTCATAAACTCTGCCAGGTATGTCATTACTCTTGTCAACAAATTCTTTAGAGTATTTAGATTTTTCATGCCATGAAAGCATTGCCATATAGAATTGAATAGCCAGCAATTTTTAAGTATCAAATACTGCATTGAATTGCTAATAATCGTAATGATGTAAACGTTTGGAAAATCTACTAGCTCCAAAATAATGGCTACATGACTTGCATTTAGAAAGCACGGTCACCTACAAGACCTGGGGTACGTGTGGGGAATCTGAAAGCACCCGTAAAACATAAAATAACAGTGTTTAAAGAATATTTATTATTGTGTATTGATTGATTGCAATTATAACGTAAATTATAAACTAATAAATTTCAAAGTTGAAGACACTCGAGTGTTAGCTTCTCACCATCCCTTACATTTTGTTAAACGGGGACAACTCCTGTTTTTCAACCGATATTACAGGTTGACTTGCAACAAAATTCACATTACAGTTATTTGGTATCAAAAGGTTCACCATGTCTTACTCTGCAGTGTTGTAAGTGCAAAATATGTGGAAATGTAATTACAAGCTCTTAAAAGTTCAAAAATGAACAGTTAATCGCTGCCATTATGAAACCGTCGTAGATCGGAATCAGTTTATTTCTCTGACGTAGTCATTCCATTTGGTTATTGTTTTGACACGTGCTGTTCTCGCGTGAATTGAAAGGCCAATAAAAGGCTCAATATAAAACTTCTCGTAGCACTAGTTTATGACAAACACTTCGGGTTTTACCGAAGACCCCATATCAAATATAGATGCTCACTACTTTACAGTTTTGTTTTGGTTTGGTCTAATCTTCTAGTCGTAATCTGATCATGTGACCCATACTTCCGGCCAAACAGTGTGAATAATTTCTACAGCATTTTTCGACTATCACAGGTGACCAACAGGCTCATCATGTTTATCAGAGAATGATATGTACTCCTTCGAGCTAAGATTAAAAAATTAAACGAATTTTCACTGTAGATTATAAGATATCAGTGCTGAAAGTGACAGCATTACAATGACGATGAAACAATAGACATGGTTTTATTGAATGCGTGAAGTATATTTGCGGAAATATTTCGACGAATAAGGTTGCATGAAAGTGTAAACAGAAGCCATCTTGTTCATCTATGTCCCGTTTGAGCCGTTTTGTAAAGAGATTCTAATCTACGACGGTTTTGTGATGGCGGCGATTAACTGTTCGTTTTTCCGCTTTTAAGAGCTTTTAATCGCATTTCCACATATTTTGCACCTACAACACAACAGAGTAAGACAAGGTGAATCTTTTATACCAAATAACTGTGATGTGAATTTTGTTGCGAGTTAACATTTAAGATCTGAAAATGGATTTGCTGCATTGTTATCATTGCGGAGTTTTCTTCCCTAATTTTGTTGGATAAACAAAAATTGTAAAGATAACAGCTATGTTGTTATCTCTTGTTAATATAATTTCTCGCTGAAATTTGTAATCAAATGTTTTTACACATTTTTGCTGTGTACAAAAATTTTAATACTAAACGGTATTTGAATTACGCTATTTAAAAATGAATTTGAGCAGTTTGTTTTGGAACGAAAGTGCCTTCATTGTCCATAGCTGTCTTTTTTCATAAGTTATAATGAAATAATTGAAAAATTAAAATTGAGCGTTCTTAAATTTGCTTAATTTTTCTCCAATTTTCTAGTCAAAATATAAAAGCTAATTTGTTTTAAAGGCTCGACCGTTCCAGTTTTTAGTTCTATCCACTTGCCGGCTAGTATGCATATAGTTCATATACATAGATCTCAGGTAATCGAAAAGTCAGGTCTAACCAATTAGTTTGGTTTTCTGTGTAATCAGTCTTGTTTATCTACATTCTGCCTTGCAATCCTTGTTAGGGTTGTAAAGAGTCTGCCAGACGGGTCACAGCATGAAATCAGCATGGATGCTTACAGTAACAAAACAGCAGAAGAAACTGGAGGAGGTAAGATTTCTGCCACTCTTTTCTGGCTGCGTTTCGTTTTGCCCTGTATTCAGTTATTTTTGTATAATATATCATGTATATTTAATCTTTCCCATCATTAGAGCCATTGTTGGTCCATTCGTTGCCACACACCAAGAGTGTTCGGAAAAATGTCCTATATGGGTATCAAACCTGAGTATTTGGATTCCAACTAAGCGCACCACTCGACCACCTTGCTACATGGTAGAATAATTGTGGACTTAGCTGTTACACATGACAATCTCTCTCTGCATACGAAACAGTCAGCGTACTAGCAATTATCACAGTGTGCATGCATGATATAGTTCGGGTGCAGGAGCTGTGACGGTGAAACTCTCTATAGCAAGGGTTTTCAACTACGACACTCTTCGCTGCCAAGACCGTGATTATGGAATTTTTTAGTAAAGAGACCCTGAAATATTTTTGTGAAAAGTCTGATTGAAATTGAACAAAATTTTAGTAGATTTTATCAGAAAGTATCGGGTATTATTCTAGCGCTTACGATTGTTTTTGATGTTTGTGCTCACCTGACTGCCAGGATGTTTCAAGGTTAAGATTGATAAAACTTGATCATGGTTAAAACACTCAAATCAAGCGAAAGTGCCCTTGAGTGAGTCAGAGTGAACTTGATCTATACTTGCAAAGAGACTGACGGAGTAGAGACTCGTAACGCTGTAATTTGAACGCAATTTGAACGCCGATATCAACTACAGTATAACAATTTTAGCAACTATTGATGTCGTTGCGCCATGTCTCTTTCTTCTGAGTGTTTTAACCGCGATTGAGTTTTGTTGATTTTGATCTTGAATTGTGCTGCGTGATATCTTTGCATGTACGTTTGATTATTTGGTCTGTAAATATATCGTATATCGAAAAATATCGAACATTGGCGTTGTCTTATTTCGATATATAGTGTTAGGCTTTAACGTATAAAACAATTAAAAAATAGTTGAAAAAAAACAGGAGTTGTCCCCTCTTTACAATAAGGAGAATGGACAACTCCAGTTTTGCAAAACAAAATAAGCCGATACTTCGATAAAATATCGACTTCGATATTTATATCGATTTGAAAACTGACCAAATATAAAATCATCCACTGAAATATATCCTCATATCGAACTATATTGTTTTATCGTGCAGCACTAATCTTGAAACATCCTGGCAGTCAGATCACCTCAAACATCAAAAACAATCGCAAACGATAGAGAAATACCAATTCTTTGTAACAAGATTTACTAGAATTTTGTGTAAGTTCATTTTTAACTATGAAATGTTCTCACTTTATCTTTAATGACTTTATCTAATGGCCCGTACACACTATCACTCAAATTGACGATTAGCCGGGCAATTGACCACAACGATGGACTGCTATGGCGTCATTTTGCGATGTGCGACCGATGTAATCGTTGCTAGCGATGATGCGATGGACTTGCAACATGTTGAACTTCGACCCCGATTATCACAACTGTTAGTATTTTGATTAGCTGTTTGACTGCATCGGATCCCATTTCCACAGTTGTGAAGATTGGTGTCAATTCACTTTTGTTAGCACAGAACTACACACGTGATGAATTACATAACCAGATAATTAAAAGATAACAAAAAGACCTGCGAGATCACCAAAGCAGTTTCGATCACCAAAGCAGTTTCGTAATTTCTAGTTGGTTGTTGGTTAGCGATCAGCTGTGGCTCATAGTGTGTACATTTTATCGTTTGACGTATAATTAGCTGATCGTTGTAGTCCATCGTACAGCTAAATGTCGATTTGAGCAATAGTGGGTTTGAGCCTTTAGAACGTTTTGGTACAAATACTGTCGACTGGAATTTGTTAGTGAAGAGACTATTTGTGTATGAATTTCCTAGTAAAACACTTTGCAATGTAATTTTCTAGTACACAAGTTGGCGGTCTTGAAGCAGATATTGAAAGCGAAGATATCAGAAAAACGGAATGAGGAGCTCAAAGAAAAAGAAGCGACTATCAAATTGGAAGCATTGGAAGAACTTCCAGGTAATATATATATAATAATATATATTATATATATTAGAGCTGCACAATGATCGCGTTAATTAAACGATTAACAGGACCAATACAAATAAACGATTAACTGAGTTGAGCAATTAATCTTCAATTAAAATGCAACCGAGGTGATTATCTTGATGTGGTTCCTTTCCTTTGTACTGTTTAGTACCATACGTTAGTAATACTAATGTAGCAGGTTACTACCATGTAATTTACTAGCAAATAAATATTATGACAAGCAACACTTTCTTACCAATAAATTAAACCACAATTATTTTGCACTCAACAATGAAAACACAGTGAGTCGCTAACATTAAACTTGTTTATACAACGCACATGCGCCGTGCCAATCTAGCCCTAAGCGGCCATGTTGTTAGTTGTTTGAACATGTTTCTAGGTAATAGCAACAAAAGTGATTTCAGTATTATTTAATACGTATCTTACAGTTTATTTTTGATTATTTTTAAAAACTTTCTCAAGTAAATTATACATGTATTTTCATTTTTCAAAAAAGTCACAATCATATTTCAGCTTCAGAATACTAGTAATATAAGATTGACACTTTACTGGAACATGAAAGCAGAAAAATGTCTTCCACCTTAGGTAGTGCATTTCTGTAAGTTGTTGGAAGCGTAAACAAGAAAGCGAAGCGCAGTATATGCCAGAAAGAATTTGCTTACTACCACAGCACACCATCATTAAGATATATTTTAACTAATTCTCATCCTACCGCGCAGAAATCATCACCAGCTGTCGCAGACAATAACTAATACTACTGACTACCGGCACTACTGTCCCCTGTGAGCGGCTATTCTTTAAAGCTGGCAATATTGTATGTAGGAAGAGGGCATCTCTTTATTCAGATAATGTAAATAAACTGCTGCTTCAACTCTTGGCTGACTTAATTATAGACTTTCATAGACAGCTTTCATACTCATAATAATTATTACATTGTAACTTATGTACATTGTACATAACATGTACTACTGCTAGCAATTGTCTAAAATATAATTTATCTATATGTAGCTGTATTATTTGTTTTTGAATATGCAGGTTTTTGCTAGATTAATTCTAAGATTAATCGAAGATTAACTGGTTCAGACCAGTTATTAATCGCGATCAATTTTTATAATCGTTGTGCAGCTCTAATATATATACATATACACATATATATATAATATTTATCATTATATATAACGTATAGCTCAGGTAATGTTGTGTACTAAAAATATAAATTTTCCTATATATTAAAGATGTAAACAGTGTAAAAGTGTAAACAGAAGCCATCGTGTTCGGCTATGTCACATTTGAGCCGTTTTGGAAAGGGATATCAATCTATGGCGTTTTCGTGATGGCAGGGATTAATTGTTCGTTTTTGAGCTTTTAAAAGCCTGTAATCACATTCCCACATATTTTGCACCTATAACACAGCAGAGTAAAACATGGTGAATTTTTTGATATCAAATAACTGTAATGTGAATTTTGTAAACAAAACTTCATCGGTTTAAAGCTCTCAGAAGAAAGTTGTTGCGAACTGAAGTCACCAGTTGCTATCGTTGGTGTCGGCTGTTGTGTTCGAGTTGCAGTGTTACTTGTCTCTATTCTGTCAGTCTTTTTGCAACTATGAAAATCAAAACCGCTCTTATGCTTAAGCTGAGCATTTTAACTGCGATCAAGTTTTGTTGATTTTAACCTTGAAGCATCCTGGTAGTCAGATCACCTCAAACATCAAAAACTGTTGCAAAAGATAGAAAAATAGTAATAATTTTTGGTGAAATCTACTAAAATTTTGTGTGAGTTCATCTTTCTTCAATAACAAGGTTTCGGGTTTGGCCCAAGTTAGGGATCTGTCCAAAGCTGTATAAAGCTAGGGTTATAGGTTGGAATAGAAGACAATCTTTTACGTGGTCTTGAACTTATGGCATCCAGATTGATAGACTAACACCGTAACACTTGTAATAATGGATCACCGTCCAGTTTGTATGAATAATTGTACAGATAGATGTTTTCTAGGGTTTATCGGCAAACCTGACGATCTCTCGCAGCATATTAGACGCCCAGCACACTAATAATTTTAATATTTGACAAAGTCATCAGAAAAAACTATTAAATAATTTTAATAATTAATAAACATTCCTAGAAGGTTGTACTTTGATAATAAAATCTATTTTATTAATTTGCAAAATTTTGCAGGCATCATAATTGCACTTTTGCTTGATTTGACCGGTTTAACCGGGATCAGCTTTTGTTGGTTTTTCATCTTGAATTATCCTGGCTGTCAGTTCACTTCAAACATTAAAAACAATCACAAATGATAGAAAAAGTGTAAGTTTGTCTTTACACATCAATTATTATGAGTATAAAGCTTTTTTCAACACATTTTGGTCAGATTTAAAAGTCATCTAGAGTTTACTTTTGTTATATTTGAATTATACCTTCTTTGAATGAAATTCAGATTTAATAGCATTTTGTTTAGTTCGTATGATACATAGGCTAATCCTGCTAGCCCTCGGTACAAAGTAAAAAAATAATTATTAAAAATTATTCATTTTCAAATCAAATGCAAATTATGATCCTAATATCTTTTATGAAGATTTATTGTTTTCTTATGTATCTCTCATTGGCTAGTTTGTATTCATTCAGAGGATGAGATTTTGGAGGATGACTATGAATTCTCGGATGAGGAGAGGGAGGAATGTAAAGATTCTGACACAGAGGTCGGGCCGGTGCTTGGTAATTCTGACACAGAAAGCCGCTCCTCGTGTCAAATTGAGAAAGACGAAGCCTTGATGGTTTGTTGTTACTTGGTTTATCTCTAGCTTAAGTTCTTAACTTTTAATAATTGTCATAAAATTGCAAAACCTCAAGTTGTACTTGGTGTGTTCTCAGTTTATCATGAAAAGCTGATGAGAAAAGATTTCGGACCTGTGCCATATCAATTAAATGCCAGCATATTAAAATCTATCATTGTTGTTTACTGACTGATTATAATCGGCAAATAAATCTGCTGGGCTGCCATTAATTAACCTTGGGTATTGTGATGTGATTTAACATAATGCATTATTATGTAATATGGTATGATTTGATTTGGTGTATTGTTATGTAATGTGGTATGATTTAATGTGGTGTATTGTTATGTAATGTGGTATGATTTAATGTGGTGTATTGTTATGTAATGTGATTTAACATCGTGTATTGTCATGTAATGTGGTATGATTTAATGTGGTGTATTGTCATGTAACGTGGTGAGATTTAACTCGGTGTATTGTTATGTACTGTGGTAAGTTTAACATATTGTATTGTCATATAATGTGGTGTGATTTAATGTAGTGTTATGTAATGCAGTGTGATTGAATTTAGTGTATTGTTCTGTAATGGGGTGTGATTTAATGTACTGTGTTGTTACGTAATATGACGTAATGAAATGTAGTGTCATGTGATGGAATTAAATATTAAGTAACGTTTTCAATAATTTTTTTATGGTTTTCCATTGCATAACCGAGAAAATATTTTTGTTTGAAATATTTTTGCCCATATAGTAATTTTAGAAAAATAAGTGCATTCAGTATTCAATTATGTGAGCTGTGATCTTGTTTTTGGCCATGTGCACTCATGAGTCATGACATACGCATAATAGTTGTATAGTTGTGAGTTGTCTTCTTTTTATTTGATTGAATTAAGAGCTTTGGCCAGTCATATAATGGTTGAAAGTTTCGGTGTGCTTGTGGATTTGCTTTTTCTTGCGTTGGGTATAACACCTTATAGATAGATACATGTAGTTAGATATGAACTTCCCCAGTCGATGCTCTTCAAAGCAAATTAGACCATGAAACAAAAAATAACAGTTTTAATTGAAGAGCCCGGTGCTAAAAGTTCTCAAGATACAAAATGGCCAACTGCAGAAAAGCAAAGTTAAAGTTAGTAACTTGTTGTGAAATTAGAAAAAGGTCACTAGGCGCCCTTTACCTAAATTATCAGGCTCATAACTGTCACTACATTCACATTGTAAGTTCCTGAGATCTCTTTCTACTATTGGACTGCAAAAAGCCGAGTTGTTTTTTATGGACTTGAGTACTTATAGTGCAATGACTAGCGTCTTTCAAAGGACAAACACATTTTTATTCATGTACGATGACAATGAGAGTGATTAGGTGAACAGCAGATGTAAGGAACAGCATTGTCAGATTAAAAGCCTGCATAATAAACCAATTTTTTAGCCCATTCAGGTGAGTTTCTAGCCCCTTTTTAGACCTTGAAGTTAAAAGTTCAGGAATAGCAGCTTCATCTACTTGCTCAGCCATTGTTGAAAGCTCTGAACCGAGCCATGTAATCACATGACCTAATAGCCTCAATCTGATTGGCTGCTCGTGGACTGGTGTACTTTTAGTGCATCAGTACAGGGAATTTTGGTTTGCCTTTGTAATTTATACAAGACAAATACTTTTTGGTGCTTATTTTTAATGTTGTTGAACTTAGCTATGTATGCTTTAACATTCTACAGTGAAGAATGCAGTTGACCAAAATTGTGACTTAAGTGCTTTTACCACTAGACTCTTCATGTTGTTTTAGGCATTCATTTACTTTTCGACTGCCTACAGAATATTTGCAATAGAATATTAATCTATAAAAATTGTTTTAAAAGACAAGGTAAGGTATTAAATATTACCTGTATTGGAATATGAACGAAGTGAATGTTTGAAGCCAATATCTTGAACGCTGGTGCCTACACACTGATCAGCCATTCCTCTTGTGCCAAGATTCGTATCATGAAGATTGGACTTGTTCTGTTATTTGAGGAGTTTTTTACCCTATTAATGTTTTGCAAACAGAGAAGAGTAAGGGCTGTACTAGAGTCAGATGAAGAAAGAGAAGAGGATGTAGAGTCATCTACCCAGCCGTCTACATATCCTCCAAGTAGACAAACACTTACTGGTAAGTCTTGCTTTTACCTCCTGCGAACTACAGTACAGGAGGTTCTTGCATGGCAAAGGTACTTGCATACATCATGGATGATACCTATGGGCTCCGATAGCTCTCTTGTATTGAGGACCTTCACTAATCTATATATTTATCAAAGTTTGTCGTTTGTAGGATTGATTGTCTGGTTATAGATCTTAAAATCTTTAAATAAATATTCCATACCGAAGAAGATTTGATCTCGGACCCTGCCGTTTACCATTCTGGCACCTTACCCACTAGACTACAGAAATCGAATTGCTAGCATGCCAATATAAGTCATTATGTGAGAGCAAATACCTAACAGCTTTGCGTATGACGCGAGTCATAGCATAACGTCACGAGAAGCTGTTCGCTCACATTATTAAACTGGCTAATAGCGAGCAACTCTCACTACTTCTCATTGTGCAGTGTATATAAGACAAAACACTTCTCTCATGATATGTAGTTTGAAAGTTAGAATGGCAAATTTTCTGTACAAATTTTCTGTTTTGGTAAATACAAATCAATTTTCTGTCCAAAGACTTTTTTATTACCCGGGCAACGCCGGGCAGCACAGCTAGTCTATATATATATTTCTCAAAGTATGTCTGTGGATTGGTCATTCTGACTATAGCGCACGCTGATTATTTTACAGATGCGATCACGCGTTACGATGCTCCTGTTAACAAATATTTTTCGTAAGGTTCGATTACTATATCTGCGGTCAAGGCCAATTCTTCTCACGCGGACAATTATATTGTCTCCGTATTCAACAATTATATTGCCTCAGATTCAACAATTTGAGGGATAGCTTCTTGTAGAACAGTAACCTTTTTTTATACATACACCCTTCTATGCAAGAATTGTTATTAATTCTACATATTCAGGATTTTTATTTTGTTTTTTTCAGTTCGTATTAATTGTATCATTATCGAATCATCTTTTATTGTAATCGTAGCAAAACAGACTTAATTTAGCTTTTACCTGCTAATTATTTCACATTTACATCTAAACTTTTTTATAGTCGTTTATTTTTTTCAAGTATTTGACCTGCACGAAACATTTTCCTCATGATATGAATTTTAAAAGTTTTCAGACAAAGTTTGTAAACCCTTACAGTTATTTTAATTGTCTCTCTTAATTAATTTCAATTACACAAAACACTTTTCTCATGGTATGTGGTTTGAAAGTTAGAATAGAAAATGTTGTTATATGTTAAATACAAATAAATTTTCTGACCAAAGACTTTTTTATTACTCATTGAACAGCTAGTATGATAATAATATCAACACTTGGAAAATCCGCTCGCTCCAAAATAATGTTCACACAACAAGAATTTGACATCTACAATACTTGTGGTAAGCATATGGGATTTGAAAGCTTAAATAAAAAACTTCCTAATACCATATTGTTGAAAAAAAGCTTTTACTGTGTTTCGCTAAATTGCAATACAATGTATAATAATAAATAAGTAATATAATAAATGTAATAATATAGTATATATATACTAGAACAAGAGTACGGTTAGAGGTTGGGGAACACAATTGCATCTTACGGAATTCCAACCCACAACATTCTGCTTCACCACCCGACACACCACCAGCTGCTCCAATCATTCACCTTCCAACATTGGAGAATAATTGCACGCATACTTATTCTCTGTGCTTTATCAGCACATCTGACTATCTTTCATGGCACACTGGACTACCACTGTACTAGTTTATATTATTACTAGTGCAGTGGTAGTAAAGTGTGATGTGAGAGATCATTAGGTGTGCCGATAAAGCACATAGAATAAGTATGTGTACAATTATTCTGAAATACTGAAAGGTAAATGAGTGGCACAAGTAGTAGTTTTTCAGGTGGCAAAGTAGAATATCATAGGTCTGAATGCTTTGCAAAACAATCGTGTATCTTGATCCGACTTCAAATGAACAGACATGACTCTTATTATAGTAAAGATTATAAACTGATCTTTACTATAATAAGAGCCATGTCCATCTGTCAGAAGCCACATTAAGAGCATTAGAAAAAAGAATGCAGCGCACGGGAATCAAACCCAGATATTTGAATTCTTGGCCAAGCCCGCTATCATCTGCACTACTTGACCAACATTTTACACCAAAGAACAATTGTGCACATAGTTATTACACCTGATGATCTCTCACGGCAGCATGAGACTGCTTGGGTACTAATTTAATCATCAATTTAAATGTTTAAGACTAATTTTACTGTAGCAAAGATATTTGGCCTGTTGAGCACAAATGTGTACTAGTTTATCCATCATTTGTTTTAGTGTATAATTCACCAAAGTGATATATATAATTATATATACAGTGAAACTCGGATAACTCGCCCTCGGTTAGCTCGAACACATGGTTAACTCGAACGGTTTTGTTTGGTCCGTTCCCACGCAATGATAAATTGCTACAGATAACTCGACCTCAACTCCGTTAACTCGAACAGTTTTTTGCCCAACGGCTACCGAGATGGTTTTTATCGCTTTAGAATATCACTTTATTCCAAGCCATAGAGATAAACCTCAACTTTTAGTAGTTCATAGGCGCCGTTATTACCATCATCGACAAAATATTTTAGTCAACGACTTTTCATATGTTTGGTAAAATTTTATTTTTACCAAACCGTTTAGCCATGGTCCTTCGAAGGCAAGAAAAAGCGAGGTAACCTTGGCATAAACTTCAAGAAAAATCGGCAAAATTGATCTTGGTTACAGTGCTCAAAAAAAAAATGTCTTTCCTTTTGAGCGTTTCAACATCGATCAAGTTTTGCCAATTTTAATCTGAAAAACGTCCTGGCAATATCATCACCTCAAACAACAAACCAATCTCAAGTGATAGAAAAATCTCTATACTTTCTGGTAAAAAACTTTTAAACTTTACATTAGAAGCATTTAAGTTGAAACAAGCCATTCATGCTTTTGATTCATATATAGTTTGTATATGTACATGTATCTACTAATAAATACATGGACTTGTGACAGTGCTCTAATAACTTGAACGCTCTGATAACTCGAGCACTTTCACTCGGTTTCGTGAAGTTTGAGTTATCCATGTTTGACTGTATCTCTTTTCAGTTATCTTCACCTGTGTGTGGAATACTCTTTGCAGATTGTCACATATCGGAAAGTCTTGACAGATTGTTAGGTGATCAGCCATTGGCCACAAAGACCTCTTCTAACACCCTCAATTCCGAGCGTACCTCTGTGGATGATACTGAGACTAAAGACATAGGAGATATCAGGTTGGTAACAGAGCATGTACTCTTTATTAGGCTTTCATTTTTGTAATCTCAAACAGGGTTTACACCAGTTTGTTGTAGGTCCTCTGTCATAAGGTCGATAAGATGAACACGGTTAGTCTGTCATTGAAATATAACTAAACTTATTTACATATAGTGTCTCAGCAAAGAATATTAAATAACCTAATTGGACAATGTCTGAGCTATGGTTGATTCTTACTGCAGAGCACTGCCTGCTTGTAAACAAAATCAAAACTTCTAGAATATTCCTGAATAGACATGGGTATTCCCCATCGATTGCGCCATCATGTGAAACTATGAGTCATGCATTGGAGCTTATTCAAATCAACCATGCAGTAGTCTCAGTAAACCATGATATATATCCACAAACAAGACAAAGTGACGGCCACACACAATAAAATTATTAAAAATAAAAGCAAAGATGAATAATAACAGTACTATATATACATCTATGCGTATCAAACGTGTACAGCTAAGCCCAGAGTTCGCTAAGAGTTCTGTTGTTTGTTTTCCACCTTTTACAATGGAACATTGTTAGCAGAGTGTTATATGGTGCTAGAATCTCAAAATGGAGAGGACAGAACATAAAAGTCATAAGCCTAGCATGAGATTTGTAGCAATGTTACAAATCTGTGTCAGTAGGAGCTTTCTTGTATCTTTGACAATGTGGTCGCATCAAGGGAAATCCAGGTTATATTATTAAAAAGTTGTGAAATCTTGATCCCCAAATATGGGCATAATCATAAAGTGATTTTTATCCACCTAAAGAGAGTGTTTTGGGAAGGTGACAAGTTCAAGCTGAACAAGTTTTGGCTGAAAATATGTATATACTGCTTGATAGTTATGTAGCACTTGGTGTTTGTATAAAAACTACTGTCAGCTTGTTTATCTTCATGTTTATTAAAGGTGAATCTGCACCATTGAAATGATG
Organism: Watersipora subatra; assembly: GCF_963576615.1. Lineage (NCBI taxonomy): Eukaryota > Metazoa > Bryozoa > Gymnolaemata > Cheilostomatida > Watersiporidae > Watersipora > Watersipora subatra. Next base: position 15,369,459 of record NC_088712.1, read on the forward strand.
TGAATCCAAGTAAATCAATACAAAGCCAAGACATCTACTGTAGCTTCAATTTGATGTAATTATTGATTTTGTAGACCTATCCAGTCCTGGGCTATAATAATTTGAATGAGATCTTTTTTTGAAGTGAAATTCAAGCAAAAGTAATGTTTTTAGTTGCAGAGACGGACAGAATCGAGACACATAATACTTCAACTTGAACACAACAGCTGATATAAGCAATCCCAACGATAACAACTAGTGACATCATTTCACACATGTTTTTCTTCTGAGTGGTTTAATCATGATCAAGTCTTGTCAGTTTTAATTTTGAAACATCCTGTCAATCAGATCACCTCAAACATCGAAAAACAATCTTAATTTATAGAAAAATACTGATAATTTCTGACAAAATTATCTAAAATTTTGTGTAGGTTAATCTATAAGAGAACTGTGTGTGCCTTCAATGAGGTATATTATATTGGTAGTTAGTATTTGTAATTTTGTCCAAAGAATGCTAATGTAACAAACATACAACCTCATTCCATTTATTTATCTTCTACCTTTATTCTTATCTTCTTTATCTATATTTCTCAAAGTATGTCGTCGTACGTCGTATATATATCGGAAATCCGGCTATAGATCTTAAAATCTTGAATTAAATATTCCGTGCCAAAGAGGATTCGATCTCGGACCAAGCTGTTTATAAGTCTTACGCCTAGCCCACTGAACTATGGAAGTCAAATTGCTAGCCTGCCAATATAAGGCATTATATCAGTGCAATACCTAACTGCTTTACGTATGACGCGGGTCATAGCTTAACGTCATGAGAAGCTGTTCGCTCACATTATTAAACTGCCTAATAGCAAAACTCTCACTACTTCTCATTGTTTATAAGACAAAAAACTTCTCATGATATGTGGTTTGAAAGTTAGAATGGCAAATGTTGTAATATGTTAAATGCAAATCAATTTTCTGTCCAAATACTCTTCTATTACACGGGCAACGCCGGGTGGCACAGCTAGTTATGTTATATATGTAATATAATAAATGGAGCGAGATTATAAGTTTGCTTCCTTAAGCCTGGTTCCCATATCGATTGCTAGACTCCGGCGGTAACATGCGCATTAAAACACTTGCGGCGCTAGGCTCTGCGGGATATGTTCACATAAAGCCACATCGTTGATAATGTCGTAAACATAATTGCGTAATCAAATAAAATTTTCACTCGCCATGCCATTCCTATAATGGTGACCTTTACCCGTACAGTGCATTTCGGGAATGTTTTGCCTGCGACCGTTTGCGAAATTTGAACATGCGCAAATTCTTGCGTTGATCGCCGGCATCCACCGGCGGTGCACTGCGATCCGCGGCGTGTAGGTTCTCATTTTACCGCAATAGCCTGCGGTGCTGTCGCCGGTGCTGTCGCCGGTGCTTTGCGGCGTATATGGAAACCGAGCTTTACTGTCGTAAAAAGTGAACTGATCTCAAAGAAATTAGCATTATAGACTAAGAGATGATTAGCATCTTAGATATATTTTATCAACTAAAACTTTCAACTTCTACTAAAGTTTACCACAGAGACTGGTCGCTGGTTAAACGTTATAATCTTGTTTTTTCTGCATAAATTTTGCGCGAAATTCGTTATAATTACCAATGGAGCGACCGACATAACATTGCAACCAAGCCGCATAGACGGAAGAGAACAACTCCCTTTCAGTGCAGCTGATGCATCAGGTGCAGTACGTCTTGTGACAAGCTGCTGTGTTGCTCGCCCGCTCGACGGGGGAACAACTCCGCAAAAACAACAGTTTGTCAAGACAGGCTAGTTGATAATATGCTAGATCAGTCAATTGTACGATTTCCTTTTTATTTGCCAGATGTAAATTTAGGTCAAAGGAAGGGAGTTTTTTAAATATAATTTGATAACATCAGAGATCTGTCCGTTTTACTAGGCCTTTTGAAATGCTCTCAGCTCTTTCAGTCAGGACAAGGATTGCTCTGTTGTTTTATTGTAAAATGATTTTCTACTTTCAGCAAACCTGTGAATCCTGTCGATGAGAATGCACAAGATGTGAATGTCGGTTTCACTTCTGGTGTAGATGCTTCTAATGGTAAGTGAATGTTAATTTCACTGGAAAGTCTAATAATAATTCGATGGTTTGGAATAACGACAATTGAGGAACAATCTTTACTATAATTGCTGCATTTTGGATATATATAATATATTATATATATATAATATATATAGTAATTGTGCAGATGGTTTTCATGTCTGACAATAATTCATGCCGCACCGGATTGCCTGCCATGGTAGTAGTTACCATAACAAGGAAACTGCCATACAATTGTTTGTTGGGAATTAGTAGATTACCCATCAGCCAATCACTAAGCATGTAGCTTGGCCATCAGCCAATCAATAGGCATGTATATCGACCATCAGCCAATCACTGTACTTAAAATTGAGTCGTGGTCTCTGTACATGTGTCATTATTGTGATTTGGTCTATTGTTTAATAAATTCATTTATTGTTTTCATGATAATAATTTCAAAACATGTGTTTAAAGCTATAATGTTTTTATTATTGCCTTTTCTCTGACGTTGAGCGGTTGAGTGAAACTGACAAATAATTGGTTTCTTAATTGCATGCGTTGGCTATTCACCTCAGATAAGTAATTGGGAGTTATTTGCTCCATCTAGACTTGTTTCCCTCATCACCCTCCATTGTATAACTGTGTGAATCGTTTTAAGAGTTTACGCGGTTGCGTTAGCCATAAATCTAACAAATTAATGGATAAAAATGTCATTACCTTTATCATATACAGTCAAACATGGATAACTCGTTCACGGATAGCTCGAACACGAAACGGTTGTTATCGCTTTAGAAAATCACTTTATTCAAAGCCATAGAGGTAAACTTCATCTTTTCGTAATTCATAAGCGTCGTTATTACCACCATCGGCAAAATATTTTTGTCAACGACTTTTCTAAAAGTTTGGTGAAATTTGATTTATACTGCGATACGATGAATAGCACGGGCTAGCCGGGCCACGCGCGCAAGGATTTTCGCCACGCACATACAAAACAAAAATCGCATGTTGTTTTGTATGTGCGTGGCGAAAATCCTTGAGTGCGTGACCCGGCTAGCCCATGATGAATAGTTTTCCGACGTTGATTCCGTGTTGAATCAACGTCGGAGTGTTGAATGTTTAAAACGTCTTAAAATTGTTGTAATACGTTGTCTGAGCTACAAAAAACTATTCATCGTTTGACCTAAACACAGAATACGTGTGTACATTCAATAAGTATCTATTAAAAAAGCGTGAGTGATATAGAATGTACCGTAAAACCTCGTAAAACTTCTAATTGAACTGCCTCGGAGTGTTGCTCTTAACGAATCCCAGGTAAAGTAAGGTAATCTGCATAAACTTCAAGAAAAAACGGCAAAATTGATCGTGGGTAAAACCCCAAAAGAAAAAAATGTCTTTTCTTTAGAGCATTTCAACAACGATCAAGTTTTGCCAATGTCAATCTGAAAAACGTCCTGGCAATAACATCACCTCAAACAACAAACCAATCTCAAGTGATAGAAAAATCTCTATACTTTTTGATAAAAACGTTTTAAATGTTACATTAGAAGCATTTAATTTGAAACAAACCATTTGTGCTTTTGATTTATATTATAGTTTGTATATGTACATGTATCTACTAATAAATAAGTAAATATATGGACTTGTGACAGTGCTCTGATAACTTGAACGCTCTGATAATTCGAACACTTTTGCTCGGTCCCTTGAAGTTCGAGTTATCCATGTTTGACTGTATATTCAATGTAATATCATGTTTACTAGGTTAACACATCTCTTGCTTGTTTGTTTAACAACTGGATTTAATTTTCCGTTTAACTTTTGTTTAATTTTATGTATTGTTATTTTTAAAAAATTTTATAAATTTTTTTTAATCATTTTTGTGCAATTGATAACCTTGAAACTGCATTTTTTTTATTGAAAAAAGTATCACAATTTGTTTTTATTAATTGTGAATGCATTTTGACCTTGATTCTTGAGATAGAACTTCTTGAATCAGATATATTGGTATCACGATAAAATGAATAACCTTAAAAATATAAAAATAAAGGACTCTTTGCTCACTTCAAAGTAACCAAGTTCAAGTAAACCAAAGTTCTGTCATAAGCTGGGCTAAAATTCTGTACTGTGTGTCTGTATGTCTGCTGCGCTGTCAAAAGTGTGCTAAGCTGTGCTCCGTGCTTGCTCATAACCTAAATACCTTATCAGCGTTTTCATTTGGTGGCTGAGCAGATAAAGCACAGAGAATTTGTATCTCCACGATTATTCTGAGCTGCCAGAAGGCGGTTGATTGGTGCTGGTGTTAGAGCGTTGGTCTACCAAGCTGAATATCTAGGGTTCGAATCCCGCTTATAACGATCTTTTATTTCACCCTGCAACCGTGACTGAAGAGCATGACTCACAGTACACCTCTTCATATTGATATATAGAATACACCTCCACAGTGGGAGTTGCAGATGTGATCAACCCTTCAGCGATCTCTTGCATTCTGCCTTTGGTCTCTGTCTGTACAGCTCCCCTTGTTTCTCAATTGCTTTAAAATTCATTTCTCTTTCTTTCTGACCGCCAGCTTTCTTAATCTTTTCCTCACTTTTTATGTTTCTCTTGCATCTTTCCATTTCTCCTTCCCTCATGTACGCTTCTGTCTCTCCTTCCCTCATGTACACTTCCATCTCTCCTTCCCTCATTTACACTTCTGTCTCTCTTTCCCTCATGTATACTTCTGTCTCTCCTTCCCTCGTGTACACTTCTATCTCTCCTTCCCTCATGTACACTTCTGTCTCTCCTTCTCTCGTGTACACTTCTGTCTCTCTCCCGTCTTTTCATCTTCCCCCTCCCCATACTAGTCCTCTTTCCCCATTTTGTCCCTTCCGTCTACCCGTCTCTCTTGTATCTTTTTTTGTAGAATGTCAGCATTTGCTGTACAATGTACCAAGTGCCTCCGACCTGTCAAAGTCATAAATTATTTTAGCAGGTGTAGGCAAATCCCTACTCGGCTTCACTCAAGGCATGTTCAGCACACAGCAGGCAGAAGATGAGTTGGAGGGTCTATGCTCGGGGCGCTTTGGAACTCCTCAACCCTAGTGAGTAAATAAAATATATTTCTAATGCAGCCAATCAGTTACAAGCTATCAACCTCAGAGACCAGATTGCTTTTATGTAGAGCTTTTGATCTTTTTCGCGGGTGCTAAATTTGGAAAAATGCAAAGATCTGACTTTTTTTACAAAGTTGTTTATATTATTTGTCATGTTATTACCCTGATTGTTGCATTTTTTTTGTTGTTAGCAGATGCTTGTATGATATTAGTTACTAAATCAGGGGAGTTATATAACAGTGATTTCAATAGCACCGATAGCATGGCTCAAATATTATATAATATTCACGAGCAGCGTATAAAAGTTAATGTGAAATAGTGTAACAATGCACATTAACATCCCCTGCTGGCGCTTGCTGAGTTTTTCTGTACTTTTCGAACTATAAACCGCACCCCTATATAAGCCGCATCTGCTTTATTTTTCAAAAAATGATAATAAAACAATACATAGGCCGCACCTTTGTATAGGCAGCAGAATTCAGGACGGTGCTTTGTAACACGGCAGCAACTTTGCTGTTTAAAACAAAACAGTGACTAACGGCACTGTTTTGTTTTAACTGACGCTTTTAACCTAGTGCCTAACGGAACAGTACCATTAGGCATTGTTTCGTATTTTCTTTCACCGCTAGAGGCGCACTATCAGGAGATTCTGGTTAATGCGCCCTAGCGGTGAAAGAAAAAGCCACAGAATAGCTGCACCCTTATATAAGCCCCATGGCTCAAATCATCAGAAAAAAGTAGTGGCTAATAGTCCGAAAAGTACGGTAATACAATTAATGAAAAGCTGTAATATCATGATCCCAACTCAGATATATACATATACTGCTATGTTATCTTTACCAGCAGCATTCTGCAAGCGTGGCAGGCGTTGCAGGCTTGGTTTTATTCAGTGGTTAGAACATCACTATTAAGCAAAGGGTAGGAAAGCATAGCATATAATACTTGAGTTTTGTTCAACCTGTGATGGGTCTTCCTGCGGTTCCTAATAGTTAAACACACAGCTTTTTCTTTCCTTTGATAATAAAAACTAAAAATAATTTTGGAGTTGCCCATACATGTTTGCTTCAAAACCCACATCTCTTAGCCTTCACTTACCTTTGAGAAGGTGAATGAAAAATAATTTTGGAGTTGTCTGATCATTTTCATCTACAAACCTTTATTCAGTTTGGGTTGCGAATATCAAAAATAGTAAATGGAAAGTAAAAAGTTCTGTAAATGCTTGATTTTTATTTTACTAATTATGTATCTATTTTATTCAGCTATTTTCCAATATAGTTGAAATACTGAAGCGTTTAAACTGTATTGTGTGAAATCCCACTTATTATAACAATATATTATCCCACAATTATATTTATTAAAGAGTTTCTTACAAATTCAGGTTAGTAGTGCCTTTACTTGCTGACTTATTCAATGCCCTTGATCTATCCGTTTTAGTAAGGACTCACAGACTCATGTTCCTGCCAATGATGAGCAAGTGGAATCTGAGGCTATGACTAAAGTGCTTGCATCTAAAAAGCAAGCCTTGCAGTTCAGTGATGAGGAGGAGTCGGACGCAGAGCAGACTTCAGGTTGGATTAGCATTGCTTTATGTTAGACCGAACTATCAGCTAATAGAGCTACCTAGTCAAGGGAAGATAACTAAAATTGTAATATCTTTTCCTTTGGAAAAAAAAAACTTAAAATACTTCCTTTTCCGAGGTAGAAAATTAATACCGATAGTACCCTTCTTGTGGGAAGACTGAAAAGTAGATAACTACCACTGCAATACCTGTGGTTCTTTATGGGGGAAATAGCACTTTGTCGGGAGTAGATAACTACTGATGTTGTACTACATGGGCAGAAAAATTATGTACAGGGAGTCCTCGGTTTGCGACGTTCCCGACTTACACCGTTTCGCCGTTACGATGCACCACCCCATGAGAACTATAAAAAAGACATTAAAACGCGTTTCTGACTTACACTGCTTTTCATCGTAAGAAATGTAACCAACAGCAAACTAGTTCCTCTCGCGGAGCGGATGAATACGCTATGAGGTGGTGCTAGGTGAGGACAATGGCGTCACTTCATTTCAGTGGTACGCCATATTGGTTGTGTCTCGCCGTTTTCTCACGTGTTTGATAGTTTCTGTTAACTTTTTGCTCTTCATTTTGGCTCCAAAACGTAAGTCAGACGCTTCTGATGGATCAAAAAAAGAAAGGCCATCACTATGGAAATGAATTATGTAGCATTATTAAGCGCTTCAAAAACGGTGAAACTGCAACGAGCATTAGCCGCAACGAGCATTAGCCGCAACGAACATTAGCCGCAACGAACATTTTTAAATAAGATTTGCTTCACACTAAATTATAATTATCATAGTACTTTTTACGGACAGACAACTCCTATTTAATGTTCTCCTTTTCAAGCGATTTCTAACAGTATGTTACTCTAACTCTCAACTTTCTTGGGGACATAATTACATTTTTCCTATTGATATTGGGTAGATAACTCCTTTTAATAAATTTGTAAAGCTATGTTCATTGATTGAATATAGATTTTAGTACTATTTTATGAGTACTTGTGAAATTTGTGTTTTTGATTTCATAGAACGAGATGATAAAACTAGAGATGAAGAAATGGATGAATTAGATGAGCTAGAAGATGAGGTATATTATTTATTTGACATGGCAATATCTGTCCTTTCCTTTTTGTCGGGCTTCAGGGAAACGTAAAACTGTAAACCCTCTTTTTGCGATTTTGTAGTCGGAAGAAGAGTCGGAAGGAGAGCAGATATCAAAGGAAGGAGTAGATGATGCCTACAGTGCTGCTGTCGAGTCAAATAAGTCTGTAAGGCAGGCACTTTTCTTGCATAAGCCTAGGCAGACCAAACGACAGTGAGTTATTTACTGGCTAGTAAATGTCATAGCATATTGGAAAATTGATAACATCAACTGATAGGGGATTTCCTTTTTCGGCAAATTTAGGTAGCGGCTAGTCGAGCTGGTTGTAAGCATTTCAAAAAACTGAGTTGCTCAGCTTAAGGTCCAAAGTTGAAGACTTGGGTCCAAGATTTGATGACCAAACTTGAGATCCCCATTTTAAATGTTACCATGTTTTATTATAGCTTGTCAAAATCATTTAAGCTTGACAATGATCTTTTCCAGGATGCTGTTCAGAGAATGAATTGTCACAATTTCAGAATTATTTTTCTCATCGCAAATATTTAAAAAGTTTTATTTTGTTTCCAGACAATTACTTTTCGAATCATTCTTACATTTATATGTATTTTCCATAGATTAGTAAATCCTATATATGCGAATATTCAAAATAAGTGAGGCCTATAAATAGGATGACGCAAGGTCATGGTGATGTGTAGAGTGAATCAGCTGATCTATGAATTCTTATTGACTTAGCACTAGAAACTGCCCAAT